>NC_089490.1:245389157-245694157 GCF_036850765.1 Saccopteryx bilineata | reverse complement strand
ACGAAGGAAACTGTCCCCCGCCCCCGTGTGGGATCGGCTGCAATCCAACCCTTCCCTGAGATGTTCTTCCAGGCACAGCAGGGGAAGAACCAGACGATGCACCTCCGCAGTCGAGTTCTGCTAGATTATTTTAAGCAAGTCACTTCCTATGTAAAGTAAGGGAGTTAGACTAGACTAAAAAGCATTTGTCTTCTGGCTCGAAAATTCTGCAGAATCTACGCCCAAACCCAACATAAATCAAATCCCCGCTCCCCTAAGGAATGGAGCACCCAGAGACCAGCACCCCTCATGTTTTGGATTCTGAAGTTCACAGTGTAGAGGACAGGGCTCAGTCACAAGACAGCGGTTTCCCCTCCACATTTGAGGGAGAGGCGGGGGTTCCCGTAAGGCTCAAGGCCAATGTCAGGCAGCAGCGGGGAGGGGCAGTCCCAGCTGAGAAAGGAAACCGGGCTTTTGGGAAGCACCTGCTACATCTCGTTAGGGCTGGGCCAGCTCTGAGACGCTGAGTGTGGGGACCCCAGCCCCCACTTGGAGCTGACACCTGGAGGAGGTGTGCCTACTTACTGCCAGGGAATGAGAGGGGAAGGTGCGGGGGGGGGGGGGCAGGAGGCGAAGGAGGGAGGCGAGTGCGGGAGAGGGGCCGAGGGGTGCCCTGCCGGGCCACTCACCACGAGCGGGATGGAGCAGATAAGCACCACCAGGGAGGTGGCGATGAGTAGGATGACCATCTGGATCTCTGCGCCCGCGAAGCGGCGGAAGCTCCGGCGGCGACGAAAGTCGCTGAGGCGCGGCAGGGCGGGAGAGGCGGCGGCAAGGTGGCCCCGGCAGGCGGTGGAGGCGAAGGCGGCGGCGGCGACCGCGTGGTGCTGCTCGGTGCCCAGCGAGGTACGACGCATGAACTGGCGGTGCATGCGGAGCAGCGCGCCGCACACCAGCACGTTGCAGAGCACGGTGGCGAGAATGAGGAAGGAGCTGAAGCCCGCGTACATGTAGGAGAAGGCAGCGTGCGCCGTCACGTTGGTGGTCCAGTCGATGAAGCACCAGGTATCCGGGTACTGCAGCCTCGAGCTCCCCAGGCCCATGTTGGGCAGGGCGCAGAAGAGCACGTTGGACGCGTAGACGGCGAAGAGTGTGAGGCCTGCCAGCCGCTTGTCCACGTAGTGGCTGTAGAAGTAGGCGTGGTTGATGGCCAGGTAGCGCTCGATGCTCATGGCACAGATGATGCTGAGGCCCGACAGGCTGAAGAAGAGCAGGATGAAGGTGCTGTACTCGCACAGCGCGGGGCCGCCGGGCCACTCGCCCTTCATGTACGTGGCGATGGTTACCGGGCTCACCAGCAATGTGCCCAGCAGGTCCGTGACAGCCAGCCCGCATACCAACGTGTAGAAGGTCGTCTCCTTCTGTTCCTTGCGCGATTTACACAGCACCACGATGGCCACCAGGTTGCCCACCACCCCGAAGATGAACATCACCGCTGGGATGGTCACCGGGCTGTTTGGGACCAAGGAGGTGGACTCATTGGCCGCAGGGGTGGACATGGTGCTGGCCAGGGGTGCGCGGCCTTGACGTGCGAGGTTAGGTCTGGAGATGGCAGGGAAAAGACACAGGCGCTGTGAGCAGAAATTACCACTTGCAAAGTAAGTGTCAGACCCGCGCAGAACACAATATGCTGATGCTACTTTGTGAATTGTAGCCACTTGCCAACTGCAGCTACCGAACTCTCCAGGCTCCGGATACGTCCTGCCGGCAGCAGCACTCCACTCGTATTAATATTTATAAGTTGTTATTGCCATTCTCTCTCCTTCTTCCCCCAACCTAACTTCACTCCACTCCACTCCACTCCACTGCCAAGATGAACAAGATCTATCTCAGGGGAAAAGTGGCTCGCTCTAATTCCCGACAGATTCTGAGTCAATAAAATTCTCATTGAAAACAAGTCATGGAGGACAACTTGGAGAGCACGGCTCTCCCCTCCCTGGCTCCGCTCCAGGAGCGCCCACCCTCTGCTCTCTGCCCGGTGCCCCCCACCCCATCTCACCTGTGGTGGTCGCGGCGTGTAAGCCCCCAGCGTCAAGCCCCGAAGTGCTGGACACGCCTCCAACCTGCCCTCAGCCTCGGCCCGCGCAATGGGAGGCTTGTTAATCCTTTGCCTTCTCAGAGCCGGGTCTTGGTGGATGCCAGTTTTCTGGAACTGGAGTCAGTGACCAGCTTTCAAAAACTTGGGGAACTAGAAAGGCAGTGGGTATGGATCTGTGAAGCCGGCTTTTGGGCGCCTTTCTTTTTATTTTCCCGTTTCTTCTAAGACGATCCAAGCTCGGCGGAGCCCACAGGTCCAGTCCGCGGGCGGACAGCCCTCAGGTGTGCGGTCCCGCGCGCAGGTGTCACCGAGCCTCAGTCCCCGGCTCGGGCCACCCTCCTTCGCAGTCCTGGGCAGCACGAGCAGTTATCGGGGCTGGCGGCTGCCACTGAGGTCGCTTCTGGCGTCCTGGCGGCGGCTCGAGGTCCACTGGGCGCGAGGTTCTGACCTGGGACCGCTCATCTTCCTCTCGGGCCGCCGGGTTCCGAGCTCCTCTCTTGCCTTCCAGCCTCTCTCTGTACAAACTTTTCTCTTGCCTCAAGTTTCCCTGGCGGGGGCGGGACACACCGTGCGCGGCCCGGGCGCCCATTGGCCGGGCAGGCAGGGGCGGGGCGCGCCCTCGCTCGGCCGCGCGGGGAGGTTGCGAGGCGGGGAGGGCGGGGCTCCGGGTGATGCGGGTCCCGCTGCTCCGCTCGGGGACGCTCTCCGCGGCTTCGCTGCCTTGCTGAGGCTGGAAGGTCGCGGAGACAGCCTCGCCTTGTGTTGACAATGGCGAGAGTCAATGGGACGTCTGGGTAGCCCCGTGCTCTCCCAGGCACCCTCATAGCCCCTCTGAACCCCGCACCCCTAACTCACTGTTCCCCGCCCCTAGTGGGCCATTTCTCGCACTTCTACACGCGGGTCGCAACGTGGTGGCTGGGAAGGGAGGCCAACTGCTTTAGGACTCTACCAGGAGCGGCTGAGGGTGTGTGTGAGCGTGCGCGTGGCCCCGGGTTAGAAGTAGGGTGCGCGCTACAGGCACGGTGGGTGGATGGGCGGGCGGGTACCAGCCTTGGGCGGGGAAACAACGAAGAAGTCATCCTCTCACCATAAGTGGGGTTGGTTAGCGGTTCTCAGGCTGTGTGCTGCGCTCGGTAGGGCAGCCCCAGGCGATAAAGGAGACGGGACAGCAGCCTCTCCCGCGCAGGTGGCAGAGCCCTGCAGTAGTGGAGAGAGGTGGCCCGCGCGTACCACGTGGGAGAGTGCCTGTCTAACCGCCGAGATCTTGCTCCTCCTTCCAGGAATTCCGCCGTGTAGGAACAAACGGTTGGTTAGACTGAGCTGTGTGACTTTGCTCTGTTAAATTCACGTTAGACACCTTGGCCACGAAAGTTTTGAAAGGCTGATGCAAGGTGCGACAGGGATTTGAACGTCAGGAGAGTACAGGAACTCTCCAGTGAACTCTCCATGGTTCACTCTTGGAAGACCAGTTTGCTCTACTTCATTCCTTTGAATTATGCTTTGATTAAAATTTTTTAACGATGGGAACAGTTTTTCTGTGTGCTCATTATTCACTTCTTACTGCTCTATTTCCTAAAATCAGAACTGAAAACAAACAAACAATAAAGATTGTGAAACTTTATGGTGTTATAACCGTTTCACCATTTTTTTTAAAGCATAAAGTGAGACTGTGTGGGCCTGCACACAATATAAATTCCTAGAAAAACCTCTTTGCTTGTGCCCTATACATGCCTTTTAACATATTACATTTCCTCACATGGTAAGTAAGTGACTCGATTCTTTTATATGATAAGCAGGCACTGAGTCCTTAAATGTTATTTCATGAATGAACAAACCTAAGAGTTTATCTGGTTTTCCAGTTACTCTCAAATGTCACAGTAACAAATGAGTGACAGAAACAAAGAGGGCCTTCCAGGTTTCAGTTACAGGACTTTTGGTATCTAGACTCACAATGACATGGGTAAGGCACTAGGGCATATATTAATACAGCATCATTCTATTATTTATACAATTTCCTCATGAATATCAGGGGTTCAGAAACAAAAATGCATTTGTTAGCCAATACACAAAGAATTGATGACGACTGGTCCATTTCTCAGTCCTGTCTTACCACCATAACTACTTCTGATACCTGTGCTTCCTTTGAATAGAAACTTCTACGATCTTGTCAGCGTTAAAAACAAGTCAATACTAGAAATGAGAAACTGCACATTCTGTCCCTGTTCTTCTCTAACCACATTGCATCACTGTCACTGTCAGATGGTTGTCAGTAAATGTAGGTTGGAGAGGTAGGAAGTCCTACCTGTCTCACTTTCTGCTAATAAAAATATCCAGTACTCTTTCCATTCAAAGTTCCTACAGTGGAAAAAAGGATTGGTATGTGTTAATTTTTCAGGATAGAGTATATTAGATATATAAATTAAGGCAGACTGCTGAGATGATTACACAGTAATTGGTGATTCTAGATATTACAGATTTTAGCAGGTCATTGATAAATTGGGCTTTTTATTAATGGAGCTGTTTTTCTTACTAGTGGTTTAATTTTTCTTTCAACAGTAACTTTAGGAAGATGAAAAGAAATAAGAATCTGAGGACATAAGACTGAAAAAAAATGTAATGAGGTTTACCTGTACCCCCCCTTTTTTGGCGCATGTTTCTTAAAGCTTAAGTTTAGCTTCCATAGCAGAAGTTGAGGAGTTGGTAAATAAATCATTCTTGATCTGAAAAACTGGGACAGTGTAGTCCAATGTCCTACACACTCTGCCAGGAATCTACATTGCAAAAGAAAATGAAGAATTGCCATGACTATGTGGACACTGTTTGTATATTTTCAAGAAAGAGCTTTTAATTTAAAACATTGTTTTCTATCCTCCCCTATGGTTTCTGCCTCAATCCTGCTTCTCTGCTCTGCACTGGGACACCTTGGTTTAATTATTTTCTTTCTTTTTTCATTTTTTAAATGAGAGGAAGAGAGATAGTGAGACAGACTCTGGCATGGGCCCTGACCAGGATTCACTGGGGGTAGGCTGATGCTAGAGTACCAAGCTATTTTTAGCACCTGAGGCTGATGTGCTCAGACCAACCGAGCTATCCTCAGCGCCAGAGGCCATGATTGAGCTACTGGCTTTGGGACGAAAAGAGAGAGAGAAGGAGGAGAGGGAAGGGGAGAGAAGAAGATGGTTGCCTCTCTTGTGTTCTCTAATTGGGAATTGAACCCAGCACATTCATACACAGGGTCGACGCTCTATCCACTGAACCTCCAGCCAGGGCTGGTTTAATTCTTTAGAACTATCATTAAATCTGCTCTGACTGATCAGTTTGATAGCTCTCTTCTGGCTAGTTATTTGACTACTTTTTGGAGTAAACACCATAAGGTGAGAACCCAAAAGTGAAGGCTGCTTGGGAGTCACCAACCACATTCTCTTTGACTCAGTTGTATAGTCCTTGGGTCAAAGGAATAGGTGAGAAAGGGGATACTTGACTTTTTGGGAGGAAGGCAGCAGGATGAATCAGAAGCCGAAGCTGGCCAGATGTTAGGGCATTGCTAAAGCACTAACGCATGGAGCAAAGCCTGTGCAAATTGTGTTTGCTTTCTGTCTTCCATGACAGGCCATGTGGACACTCAAAACAGAGTGAAACAGGCATCTCTCTCATAAAAATAACGCTGTAGTCTTGGACACTTTTGCCTTTCATACACTCACCCAGTTGGTTCAGTGCATTACAAGCATGCAATTCACCTGAACTTGGGCATGAAAAAAGTCCACAGTTGTGTTTGTGACCCTGAGGACTGCCCTCCCATTTTAATGGTGCATTTCAAATATGTGGTCCCCTAATCATTTTTATTTTCTAAGCATGAACTTTATGCTGAATCTAGTGCGTGGAGTTGTTACAAACGTCAGTACTATGATTGACTCCCCAACATCTCATGTGGTGATAAATTACTGCTGAGAGACTGGTTGCCTCCAAGTAATTGCTTCAGGCAGCCTCCTTCTCTGACAATTATACTCCTCAAAGTGATGGCTTTGTTCCCTTTTATTCTTTCTCCCTTCCTCACCCCCTCAGCATTCCCACTGCACACCCATTGTAGATTGAGCTAATTAGCAAAGCAAGGGAATTATTTACTTATTGTTGCTCATTTATTGAATATATAGGTGGCGAGATAAAGCCTTATGAGTTCAGGTATTTATTCTACAGTACGATGGACATTCTGATTATATTTCAGTTCCTTCTCACGCCCCCAGAGTTGCTGTGTATTTTAGCACTTCAGAAAGCACACAGGGACTCTGTGGTTTTATCAACCACATTGCCTTTATCTGTAGCTTGTAAACCACTTTCCACAGCATTTCACACTTGCTGTGCTCTTATTAGTGACTTCCTGAGGGTGTTAGGCAGGTGTGAAGCAGACTGCCCTGTCTCACCAAATCCTATTTCCCTTTCTCCTTGAACACATAGCTGGATGTTATTTCTCCTACTTCTTGGGGTTATGTGAAGCCTTTGCTACCGGATTCCAGTCAATGGAATATAGGTAGCGTGTGTGCCACTTCCAGGCCTGGCCCTTGAAAGACTGTGATCCTCGGAGGTGCTCTCTGTCTTCTTTCTTCTGCCCATGAGATATAAGGCCCTGGTGTATTGTAGAGCCATTAGATGGAGGTGACTGGGTTGCTGAATGTCTTCATGAGTTGGGGACTTTATTCCAATCCCAGTGATCTATCTGGGACAATGAATTGAAAGAGAAACAACCCATGAAGACTTGAAGGGCTGCTTGTTTCCATGGGAGCCTCTGACTCATACTGATGATTGGAATCATCTCTCTGCCATGACAACACAGGCTCAGAAAAGCTATGTGACTTGCTCTAAGGCACAATTAGTGAGACCAGCTGAAATTTATCCAACTCGGTCTGTGTGAGACACGGTGCTAAATGCTTTATACATATACTTCGTGTCATCTAATTCTCAAACAAAGCTATGAGGAAGGTACAATTTTGTTTTGTACCTACTATAGAACATAATAATAAGCCCATTTTACAGATGAGCAAACTGAAGTTTGGTGATTTATAAAAGGACTACACAGACTCTGGGGATGGTGCTGAGGTCCCCACAGTAGGAGTGGCTGCCACTGGAGGCATCCTCACCACCTGGGTTAGGTGGGAAGGTGACTGCGACTGCCAGCCTTCCCACTGACTCTGTGTGACTGGCTGTCTTTCCCATGCATTACTCTCCTGCTTACATTGACCACACTCAGTTTCTGATGCTTGTGAATAATAACCCCACCCAGTTCAGAGAGGTTGAGTGTGTTACAGATTACACTGTTGATAAATGGCAAGGCAAACATTTTAATCTACACCTGTGTGATCCCCCAAACTGCACCCCTAACCTTTGTATTACTTGGCCCAACTGAAACTCCAACCCTATGACTCTTAGTACTCTTTTATTTCTTCCTCAGCGTTAATGGCTTTGAGATCAAGAAAATCTGGGTTCAAAGCCATGATAGGTATTTGCTGCAGTGAAAAGTAGTTTTTACTAAGTTGGTTCTTTCGAAGTTTAAGCAATATAATAAAGAATACAAATAAAATGTCATTTCTATATTAACACCAATAGTCTATTATTGTAGTTATTATTATTACATACAATTATGTCCCCCAAATTTACTTCTAATGATTAAATGATTGGTTGTTGGGCATAAACTGATTAGAAGTCATCTTGATAAGTTGAGTATATATATATATATATATATATATATATATATATATATATATATAACTTTGATAGGACTTATTTTTCCCTGGAGCTAACCCAAAACATCCAAAGACTGGTTGTGTGTATAGTCACAAAGAGAGACTTAAGACAATTATTCCGACAGTTTAGGCAACCCCTTTCCCTGCGTTTGGATGAGAAGGAAAGAATTGCTTTCAATGAGATGATTTCTATTGCCTGCTTATGATGCTGAACTGCATTAGATAATTGCTCAGGAGTGCATTTAATATTGACTATGTAATCACAGTGCTAATTAAAGAGATATTAGTGAATTTTACCCCAGACACATAATTTACCTGGTTCTATTCTAGAGTAAGTTTCTGATGTATTATTTTGAGATATTTGTGAGAAAACTGGAGGCACGCTAGTTTGGGAGCGATGAATCCCAATCTGCTTGGAAGCTGGGAGTCAATGTGATGACCTTGTGGGGGGCGGAGGAGGGACTGACCATTGAATTACATGCCGTCCCCAGGGGCCGCTCCTAAACACCTCTCCCTATCTTTTTGTTAAAAAACAAAAGACCGGCCTCACCTGTGGTGGCGCAGTGGATAAAGCATCGACCTGGAACGCTGAGGTCACTAGTCCAAAACCCTGGACTTGCCTGGTCAAGGCACATATGGGAGTTGATGCTTCCTGCTCTTTCCTCCTCCACTCTCTTTCTTTCTCTCTCTTTCTCTTCTCTCTATAAAAATGAATAAATAAAATCTAAAAATAAATAAATAAATAAAATAAAAAAGGTTTATGAATGTCTAATAGGAAAACAAACAAACAAACAAACCCCCAAAAGACCAGAGCTCCCCCCCCCAATTCTAGGAAAAGATAAAGGTAAGACTTCTCTGATAGTAATGACATTCATCTAGTCACTCACCACCCAACCCTGTGCTTCCAGGAAGCCCGTGCCAAAAGCAGGAGGCAGAAAGCCCTTCACAACATTTCTGGCTTGAGTTTATAACCACCTAATTTAATGTTCTATTTTCTCTGGGGTAGTTTACCCCTTCTGCGACTACCAAGGGGACAGACAACAACTTCTTTGATGTTTAAATGTTCAGATACTTTTTCATGAAGTTCTGGCTTATTCTGTTCACACACATACACACAGCCAAAATCAACTTTCCTGCTTTGTTTGAGCCAACACGTAAGTGGACAGTGTACTCAGTAACACCAACTGAGTATAAGCTCTGTGCCAGGGGTTATACTAAAACCTTAATATTGATCTTAGATAAGCCTATGGTAAACTTTCCAGGGAGGTAGCATTAGAACACCTGTAGGATATAATAGGATATAAAGGCAGTGGGAAAATCGGCCCTCCTCTGATGTCTCTGTATGGAGAGTGGGAATGGGCATAAACAAGAATTATCATAACTTTAGGGATGCAAATGAGGCAAGTGGGAGCCTCATCACCTACCAATTTTTGTTTCTCTCTACTCACTACACACAGTGCTTATCCATCCACAACTGGAGTCAGAGAGAGGGACAGCCTTCCTTCTGAGGCACAGCACCAATCTACGAGCCATGGCAGAAGAAGAGAAACTTCTTTGCCATGCTTTTAAAAAATATTTTAAAAATATTTTTCTATTGATTTGAGACAGAGAGAGAGAAAGAAGAAGGGAGAGGGACAGAACCATCCACTCAGTTGTTCCACTGAGCTGTGCACTCGCTGGTTATTTCTGTGTGCCCCAACAAGGGATGGAAACCGCTACGTTGGCACAATGGGATGACGCTTTATTCACTGAGCCACCCAGTCAGGGTTGACTTCTTTGCCATGCTTGATCTAGCATATGATATGTGCAGAATTAATTCGCAGAGATCCTAACATGGTGGTTTTCTAAAACTGTGTAGGTATGTGTGTGAGGTCCTCCTTACCTAGTGTTGGGCAAATAAGTTTGTAAAATTTATGTTGTTTGATTTTGCTTGCTTTTATTATTATAAATGGCTGCCCAGATATGTAATCTTTGAAACTGCTAATTACCTCCCTGCTTGGGAAGGGCCATTGTTATTCTAATGTGTGCTGGAGGAGGGGTTTTCAGCCAAAAAGTTTTAAGAAGAAAAGGAGGAGGAGGAGGAATAGGAGGAGGAAGGAGGCCATGTTTTTGCAGAGAAGGCAGCCAGGATGGCAGGGTGCTGAAGGAGAAGCCAGTTTGTGCAGAGTCTCTGCAGAGATGAGAAGGAAGATGGGGAGCTAGAGGTGACTGAGCTGGTAGGGGAACCTCTGATTCTAGGAAAAACTGGAAAACATCCTCCTGGTTGTGGAACCAGAGAATGTGTGAGTGGATTTTGGAGCCCTGTGTGTTTGTGTTTACTCCCTGGCTGGTGGGTGCGAGCTAGAATAAAAGGAATGGCCCACCAGTTTTCGGCTCCGCTGATTCTTTACTGTCTGTCCAAATCTAATGGGAACCTGCACTTACATGGCTGTGGCAGTCACGACTACTGGCCATACACCTAGGCACTTCTGGAAGGGCCATGAAGAACTTCCATTGGGATCTTTTGCTTTGGAGGGCCAACATTGTGCCAAGAGAAGGTGAAAGGGTATATATCGTGGGAGCATGATCATGACCTTTAAATATGTAGCTAGACAAGAAAGCTCACCTAAAATAGATGCAAAGCATCTGCACCTATAAGAAAAGAAACTACAAGGATGTCTGGAATGTATCTAACAGTATAATAAATGCCTTCATGCAAAATACCCCCATTTACCATTCTGGGAGCAGCGGGACACACACTGAAGAGGCAGGAGTGGATTGTACTTGGGTGAAGTTGTGACACTTCAGTCTGAGTGTTTTCAGCTCTTAATAAACTAGCTAAGTCTTTCAATACCTCAGATAGAATTTTAGGAGCTACACAGGGAGTAAATGACTGAAAAAAAAAAAAGATGAATTGCAACCTTTAAAACCTAAATTTACATTATTCAGTAGATACTTTACAATGTTTCAATATACATAAAAGGAATATTTGGGAAATTCCTACAATAATGAAGACCTTTGGGAACTATTTCCCTAAAGGAGCAAGCATTCATTAATTATATTTATTTTACCTTTTGTCCTTGATGCTTGTATACTTAAATAATTCTTAGGTGTATAAAGAAGAATATAAATTTTAAATTGTATTTATACAAGTGGAACTCTTACTGATCTCCTTTGCCAAAGGGTAAAATGCTATTTATTATTTTTTATTATGAATGCAGTGTAGTGCTAATTGACTCTAGAACCAGAGAGAAGAGAAAACTCAATGTTTCGTCTTAGTTTGTACCTGCCTTAAATATTTCAAAGAACTGAGCTTATTCAGGCTGATTGTTTTTTCTCAAAGTGTTAAATGTAGACACTGCCAAGAAGTGAGTCATTTTCCTAAATGTTTTTTTTATCTCTAGTGTTTGGGGAGAAACCTCAGAAGAACATCGTTAACCAGTTAGTAAATATTTTTGAATGAAAAGCATCCTACAGAATAAAAATTCACTCTATAACTTGATAACCTTTGTAAGGTATGGAGGAAGAATATATTGAAACTTTGGATGCCAGGAAAAATAAGTAAGAGTGACATACTCCAGACAGTCTGTAGATTAGTGCATGGGATGGATGAAGGAACACTTCTTCCCACATCAACAGTCTCCCTTACTAATGTGATCCTTAATTTCATTAACAATAACACTGAAGGTAGCACAGCATTTTCTTTGCTTTGAGTCTTAGTTTTTAATTTTATTTGAAAATGCAATAGAAAAATATTTATATGCATTGGCTTTAAAACATTCATTTAGTAACTATAGGATATTTTCTCATGATAACACAAATACTTAAAGTAAAAAATTCCATAGATGAAAAATTCCTTTTCAGTTTTTTGATTTTTAGAGAGGGCAGGGAAAGAGATTGATTTGTCGTTCTATTTGTTGATGTATTCATTGTTTGGTTTTTGTATGTGCCCTGATGGGGAATAGAACCTACAACCTAGGGGCATCAGGACAAATGGTCTAACCCACTGAGCTACCCCTCCAGGGATCCTTTTCAGTTTTTTATATCAAAGTATTTGAAAGGCAGGAGATATGGAAGGAGAGAATGGAAGGAGAAAGGCAATGAAGAACACAGTGGGGGGGTGAAGATAACTGGATGATAAATCAATTATATATTTTCTCACACACCCACAGATCAAATGTGTTATGAAGTTCCACCTAGAAGTCTTCCATATGATGAAAATCAAGCCTGAGAATGAAACCTGTGTGTCATCAACTACTACTAATAAGTAGGAGAATTGGATGACTTATTAGAAGTTATTTACATTCTAGAAGGGCCGATAGCATTGCAGATGTTTCTCCCTGAACCAGGTAAGTTACCTTTCCCCAAGATGACAGGAGGAAATATGCTTTTCTACCCATTCTTTTTTATTTCCATTATAAAAATATTCTAAATATGCTAGTAGAGAACAATATAAATTATTATATATGGTATATATTTTATAATGATTATTATAACTTATGGGCTTAAAAAGCAAAACTGTAACCTTTTGAAAATTATACAGCTTAGAACATATTCTCAATGTTGAGCCTACCTAGAAGAAAGGGTTTCATAGTCAAATACATTTTGAAAATGCTGTACTATCTTCACCTGTTAAAAAGTCTTATTGCATATTGCTATGAAAGGCCCTGAGATGTCTAACAATTAACAACATTCAGAACTGTTTACCTTTATTTTAATTAGCATTCTCCAGGTTTATTTGGTCACACCCTTTTTATCAATAGCTCTTATTCACATGATACTGGTTGAAATTCCTTGGAATGCACGTAGGGTTGCTTTTCACCCATGTCAAAGGACGGCTCATTTTTCTGAGGAGCGGTTTGGAGACAAACATTGTCATTTCAATAGGTAATTGTTTTGGTATTAGGAAACTTGCATGTCTCATTCATGATTGTGTTGATGTTTTGGCTACTTGTGAGGCCAAAACCTGCTAATATTTTTCCTCCAACCTTCTAAATTCCTCTAAGCTGAGCTAATAATCAAATTAACATAACAGGAGAAAATCAAATTTTAATACACGAGCATGGAGAATCCACATAAGCATGAAAATTCCAAAGAGAGACAACAGTGGGAATATAAGACATTTTGGACAAAGGAGAAAAAGACACCTTCAGACACCTGTGAGAGCCCTCTGTTGACCACACTTCATTCAGAGTAGGCTAAGGCTGCACCCTAGGGTCTCCTTCCTGAAGGAGGTTTCTCTGTCTGAATCCCTTGGGTAGGAAAGGGGGGAGGTCCAGGTTCTTTCTGAGTCTTATTTCTTAGTAAACAGCTCAAAATCAATATCTCAAGAGGGCAGCTTCTGGGTGGCAGAATTTTGGTTCCCTTCATTACAATGAAGCTAAGTTGATGTATGTAAAAAGGAGTAGATTTAAAGAAAATATAAAGTGAATAATAGTAGAGATAATTATAGTATGGCAAAATCGTGATGGAAGTAAGTGAATGAAGGTTGTGAAAAGCTGGTTTAAGCTATAAATATGGGTAGGCAAAAGTAGGTTTGTTCAGTAATTTGGATATACATATATACATACATATATATGTATATATTCAGAGTGATCGTCAGAAAATGTAAGGAAGGGGGTAATTAGCTTTCTAGTTGTGGCTGAAAAAAATTTTGTGACCTGGAAGAGGAAGCTGTTCTAGACCTCAGTGTCCCGATCTTTAAGTAGAGGTGGATGGGAGACCATCTGTGGTTGACTTCAGCTCAGGGCGTTGGTGTGAATGGTAGGTGATTGCGGTGGTCTGACTTGCACTCTGAGACACAGGGACAGCACTTTTTAATTCTGCATAGCTAGAGAATTGTCAGTCCATTGCTCCCTTCACTAGGAAAACATTGGGCAAGTGTCACAGTGACCACACCTTAGCGAATATTTACCAGGCTGTCACGCTAATCCTTTGGTTTCTGGGTGTCAGTGAAGCAGTGTTTTATTCCTTGGCATGCCATTATTTGGGATTTTCTTAAACCAGTGGTTCTCAAACTTTTTGAAGTCGAGGCACATTTAAAATCATACAAATAATTGTAGGTGCACTATATACAAATTTCTGAGAAATATGTTATAATAATTAAGTCAAATATTAAAGAAAAAAATATAAAGTCCAAGCATGCTTTTATGGTAATTAAATGAAATAAATATGACAAAATTAAATTTATTCTGACATTAAAAAACATTTTTACGTTACATTTTTTGACTTATACTTTTTAGAATTTGTAAGAAAGAGGGGTTAAAAGATAAAAAAAAGACAAAAAAGTTATCTTTTTATATAGAGAGATATATTCTTAGTAAGATTTAGTAAATTCAGGCCCTGGACGGTTGGCTCAGTGGTAGAGCGTTGGCCTGGTTCCTGGCCAGGGCACACAGGAGAAGCGCCCATCTGCTTCTCCACCCCTCCCCCTCTCCTTCCTCTCTGTCTCTCTCTTCCCCTCCCGCAGCCAAAGCTCCATTGGAGCAAAGATGGCCCGGGTGCTGGGGATGGCTCCATGGCCTCTGCCTCAGGCGCTAGAGTGGCTCTGGTTGCAACAGAGCGATGCCCCAGATGGGCAGAGCATCGCCCCCTGGTGGGTATGCCAGGTGGATCCCGGTCGGGCGCATGCGGGAGTCTGACTGTCTCCCCGTTTCCAGCTTCAGAAAAATTAAAAAAAAAAAAAAAGATTTAGTAAATTCAGCGGGTTCTGGCAAAATTTGTTAAGGTTTTTTCATTCTTGTGTTTATGAGAAACATGAGCCTTATGTGTCCTAGTGATTTCTTCAATGTTTGGGCATATATTTGAAAGGCAAAGTCTCATTTTCTCATCAATACATTGAATAATTCCTCTTTTTTTACTCTTAATTGTGTTGAGTGCAGAAAACCCCCACCATACATATCATCTTAACTTTACACCAAACAAAGGCTAGAAGGAACTTGCCTCCAGTCTTTCCAAGGAACATGGGGAGTAGTGTAAACAATCCAGCACCCCAGCTTAACAGCCTTTTGCAACCTAATCAGGCAAGTGAGGTGGGTGGTTGGGCAGACTGTCCACTTACAGCCAATTCCCTACACCTCTGTCTCCCAAAAATCTAAACTTCAAAAACCCTGTTGAATTTTTGGTCCCCAACAGGCACATATTTCTCTGGAATACCATAGGGTGCACCTAGAAATCTTCTTTGAGAACCACTGCCTTAAACCCTTGAGGTAGCTGCACCAGATTCCTGGATTTGAGCTACCTTTGTGTGAATGGGGCAACTTACTCCAGGTGGTCTCCTAACTGTCTGGCCAGAGGGCTAAACCACCTGGACACCCAGGCTTATTCTCCTTTTTTTTCACACACACCCAAAGTCTTTTTTCTTATTTTAGAGAATTGACATTCATATAATATTTAGTCTTCCAATCTGGTCTTGTTTTAAATTTTTAAAGATGTCACCTCTTTTGGTTAAATTTATCCTTTTTGTTTTTGTGGGTCTTTTTTCTTTTGGTTTTGTTGACTTTCGTTTCTTTTAAAGGAGTCTTAATTGTTTTATGAATGGAATCCGATGTGCTATTAGATTTTCTAATTGCTTACTGTTAGGGCAGTGCAATGAAGGGGTCTTGTTTACAAACTTTGCCAGGCTCTTTCACTTACTAGCTGTGTGACCTTACAAGTTTCTTGACCTATCTCTTCCTTAGGGTGTTTTACTTTTTAAAATCAAGATAAAGACTATACTTTCAGGGATCATTTCTATAGTTTGTTAAAATCAAGATAATAATAGTAACCCCTTTTAGGATTAAATGAAAAAAAATCCACATTAAAAAGCATTAAATTCAGTGCTTGGTACATAGACCTCAAAAACTGTTAGCTGTTAATAAAGCTGCCATATAGCACAATTTATGGTCAGATTACTGAACTGTTATTTGTGTTGGTACATTGTCTGTTAATTGTCTTGAAAGTTCTAGGTCTATAATTATATCTGATAAAAAGAATATCAACTTAGGTGCATTCTTCCTTCCCTTCATTTTTCTAGAGGACTTTTTTACTGGAATTGTCAGCACATTGTCACTTAGTTGGATGATTTCTGTGTCATTGTAATGATGATCCCAACCTTTTATTACATAATCTGTAGACCATAATTTGTAATTAATTTTATGTCTTTTTTTGACTCTGCTTTGATATGAGCATTTTTCATGTTTATAAACATTATTTATTCTGGATTATATAAAAATTGTATAATATAAATATAATAATAATAGTATATAAAACATATGTATAGTTTAAATAATGATAATAATAGGAATATCTGTGTATGCACCGAGCGTAAGTGGACTATTAGTTGGCACTTAGGAGCCCCTTGAGCCTTTCCCCAATTGTATGGAGAATTTTATCAATTACTTCCTTGCTTTTCTTTTTACTTTTGCCTCCAGTATATCCATATTACCATATGGATATATTAGATGTATTTCAATTTACTAAATAGTTCCTTTATGGTGATTATTTAGATGGGTTTATGTTTTGGATGTTGGGAGTAGAGCTTTTCCCACATTGATGATTATCCCCTTGGGATAGATTTTCAGAAGTAGAATTACTAGGTTAATGGGTATGACTGTTTTAGAAGCTTTGAATAAATATTCATCATCAAATTGCTTTCTAAAAGGCTCGTATCTGTTTATAGTTCCAAAGAGCAATGTATATGAAAAGGACCATTCCAGTTCAACAGCAGTCAACCCTGAGGGTTATTAACATGAAAGGCGAGAAATACACTACAAATGGATTTGAAATTTTTTAAAGACTGGTTAATTTTTTGAAGGACACTCTGTCCACAGAAATGGTCACATTTCACAAGGGTTTAGCTTGATAAAGTCTTAGAAAGACAACACAGCTTTGTGAATAACAAGTCAGAAACATAATGCTACTTGCACCCCAGAAGCTGTCCTGGTGGTCACTTCAGGCTAAGGACTGTGTTGCATGCTGAACCCTCTGGAGAGGGAAACCTGACTTTGCTTTTGCCACTTCAGTTTTTACAGCCAGCAGTAAGTGTTCAAATTATGAAAGGTGAAAGATTTTGAAAGTTTTATATGTATTAAACCCTGTTACACTCCTCATAGAGTAGTGGATTTATAATTCTGACTGAAAATCTCTCTTCTTTTCAAATGGTTTTATGTCATTAAGCTATCAAACTAGTTAACTTTGCATTTACTCAGAGTTTTTATCCAAACCCTGATAGTGTATTTCCTATAGTAACAGTACTTTAGTGTGTATAAATAGAAATTACTTCAACACCTCAGGCACAGTTTAAGGGGCTGAGCTAACTTGTTGAACTAACATTTTCTTTTCTTTTTTTTTTCTTTGCATCATCAAGTTTATAAAGTTCTTTCTAAGCACTTGATAGTGTTGCAACTTTTTGAGATAGACAAGATCGCTAATAATGTTAGCTGACATCAATTAGACAAAGCAAGTCACATGGTCGAGTCTGATGTTATAAGCCTGGAAGGTTTTATCCCCATAGAGGAAGGAAGGGTCTTCTAATATTAGGAACAATGATGCAATCAACAGATTTAGTAAATTAGGTTAGATTAGGCATAGGGAGGTTCCTAACTAAGTGAACTAGCATTTTCAAGAGCAACTTAGGTAATGCTCATGCATGCAGACGGCCCCCACACCGCACTGTGAGGAATGTTGCTCTGGCAGATAAATGTCTCTGAAGAAAGCCATTCTGAAGCAGTTCCCTAAGCAAACGCTTCTCAATTGCCTGACCTCAGTTTCTAAAATATGCAATTCTCTTTGAAAAAAGACATTGGGAAGCCATTACGTAAGCAAACTCTTCTCAATTGCGTGACCTCAGTTTTTAAAATATGCAATCAGATAATTTTTTGTCCTCTAGTGCTTTCTAGGCTTTCTGATTGTAGAGTTAGACACTTGGTATTTAACATAGGAGAGATACAGTTAGTGTAACCAGAACAGGAAGCATCTAGCTCAGAGCACACCCCTTGATTGCAACAGCTTTGGAACTGACTTGGTGGAATCGGTTTAGCTTTTTAAACGGTCACCCTTAACTTATTTATCTGGGTGGTTTCATGGGTCTGTTATCTGTATTATGGCGGTAGCCAGGCAAAACACTATAGCTTAAGGTTTTATGTGACTATCCCAGTAGTAATAAAATGGAAACAAACAACTGACTCTCCTAAACAATATTCTATTTAACTTAAGTTCATCTTTGGTGCTGCAGGTATGTAATTGGATCATTTTATAAAAGAGTTGGTAATTCAAAATTTTAGTAAAAAAAAAGAAAAAGTTTAGAAAATTATTCCTGTTTTTTTTTTTTCTCTCTAGACACTGAGTAACACCAGAATTCACATATTTTTGGAAAGTCCTTTGAGTAAAAACAGTGATCACTAAACAGTCAAGTATTAGGCAGTCACTCAGAAAATTTTGAATGAGGTTTGGCTTTTGCTTTTAATGATCTTAGCAAGAGGTTTTGCTTGTTCTGCTGGATCTGATGGATTAAAGTTTTATTGATTCTAGGTCCCTCAATCTCATTTAAATCCATTTATTTCTCTCCATCTCTGTCACCCTGAGCCCATCCACCTTCTGTTTCCCAGCCAGAGGCTCCTCTTGGGCTCTCCTGCTATTACTTACCCTCCTCCAATCAGATCTCCACGTGACTTTCAGAGTGATCTCTTTAATAAAATAAATCAAATCATGTCATTCTAATGCTTCAGATCCTCACCAGGGCCCACAAGTTCCTGCATGACCTGCTCTGCCCTCCCTTTTCAACCATAACTAAGTCCCGTCTTCCTCTTGCTCATCCCACTCAAGTCCCAGTGCTGCCCTTGTCTCCTTGGCTCTTTGCTCCAGCCGAGACCTTCCCTCCCTGGGGCCTTTGTGTGGGCTGCTCCCTCTGCCTGGAGGTCTCTGCCCACAGTTCTCACCTGTGTGGGCTGACACCCACCCTCTTTTAGGTCTACGTTTATAGGAAGGCGTAGGATCCTCCAGGTCTGCATTAGATCTTTCCCTTTTCTCCTCACTGCATATTCTTTTCTCTTAGTGTATCTGTAAATATAAATGCACATGTTTGTTAGTATCTGCCTTTCCCACTAATCCACTTTGAGAGAAAAGATTATGGTTATGTTGTTCATCTCTATATCCTCAGTGCCTAGTGTTGGAGGAAAGCCAAAACATCAAGTGACTTTCTATTCCCATCCTGAGGAAGTGAAGGCTGTGACCAAGCACTCGTGGCTGAAAGTAGTCGTGTCCAAGGAAGGCCCAAGGACGAGGGTGCTTGGCCCAACTGGAGCTTTCTGCAGGTCAAGAATCAGACAGTAGATGGTGTGGTGTTATGATTAGACGCTTCAATTGCCTCCATGTGCAAAATACAGTAAACTTCTTCCACTACCCCTTACCCTGTCCCTCAAAGACTCATTTAAATGATCAACTCCAAATCCAAGATGTTGGCATGTTGGCTTCAAAATCAGGTCCAAGTGTGGATAGTCCCCTTGGGTGTAGCTCTCGATCATAACATCTACACACCGAAGAGATAAGTTCTTTGCTCCCACCGCCCACCTATCTTGGGGGGATAGGACCAGCCCAAACACTGTGGACATTCTTGTTAAATAGGGAAAATGGAGCATGCACGGGAGTCCTTGGTCCATGAGGTCCAGGTGGGCACCAGTTACAGTTCTTGGTTAAGCGTCAGAGCCTGTAAATAATCTATATCTATATCTATATCTATATATCTCTATCTATCTATCTATCTATCTATCTATCTATCTATCTATCTATCTATCTATCTTTGTATTTTTCTGAATCTGGAAACAGGGAGAGACCGTCAGACAGACTCCCGCATGCGCCCGACGGGGATCCACCCGGCACACCCACCAGGGGGCGATGCTCTGCCCCTCCGGGGCGTCACTCTGTTGCTACCAGAGCCACTCTAGCGCCTGGGGCAGAGGCCAAGGAGCCATCCCCAGCGCCCAGGCTATCTTTGCTCTAATGGAGCCTCGGCTGCGGGAGGGGAAGAGAGAGACAAAGAGGAAGGAGAGGGGGAGGGGTGGAGAAGCAGATGGGTGCTTCTCCTGTGTGCCCTGGCCGGGAATCGAACCCGGGACTTCTGCACGCCAGGCCGACGCTCTACCACTGAGCCAACCAGCCAGGGCTGTAAATGATTTTTCATGATTCTTGGCTCCACCTTCTACTTTGATTTCCAAATCCTGAGCCATTGGTTCTTGTTGTTTGTTTGTTTTTATGGAAGGTAGTATGTATTTACAGTCAGATTTTTTTTCTAGCCTCCTTCCTGCTTGTAGAAGTTTGTGTGGGGGGGGGTGTCTAAGGTCTCTTTTCATTTTGTATTCTCTCTGTCCCTCTTAGTCCAAGCTGGTAGAATCTCTGCCAATGTGATGTGTATAAAAATACAAGTATTAGTCCTGACCTGTGGTGGCGCAGTGGATAAAGCGTCGACCTGGAATGCTGAGGTTGCTGGTTCAAAAAAACCCTGGACTTGCCTGGTCAAGGCACATATGGGAGTTGATTCTTCATGCTCCTCCCCATTCTCTCTCTATCTCTCCTGCTCTCTCTATATATAATAAAAATGAATAAATGAAATCTAGAAAAGTAAATAAATAAAATTTAAAAAAAAATACAAGTATTAATAGGCATAGAAATTATATGGAAAAAGAGATTAGTTCTGCTTTGGGCAAAGAAGGACTGCAGAGGATGTGAAGTAGGTGATATCTAAGCAGCATTTTCTAGGGTGAATAGAAATGCATTAGGAAGGCGGTACACAGAGGGGCCATTTGAGTGCAGGAAAGAGCATGTGCAGAAGTACAGTGGGCTCCAATTATATCATATATATATATATATATATTTTTTTTTTTTGTATTTTTCTGAAGCTGGAAACAGGGAGAGACAGTCAGACAGACTCCCGCATGCGCCCGACCGGGATCCACCCGGCACGCCCACCAGGGGCGATGCTCTGTCCACCAGGGGGCGATGCTCTGCCCCTCTGGGGCGTCGCTCTGCCGCGACCAGAGCCACTCTAGCGCCTGGGGCAGAGGCCAAGGAGCCATCCCTAATGCCCGGGCCATCTTTGCTCCAATGGAGCCTTGGCTATGGGAGGGGAAGAGAGAAACAGAGAGGAAGGAGGGGGTGGGGGTGGAGAAGCAAATGGGCGCTTCTCCTGTGTGCCCTGGCCGGGAATTGAATCCGGGTCCCCTGCACGCCAGGCTGACACTCTACCGCTGAGCCATCCGGCCAGGGCCTATATCATATATTTTAAATACTGTACATACACATGCGTTGGTAATGATTGAACATATAGCATGCTAAAGCTGGTGTGTGTGTGTGTGTGTGTGTGTGTGTGCGTGCATGCACGTGTGTTGCTCAGACTTTGCAAAATCTCTGCCTTGAGAGGCCCTGAGATAAGGATGAGCTTGGGACTTGAAGCCAGATGACCAGCTCAGCAGCTTCACCAACATCTGTCAATGATATGATTTGGGCAAGTCACTTGGCCTTTCTAGACCTTGATTTCCTGGTCAGTAAAATGGGGACAATAATAGAATCTACCTCACAGGGTTGTGGTGGGGATTAATTGAGTTAATATATGTAAAGCATTCAATAATCCTGGTGCATAAAGAGCACTCAATACATATTAGCTGTATCTCTATAGTCCTTAAGGATGTACCCTTCCTACCCCACGAGATATGTAACTCATCTCTTCTTTGTACATAATTTTACTCATTTTTCACATTAATTAGCTAAGCACTTACTTTCAGTTCTCTTATTTCATGTTGTGTATATGGTCACAGCCACCTTTCCTGGGTATTGACTCTGCAAACAAAATTTAGAAACAACAAAATTTGCATTACCCCCTCATCTACCTAATACTATACTTTCTATTTCTTCTGTGTCATTTCCAGCAAGGTTTTAAATAGGCTTGACTATCAGCTGTCTCATGATTATGAGAATGAACTCAGAGGTTTCTAACACACACACACACACACACACACACACGCACACACACACGGTAATTCTCATGAAAAAAATCTATAAAATATATATATATATATATATATATATATATATATATATATATATCTAAAGAGACAGAACTTTATTTTCTTAATGGCTTTGCATCATTTTCCTGAGGCCTGTCTTGATTTCTTTTAGTTCCTGGTAGTATTTGTAGTATACATTCATTTGCATGACTATATAAAATAGTATCAGAAATCTTTAAAGGAATCAACTACTAGATTATCACATAGTACATAGTAGTCTTTTGATTCCCAGGAATATAGGTCTAGACCAGTGGTCCCCAACCTTTTTTGGGCCACGGACCGGTTTAATGTCAGAAAATATTTTTACGGACCAGCTTTTAGGGTGGGACGGATAAATGTATCACATGACAGAGACAAGCATCAAGAGTGAGTCTTAGACGGATGTAACAGAGAGAATCTGGTCATTTTTTAAAAACAAAACATCATTCAGACTTAAATATAAATAAAACAGAAATAATGTAAGTTATTTATTCTTTCTCGCCGGACTGGTACCAAATGGCCCATGGACTGGTACTGGTCTGCGACCCGGGGTTTGGGGACCACTGGTCTAGACCATAAAAAATAATGATTAACATGGCCTCTCTTACTTCCTATATATTTTATGTGATCTGGCTGGCCCTTTGCCTTTAAGGAGGAGACTGAGCTTGACCTTATATTGTTGGGAGCCAGGGGTACAGTTTATTAGCTTTGTCTTAATTAAAGCAGTGCCTTATAGGAGGAGCAAGGATACCGCTGCTCTTTGTTACCCTTGGCCGCCTTCCCTCTCTCTTCTGTGATAAATTACCTACCCTTTGGCCTCTGATTATGTACTAGGGAAACAGGTTATTGCTTTGTGGAATAGAAAGGGAAGTCTATTCTTGTTTAATTTTCAACTGCAAGGGTTGGCATATTGTAGCAGGAACAAATAAATCTGAACAGTTATGTATAATGTTTGAGCAAGTCTGGGCTTCTTTCATTAGAACTTTGTGGAAGGCTGACATTCTGCCCCAGCTGGCAGATTGGATGGTTAGCCATGACTCGGGATCTGGCTCCAGAAGAAAAAGAGGTGTCTTTTCTCCCAGGGACCCCGGGGCCTTATTCACAAAATACGGAGGCGGTCGGTAGAGTGTTGCAAATGTGTTTTAAAGCAGATTCCTCCATTAAAAGCAAGAGTTTTACACACTAAATTGGTGATAGTGGACATTTCTTTGGAGGAGGATGTGGTGGATGGCCAGCATGTAGAGGTAGCTTCCCTTTTAAACTTTGTATATACTCATGTCATTTGACATTTTAAAAATAATTGATACTAATTACATTTGTCATAGAAAATGACTGTGATAAAAATGAGTGGCCCTCAAATGCTTCTGATTTTGGAGAGGCACTCTGACCTTTTATGTGGTCCTCGCTAACAATAAAAAGTTGTCAGCATTTGTGCATGTCTTTCAGAAACAACCCTGTCCCCAGAGCTGTAGATTGTGTTGTAAAACCAAGTACGATTACGTAGAAGAGAGGACAAGAAATCTGATGTGAGGGGAAAGGTAAACAATGAGATAACACAGGCAAACCAGAATTCAAGGCAGACGGACTATGGGGATTGACTTTGTGGGAGAGGAAAGCCAACCTCGCCATGGGTGTATTAGTTTGCAAAGCCAGCCACAATCATGTACACAGACTGGTGGCTTTGATGGCAGAAACGTGTCTTCTCACAGTTCTGGAGGGCAGGAGTTTACAGTAAAGAGCCAGCCCATACTGCTGAGTGCTATGAGGCTTGCAGATGGTTGCCCTCTCATGGCATCCTTCCATGATCTTTCCCTGTTGACCCACATCCCCAGAGTGTCCTAATCTCTTCTTAAAAGGACACCAATCAGATCGGATTAGGGCATACCTTATCAGCCTCGTTTTAACTTAATTACCTCTTTTAAAGGTCTTATCTCCAAATACAGGCACATTCTGAAGTTCAGGCTTCAACATATGAATTTTGGGGGTGACAGTTCAACCCAGAGCAGTGCATACATTCTCCTAGAGCTTTTTATGCTTGTTACAGATTTCAGTGAAAATGAGTTGGGAATGAAAATGACTGTAAGATTCAAGCTCAAACTATATGATTATAGTTTATCAAAGAACAACAATCACTAATCCATTGGGCAAAATGAAGAAAATTAAAACTGAAGATCTAATTGAGACACAAGCAAAGTTATGATCTACATTTATGGCACGAAGAGTAATCAAGAAATTATACATTTAACAAGGGAAGAAAATTAACTTGTTAAGAATGCTGGCATTTCTGAAGTTTGTTGTGGTTTATTTTAAAATTTTGCTACTATTATAGTCAAGGAGTTTATGTTACATGATTACTTTTTAAAGAAAAGCAGGCATAGAAAGAACTATAAACATTATGCACACTGAAGCTTAAATAAAAGATGTTATTCAATAACAAAGGAAAGATTTGCCTGGTACCCAATTAAAAATCCTTTTAAAAGCATAATCAAAGAAATTGAATTACAGTGTATATTTAGTAAAATGTTTATAGTATTATACCAAGACTTACAAAGTAATAATATCACCACAATTATAATAGAGAATATAAAACATTTCACAATTTTCTAACTTTGTGTTATTCCAAGAGATTTTTATATTCATTACTGTTTAGAATGCTGAGTGCTCAAATGATTTCTAGAAGAATTATTTTATTATTTTTTAGATTTTCTGTATTGATTTTTGAAAAGAGGGGGAGAGAGAAAGAAAGAGAGGGAGAATAAGAAATAAGGGAGAGAAGCAGGAAACATCTACTTGTAGTAGTTGTTTCCTGTATGTACCTCGACCAGGGAAGCCCAGGGATTTGAACCAGCAACCTCAGCATTCCAGGTTGATGCTTTATAACTCTGTGCCACCACAGGTCAGGCTAGAAGAATTATTTTTATACTTCCTGTTAGCTTCCCAATTTGATATGTACCATGCACTACCTGTGCGGTTGCATTATTTTTTCTGTGTAGTCTGGCACATAGTAGATAGCTAGTGAAATATCTTATTATCAAGGTCAAAGTGGTATTGGAATTTTCTCACACATTTGATTCTATTTTGTAAAACTGGACATGCAAACTGAATTAAAAATGTCATGTGATTGCACAGTTAAGTCTTGAGCTGTTGGGTCAGTTGTCCAAATAGCTATCTTACATGCCAAAGTACTTTAACCTGAAATGCTTATAAAATGAACATTAAAAGTTTGTTTGAATTTCTTTTCTCAAATTCCCTGTGTTAGGCAGAACATAGTGGTGAAAATGTGTTCGGGTGCATTCATAACCCTGGCTTTGCCAATTACTCTCTGTGTGCAAATAGACAAGGGACCTGCTGAATCTGTGTCCGAGTATATCCTAGATGGTGGGGTAATACTAATTCAAACCTCTTAGTGCTTTTCTCCAGGCTAAGTGAGCTGATCAGTGTACAGCTCTTAGCAGAGTGCTTATTACATCACAAGTACAGTGTTCGCTGTTTGAAATGTTCTTACCATTTCACAGAAATAGGTGTGAAGACACTCCCCTGACCCCTAACCCAGCTAAGTTTTCTGTCTCCTGCACTTGTGATGTTACTCAATTAAACGAACAAAACAACTATGTCACTGATCAGTGTATTCCACCAAGCAAAGTACATTTTAAGCTGGGAAATTAAGATTTATGCTTCCCAAGCCAAGTTTTGGAGAGTCCACCAGCTGAGCAACATTGGTGACCTTCAGAAAGGTGACTCCTCCCATCTTTCACGTCGAGTGCCATATGTGAGAAGTGCTCAGAAAATGAGTCGATGAAAGGGAAGGCCAGATGATTGATCCGAGTTCCATACACAGGAATCACTGCAGAAGTCTGAGCAGAGCATGGAGTGAGCTTTGCTCAGAATTACACAGGTGTGGTTTCTGTGCTGTGGGTCACCTGACCAGGTGGGTCAAGGATGCAGTAGGATGTGAGGACCACTCACTCAGCGGCCTTTCTGGGGCCCGCAGGCAATGCCCAGCGATTAAGAATTACTTTTTCCTACGCCCTGGCCGGATTGCTTGGTTGGTTAGAGCATCATTCTGAAGCTCAGAGGTTGCCAATTCAATCTGTGGTTAAGGCACATACAGGAACAGATCGATATTTCTCTCTACAGATCAATATTTCTCTCTCTCTCTTCTCTCTCCCTTCCTCCCTTGCTAAAATCAATAAATAAAATTAAAAAAAAAAGAAAAGAAATACTTTCTCCCCAGTAGGTCTATGGACTCACAAGGAAGCTGTGTGCATGGGAGTTGCGTGCATGGGTCTAGATTTGCATCAATTGAGGGTCAGCCTGCGGAAGGTGCCTCCTCTAGAACTTTGGGTACAGTCCTGATGTTAACCATCTGGATGTTATTAGAGGTCTAACACTGGCTAGCATTGGGCTAGTCACTTAACCTCCTTGGATTTCGGTTTCCTCATGGGTAAATGAGGGGATAGAGCAAGGTATTCTCTAACTTCTCTTCCAAATGCAATGGTCTGTGATTCTGCAGTAGAAATAGAAGTGCAGTCAATAAAGAGGTACTTCACTAACATCTCTTCATGAAAGCAAAATCTGAGTTTCTGCAATGATATAGTTAATTAATGTTGAAAAAAAACCAACAACCCTGTTCCATGATGATAAAATGAGAACTTAAAACAATCTAATTTGGACTTCTAATTTAATTTAACTTTTTTTTAGCATTTTGAGTTTTAAGGGGAAAAAAAGCCCAAAGAAAGCAATTTATTTTTAAGAACCACAAATCTCCAAAATAACTTTCACGTCTCCGACCTGCTACAGTTATAAGGGAAACTCAGTAATATGCCCCTAAAATACCACAGGCAGATTAAATTACTTTAACGAAAATATACTCAGAAGTAAATGCCCCAACATATCTTATATCCTTGCAGATGTATTAGAGAAAGCTTTTTGATCGTAGCTGCAAATCAAATGGGTTTTCTGTAAGACTTTAATGAGAACATACAGTTTACTGGACCCATGAGTCTGATGGGCGACATCATTGAACTTCCACTAGCATGCTTGTTTGCATTTAGGCAAGCTTCTTGACTCCCTGGTCCTCAGTTTTCTCAGACCAATGCCGGGTGGGAGAAGAGACAGTGTTTAAGATGCTTCTTTGTCTATAAGATGCTGTTTGAAATCAAGTCCTCTACTTCTTCTTTCTCCTGTCTAAAAGATAGTTTCATTTGTTTTGATTCTGACTCTCCTTCCAAATTTCCTCTGACACGTATAGTGTCAGTGGATGCTATCATACGCTGACACAGTGACAGTCTCTGAGTTAAGAATATGTCAATGGCTCTTCTCCTTTGCTGCTACCAGAGACTTACCATGGGTGACTTCATCACTCCCATAAAGCCCTGTCCAGAAAACAGATGGGAGAGATTAGCAGATGACCCAAACCCAAGTTAGTTGCCTAATGCAAGGCTGAAATTTTCCGTAAATTTAATCAATCAAATACCTAGCAAATATTTGACAGACCAGGTATAAGTCATATAGTCCTTCGCCCTAAGAAATGTGTATTCTTTTTTTTTGTTTTGTTTTGTTTTTGTTTTTTATAGAGACAGAGAGAGAGTCAGAGAGAGGGATAGACAGGGACAGACAGGAACAGAGAGATGAGAAGCATCAATCATTAGTTTTTCTTTTTTTCTTTTTTGTATTTTTCTGAAGCTGGAAACGGGGAGAGACAGTCAGACAGACTCCCGCATGCGCCCGACCGGGATCCACCTGGCACGCCCACCAGGGGCGACTCTCTGCCCACCAGGGGGCGATGCTCTGCCCCTCCGGGGCGTCGCTCTGCCGCGACCAGAGCCACTCTAGCGCCTGGGGCAGAGGCCAAGAAGCCATCCCCAGCGCCCGGGCCATCTTTGCTCCAATGGAGCCTTGGCTGCGGGAGGGGAAGAGAGAGACAGAGAGGAAGGGGGGGGGGTTGGAGAAGCAAATGGGCGCTTCTCCTGTGTGCCCTGGCCGGGAATCAAACCCAGGTCCCCCGCACACCAGGCCGACGCTCAATCATTAGTTTTTCATTGCATATTGTGACACCTTAGTTGTTTATTGATTGCTTTCTCATATGTGCCTTGACCATGGGCCTTCAGCAGACCGAGCAACCCCTTGCTCGAGCCAGTGACCTTGGGTCCAAGCTGGTGAGCTTTGCTCAAACCAGATGAGCCTGCGCTCAAGCTGGTGACCTTGGGGTCTCAAACCTTGGTCCTCCGCATCCCAGTCCAATGCTCTATCCACTGCGCCACTGCCTGGTCAGGCAGAAATGTGTATTTTTAACCAAGAAAGTTAGTGCTGATCTAGGTGAGATATTCAGAGAATTCTAAATGTCAAACTCTGTGGCACTATTTGCTTGAGAAGAGCACAAGAAGAGATTTTGGGTAGACAGCAGAATCTGATGGAGAAAATTTGACCTGTAGAGCATCTGTAAGAAAGAACACTATGTATGATGCTTTAATGCATTAATTCATTCATTCAACACATTTTTTTTGTATTTCTTTTTTTTATTTTTTATTTATTTATTTATTTTTTATAATTTTATTTTTTTAATGGGGTGACATCAATAAATCAGGATACATATATTCAAAGATAACAAGTCCAGGTTATCTTGTCGTTCAATTATGTTGCATACCCACCACCCAAAGTCAGATTGTCCTCTGTCACCTTCTATCTTGTTTTCTTTGTGCCCCTCCCCACCCCCTATCCCTCTCCCATTCCCCCCTGCCCCCCGTAACCACCACACTCTTATCAATGTCTCTTAGTTTCACTATTATGTCCCACCTACGTATGGAATAATACAGTTCCTGTTTTTTTTCTGATTTACTTATTTCGCTTCGTATCATGTTATCAAGATCCCACCATTTTGCTGTAAATGATCCGATGTCATCATTTCTTATGGCTGAGTAGTATTCCATAGTGTATATGTGCCACATCTTCTTTATCCAGTCATCTATTGATGGGCTTTTTGGTTGTTTCCATGTCCTGGCCACTGTGAACAATGCTGCAATAAACATGGGGCTGCATGTGTCTTTACGTATCAATGTTTCTGAGTTTTGGGGATATATACCCAGTAGAGGGATTGCTGGGTCATAAGGTAGTTCTATTTTCAGTTTTTTGAGGAACCACCATACTTTCTTCCATAATGGTTGTACTACTTTACATTCCCACCAACAGTGGATGAGGGTTCCTTTTTCTCCACAGCCTCTCCAACATTTGCTATTACCTGACTTGCTAATAACAGCTAATCGAACAGGTGTGAGGTGGTATCTCATTGCCGTTTTGATTTGCATTTCTCTAATAGCTAAAGAAGATGAGCATCTTTTCATATATCTGTTGGCCATTTGTATTT
Organism: Saccopteryx bilineata; assembly: GCF_036850765.1. Classification (NCBI taxonomy): domain Eukaryota; kingdom Metazoa; phylum Chordata; class Mammalia; order Chiroptera; family Emballonuridae; genus Saccopteryx; species Saccopteryx bilineata. Next base: position 245,664,988 of record NC_089490.1, on the reverse strand, counting down.
CTTCCTGGGAGAAGTGTCTATTCATATCCTCTTCCCATTTTTTTATTGGATTGTTTGTTTGTTTGTTGTTGAGTTTTATGAGTTCTTTGTATATTTTGGATATTAGGCCCTTATCTGAGCTGTTGTTTGAAAATATCATTTCCCATTTAGTTGGCTTTCTGTTTATTTTGTTATTAGTTTCTCTTGCTGAGCAAATACTTCTTAGTCTGATGTAGTCCCATTCATTAATTTTTGCCTTCACTTCTCTTGCCATTGGAGTCAAATTCATAAAATGCTCTTTAAAACTAAGGTCCATGAGTTGAGTACCTATGTCTTCTTCTATGTACTTAATTGTTTCAGGTCTTATGTTTAGATCTTTGATCCATTTTGAGTTAATTTTTGTACAGGGGGAGAGACTGTAGTCCAGTTTCATTCTTTTGCATGTGGCTTTCCAGTTTTCCCAGCACCATTTATTGAAGAGGCTTTCTTTTCTCCATTGTGTGTTGTTGGCCCCTTTATCAAAAATTATTTGAATATATATGTGGTTTTATTTCTGGACTTTCTATTCTGTTCCATTGGTCTGAGTGTCTATTTTTCTGCCAATACCATGCTGTTTTGATTGTCGTGGCCCTATAATAGAGTTTGAAGTCAGGTATTGTTATGCCCCCAGCTTCATTCTTTTTCTTTAGGATTGCTTTGGCTATTTGGGGTTTTTTATAGTTCCATATAAATCTGATGATTTTTTGCTCTATTTCTTTAAAAAATGTCATTGGAAGTTTGATGGGAATTGCATTAAATTTGTATATTGCTTTGGGTAATATAGCCATCTTGATTATATTTATTCTTCCTAGCCAAGAACAAGGTATATTCTTCCATCTCATTATATCTTTTTCGATTTCCCTTAACAATGGTTTATAGTTTTCATTATATAAGTCCTTTACATTCTTTGTTATGTTTATTCCTAAGTATTTTATTTTTTTTTGTTGCAATCGTGAAGGGGATTATTCTTTTGAGTTCCTTCTCAGTTGTTTCATTGTTGGCATATAGAAAGGCTATTGACTTCTGTATGTTAATTTTGTATCCTGCGACCTTACTGTATTGGTTTATTGTTTCTAGTAGTCTTTTTGTGGATTCTTTGGGGTTTTCGATGTATGGGATCATATCATCTGCAAAAAGTGATACCTTTACTTCTTCTTTTCCGATATGGATGCTTTTTATTTCTTTGTCTTGTCTGATTGCTCTGGCTAGAACCTCTAGTACCACATTAAATAAGAGTGGAGAGAGTGGACAACCCTGTCTTGTTCCTGATTTAAGGGGGAAAGCCTTCAGTTTAGTGCCATTTAATATGATGTTAGCTAATGGTTTATCATATATGGCCTTTATCATGTTGAGATATTTTCCTTCTATACCCATTTTGTTGAGAGTCTTAAACATAAAATTGTGTTGTATTTTATCGAAAGCCTTTTCTGCGTCTATTGATAAGATCATGTGGTTTTTGTTCTTTGTTTTGTTGATATGGTGTATTACATTAACCGTTTTACGTATGTTGAACCATCCTTGAGATTCTGGGATGAATCCCACTTGATCATGATGTATTATTTTTTTAATATGTTGTTGTATTCGATTTGCTAGTATTTTGTTTAGTATTTTAGCATCTGTATTCATTAGTGATATTGGTCTGTAGTTTTCTTTTTTTGTGCCATCCTTGCCTGGTTTTGGTATGAGGGTTATGTTGGCCTCATAAAATGTGTTTGGAAGTATTGTTTCTTCTTCAATTTTTTGGAAGACTTTGAGTAGAATAGGAACCAAGTCTTCTTTGAATGTTTGATAAAATTCGCTGGTATAGCTGTCAGGGCCTGGACTTTTATTTTTGGGGAGGTTTTTAATGGTTTTTTTCTATTTCTTCTCTACTGATAGGTCTGTTTAGGCTTTCTGCTTCTTCTTGACTCAGTCTAGGAAGGTTGTATTTTTCTAGGAATTTATCCATTTCTTCTAGGTTGTTGAATTTAGTGGCATAAAGTTTTTCATAGTATTCTACAATAATTCTTTGTATATCTACGGTGTCCGTGGTGATTTCTCCTCTTTCATTTTGGATTTTGTTTATATGAGTTCTTTCTCTTTTTTCCTTGGTAAGTCTTGCCAAGGGTTTCTCAATTTTGTTGATCTTTTCAAAGAACCAGCTCCTTGTTCTATTAATTTTTTCTATAGTTTTTCTGTTCTCTAATTCATTTATTTCTGCTCTGATTTTTATTATCTCCTTTCTTCGGCTGGTTTTGGGTTGTCTTTGTTCTTCTTTTTCTAGTTCCTTAAGGTGGGAAGTTAAGTGGTTCACTTGGGCTCTCTCTTGTTTGTTCATATATGCCTGAAGTGATATGAACTTCCCTCTTATCACTGCTTTTGCTGCATCCCATAGATTCTGATATGTCGTATTGTCATTTTCATTAGTCTGTATATATCTTTTGATCTCTGCACTTATTTCTTCTTTGACCCATTCATTTTTTAAAAGTATGTTGTTTAGTTTCCACATTTTTGTGGGATTTTTTTCCTCTTTTTTGCCGTTGAATTCTAGTTTCAAGGCTTTATGATCAGAAAATATGCTTGGTACAACTTCAATTTTTCTGAATTTGCTGATGTTGTTTTTGTGGCCCAACATATGGTCAATTCTTGAGAATGATCCATGTACACTGGAGAAAAATGTATGCTCAGTCACTTTGGGATGAAATGTCCTGTATATGTCTATCATATCCAGGTGCTCTAGTGTTTTGTTTAAGGCCACTATGTCTCTGTTGATTCTCTGTTTGGATGACCGATCTAGAGCCGTCAGCGGTGTATTGAGGTCTCCAAGTATGATTGTATTTTTGTCAGTTTTTGTTTTAAGATCAATAAGTAGCTGTCTTATATATTTTGGTGCTCCTTGGTTTGGTGCATATATATTAAGAATTGTTATGTCTTCTTGATTCAGTGTCCCCTTAGCCATTATGAAATGGCCATTTTTGTCTCTGAGTACTTTTCCTGTCTTGTAGTCAGCATTATCCGATATGAGTATTGCTACACCTGCTTTTTTTTGGATGTTATTTGCTTGGAGTATTGTTTTCCAGCCTTTCACTTTGAATTTGTTTTTATCCTTGTTACTTAGATGAGTTTCTTGTAGACAGCATACAGTTGGATTTTCTTTTTTAATCCATTCTGCTACTCTGTGCCTTTTTATTGGTGAGTTTAATCTGTTTACATTTAGTGTAATTATTGATACTTGTGAGTTCCCTATTGCCATTTTATATCTTGCTTTCTGTTAGTTTTGTGTCTTGTTTGATCCTTCTCTTTCGTTTTTCTATCTTTTGTTTTTATTTGGTTGTATTCCATACATCTTTCCTCTGTTGCTATCTTTTTTATCTCATGTGCTTCTGTGGTGGTTTTTTCAATGGTGGTTACCTTTGAGTAATGAAAAGGGTCCCTACCCTGTTCATTGTAGCGAACTATTTTGTGAGTATTTTTGCACTCCATTGTCCTTTGCTACTGTTAATCTCCATCTTCTCCCCCTCTTTCTTTTTGTTGTTATCACAGTTTAAATTTGGTTTTATTGTGTTCTTCTTGGAGCTTTTACTTGTGGCTCTGTTTTTTTTTTGTTCTTTGTATCTGATTGGAGAACCCCCTTTAGTAATTCTGGAGTGGGTGTTTTCTGATGATAAATTCCCTCATCTTTTCTGTATCTGTGAATGTTTTTATTTCTCCTTCATATATGAAGGATAGCTTTGATGGGTATAGTATTCGTGGCTGAAAGTTCCTCTCTTTCAGGACTTTAAATATTGGGGTCCACTCTCTTCTAGCTTGTAGAGTTTCTGCTGAGAAATCTGATGATAATCTAATGGGCCTTCCTTTATATGTTGTATTCTTCTTTTCCCTGGCTGCTTTGAGAATTTTTTCTTTGCTGTTGGTTTGTGTCAATTTCATTATGATATGCCTTGGAGTAGGTTTGTTGGGGTTAAGAAAACTCAGAGTTCTGTTTGCTTCTTGAACTTGAGGCTTTAGTTCTTTCCACAGGCTTGGGAAGTTCTCATCTATTATTTGTTTGAGTATGTTCTCCATTCCATTTTCTCTCTCTTCTCCCTCTGATATACCTATTATTCTTATGTTATTCTTTTTGATGGAGTCAGATAATTCTTGTAGGGCTATCTCATTTTTTTAAATTTTTGAGTCTCTTTCTTCTTCTCTCTGTTGTGCCTCAAGTTGCTTGTCTTCTATTTCACTAATCCTCTCTTCTCTCTGACCTGTTCTATTAGCTAAGCTTGTTACTTCGTTTTTCAGCTTGTGAATTGAGTTTTTCATCTCTGTTTGATTTGTTTTTATAGTTTCAATTTCCTTGGACATATATTCTTTGTGTTCATTGAGTTGTTTTCTGAGCTCCCTAAATTGCCTTTCTGTGTTTTCTTGTATATCTCGGAGGATTTTTAGGATTTCTATCTTGAATTCTCTGTCATTTAGCTCCAAGGTTTCCAATATATTAAATTTTTTCTCCATAGATTTTTCCTCATCTAGTTGTGTTACCTCTCTTTCTTTTGTATCCATGATATTCGATTTTCTCTTCCTTAATGACATCTGAGGGTGGTTTTGTTGATAGTATTAATGAGATTTAATAAAGAATAAAAAGTTAAGAAAAATAATAAAAAAAATAACAAATCGAAAAGAGTTGTTTTTAAAAAAAATTAATAATGAAATAAAGAAAAATAAAATAAAATAAAAATTAAAAAAAAAGGAAATTATTCCCCCCCTCCTTTTTTCCTCTCCTCTCCTCTCCCCTCTTTCTTGAGAAAATCTTGTGGTGGACTGTGAATTATAACAAACAATGCCTGTGATGGAGGGCCTGAATTGGGGAAAAGTAATAAAGGGGCAAAAAAAAAAAAAAAAAAAAAAAGAAAAGAAAAAAAAAGAGCGTATGGACCCACAAAAAGCAAATAAGGAAAAACTTTGGGTCAAGAATAAAATGATTTGCTTTTAGGTGTTGGTTGTCTAAGAGTTATGATGAGAGGAATAAGAGGAAAACGGAAAAATGGGGGGACAAATTAAAAAATTACTATTGTATTTAGTGGAACAAGAACTAGATAATATGGAGAGCCAGGGATGGGAGCACTGCTAGTGAGTTAAAAAGGTGAAGTAAAAACCCCCCAAAATGCCACAAACATAGGTTTGAGTCCCAGATAAGATAATTTGTTTGTTATTGAGGTTTGAATGAGAGGAGATGTAAAGGAGAAAGGAAGAAACTAATATAGAGGGAGAAAAGAAAGAGAGAGAAAAAAAGAGGGAACCACTAAAAGAAGAAAAAAGAAAGGAGAGAGAGAGAGAGAGAGTTAAGGGTTTTGGAGTGCAACCCTCATAGAGAGAAAGGAAGAGAAGAGAAAAGATAATGGGAGATGTAACACTTATGGGTAGTGTAGTTCAAGGAGAGGAGAGAGTAAGACCGGTAGAGAGTTAATCGGCCAAATTGGAGGAGGAAAAAAAAGTATCAAGAATGAAGATAAGAGAAACAAACGAACAAATATAATAAAATGGGATAGGTTATAAAGTCTGCAGATTATTCTTGATTTTGAGAGGTTATCTTCTTGCTTTTTCTTTTCTCTCCCTCTTCCTGGTTGGTGACTCTGTACCCCGGGTTCTGCCCCTTTGGCATTCTCAGGTAGAGGTTTGCAGTTGATAAGTCTCTATGGCAGTGTCATGTATTGTGCTTTAGTCTCGTTGGGAGTCGAGGCTCATTAGCATTTATAGGCTCTGACAGTGAGAGAGTCTGTGTTCCTGGAGCCTTTCTCCTAGTCTTTCCTTCCTCAATTAATAGCCTGATAATCCAGCTATGGGGTTGCTGCTGCCTCTGCCTGGATAGTAAGAGGCTCAAAAAGCTGGCAACTCCCCACTCTATTTCCACTCAGCACAGGGCTCTGGGTAAGGCTCAGTCAGTCAGAGCTGCTAGCATAATCAGGCGGGCTTTCCGCCCACTCAAAGACCTCTGGCTCTGCCACTCTGTCCGGTAACACAAGCGGGCGCCCATTTCCGGGGCGCTTGGAGGAAACTCTCACTCACTGTCGGCGACCAGGATATCCGGCCAGCAGTCTCACGCTCTGAGTGAAACCCCCAACCGCAGGGAAAAGTTGCAGCGTTGGAATTGAGTCTCGCTCCGTCCCCGTGCGCGGCTTTTGCAAAGCGCTGGGGCGGCTCGAGATTCCGCTTTGGCCCACACAAAGGCCCCTGACTCTGCCCCTTTGTGCGATAACACGGGCGCGCACTGCCGAGGCACTCGGAGGAATTGCTCACTCCTTATCTGCGCACGCACACCAGGATATGAGGCTGGCCGTATTTCCCTCTGAGTGAAACAGCCTCCAGCACGGAAAATCTCCACCGTTGGAATTAGTTCTCACTCCCTCCCGTGCGTGGCTTTCCCAGGGCGCTGGGGCTGCCCAGAGACTCTGCCCTCGGCCCACAGAAAGGCCTCTGACCCTGCCTCTCCGTGGGGCAACACGGGCACCCACTCTCGGGGCCTAGGAAGAAATTCTCGCCCACTAACTGCGCACCGACCAGGAGACCGGGTAAAATGGCCGCTCCGCTTGTCTTTCTTTGTTTGGGTTTGGCGCTGAGTGTTAGCTTGTATTGCCCGGGTTGCCACAGGATCAGATTTTCCTCGGCTTGGATCTCCGTGTCACAGCCTGGTTTGGCCGTTTGTGCCGCTGCGGCCTGGATCTATTCACCCCCTTTGCCCGCCTCAGTTTCTATATTCACAGTTACCAGAGAAAGCCGCCCTGTTTAGGTTAGTGAGGAGGCGGAGCATTTCTTACTCCCTATTTCCTTCGGGGTTTGGTTATATATTTAGCCAATTTTTCACTCAATCATAACTTCGGGTGTATTGCGAAGCATCTGGAAGCTTCAAGTATAGGTTTTTCTGTTTCTGGTTGAAGATCTTGTTGAGTTTTGGGGGAGATTTATAGGTATCGCTTCCTACCCTGCCATTACTCTGACGTCATCTCCATTCAACAAATATTTATTTAGTGGCTATGATGCATTGAACTTGTCTAAGTGCTGGGAATATAGCAGTTAATAAACTGAGAAGAAACTTTGCCCACAGAGGGCTTCCATTCTAATGGAGGTAGGTAAGAAAAAACAAATAAGTAAAATGAATGTTATTATCAAGTAATGATAAACTATGAAATTTGAAGAATATTCAGGTTAGTAAGGTGGACATGGAGAATTCCTTAACAGGTGGCATAATCAGGTAGGACGAAGCTACACTTTCATTCTACAAATGAAGGAACTGAGGCTCAGATGGGTTGAGTAGCATAGTGCAGGCCACCAGTTTATAAGCTAGAGAGGAGGAAAGGACTAAAACCCAGGCTGACCACCTTCTAGTCTAGTATTCTTTTCAATGTGCACATGCCTCCTAGATGGTCAAGTCACAGAGTTAGAGAGGTGAGAGTGAGCAGATCTTGTTAGGGTTGGGCAAAGTGGAAAATATGATTCAGTGGGAAAAATAGTGCCAAATCCAGAAAACCAGAAGAAAAGTTTAGATTTGATGTGGCAATTGGCATGACAGGAATAAAATGATCCTCAGGAAAATTGGAAAATACTTAATTGATTATTAATTCATGCTTCTCTTATGTAACCACCTCCTTCTCTCTCTCCTTCTCTGCCATAGTTCCCTGAGAATGAATTCCTTTGTTGAATGCTGTTAACCATCAGTTAGACCCAGTCATGTTTTCTGAGAACGTCAGAGACACTACACTATGGTTTGTCTCCAAATTAGAAATAAGACATTTTTGGATAAACACAGATATTTGATTGTAGCTCTGCATTTAGGAACTAAACTGCTGGGGAAGTGAATGCAGAGTGAAAACAGAATCTAGATGTTAGATTTGGGTAAAATGAGAAAATTCAATCAAAGGCAGGTTGAGAGATATTGTTACTCTTTATTTCCATCATAAATTGGGACTTAAATACTTAAGTTCCTTTGGGAGCCAATGCATAAATTATGAACCAGATCGTACATTTCCTTAAGTTGCAGCAGCCATTGTTGCTAATTCATTTTTATCTCAAGTTTCTAATAATCAGAGAGAAAGAGATATAGAAACCATCAACAAAATACACAAACAAGGATTTATTTGCAACAATGAAGGCACAGAAAGATCTTTAGTTTTTTTTTAAATTAATTTTAATGGGGTGACATTGATAAATCAGGGTACATATGTTCAGAGAAAACATCTACAGATTATTTTGACATTTGATTATGTTGCATTCCCCTTACCCAGTCAAACTGTCTTCCATCACCTTCTATCTGGTTTTCTTTGTGCCCCTCCCCTCACCCCACCTCCTTCTTCTCCTTCCTCCCCTTCCTCGTTACTATCACATTCTTGTCCATGTCTCTGAGTCTCATTTTTATGTCCCATGTATGTATGGAATGATATAGTTCTCAGTTTTTTCTGATTTACTTATTTCACTTCATATAATGTTATCAAGGTCCATCCATGTTATTGTAATGATCCGATGTCATCATTTCTTATGGCTGAGTAGTATTTCATAGTATATATGTACCAAAGCTTTTTAATCCACTCGTCCACTAAGCATCTTAGAAGAAAACATAGGCAGTAGGCTCTCTAACATCTCTTGCAGCAATATATTTGCCGATTTATCTCCACGGGCAAGTGAAATAAAAGACAGAATAAACAAATGGAACTATATCAAACTAAAAACCTTTTGCACAGCTAAAGACAATAAGAACAGAATAAAAAGACAAACTACACAATGGGAGAACATATTTGACAATATGTCTGATAAGGGGTTAATAACCAAAATTTATGAAGAACTTGTAAATCTCTACACCAGGAAGACAAACAATTCAATCCAAAAATGGGCAAAAGAGATGAATAGACACTTCTCCAAAGAGGACATACAGATGGCCAATAGGCATATGAAAAAATGCTCAACATCACTAATCATTAGAGAAATGCAAATTAAAACCACAATGAGCTACCACCTCACACCAGTCAGAATGAGGCTCATCAACAAAACAACACAGAATAAGTGCTGGCAAGGATGTGGAGAAAAGGGAACCCTCCAACACTGCTGGTGGGAATGCAGACTGGTGCAGCCTCTGTGGAAAACAGTATGGAGATTCCTCAGAAAATTAAAAATGGAATTGCTTTTTGATCCAGCTATCCCACTTTTAGGAATATACCACAAGAACACCATAGCACTGTTCCAAAAGGAGAAATGCACCCCCATGTTTATGGCAGCATTGTTCACAATAGCGAAGATCTGGAAACAGCCCAAGTGTCCGCCAGTGGATGAGCTTTAGTTTTTACTTTTTTTTGAGAAAGAACAGGAGCTGTAAGTAGGAAGAAAATGTATATATTAAACTGCTACCACAAGTGGCCCACTGGCTTATAATAATGGTTCCGAGTGGTCAAGAAATGCTTGCAGTATATTTACTCTGCTCAGTAAGGTACATAAGAATGTAATATTCAACTCGATTTCTGTCAAAATGGTTAACACAAAAAGTTTGTGTATTAACAGAGAACAAACTAATGGTTGGTGGATTAGGGATGGGGGTTGGTGATGGGCAAAAAGGGTGAAGGGAATTAGATACAAATTGCCAATCATAAAAAGTCACAGGGTTGTAAAGTACAGCATAGGGAATATAGTCAATAATATTGTATTAACTATGCATGGCACCAGATGGGTACTAGACTTATCGAGTGATCATGTCTCATTACTGTGTTGTATATCTGAAACTAATATAACATTCTATGTCAACTATAATTAAAAAACAAGTTTAAAACAAAAGAACAAAAAAATTGTATATTCAAATAAATTAGGTTCTTTAGAATGTTCCTAATACTAAGGGCTTCATTCCAAGATCAGGAGAAAAAAATGAACACACGTGGGCAGTACGTATAACCAGTGGTTTTCAACCACCCATCCACAAACCAGTGCCTATAATCACTGGGTCTATAATCTTCCTATAGTGTCAGGGTGGGTAATTCTTTTGCAGACAGGCACAAAATTTCTGGTGGACCAACGGTTATAAAACACTGCCTTATAGGATGGTTGTGAAGATTAAATGGATACTGCATGCATTGATACTTACTCATTCAGTGACTCTAGCCCTTACAATGTGATGGCCACAGAGCTGGACTTTGGGAGTACAGCAGTGAGCAAGACACACAAAGCCTCTGCCTATATGAAGGCTATTGTCTTGTAGGGGAGCGAGCTCTTGAACAAGTCATCACTAAAGTACAAGAGAGTGATGTGTGCCACGAAGGAACCATCTACAGACAAGATGCTAGCCAATGTACCAGGAAAGTGAATCTGGGTAGTGGCTTGGCAAGGAAATCGTCCGTAAGGAGACTTGAAGTATGAGTAGGATGTGGTCAAGGAAAGAGAGGGAACAAGACCCCACGTAAGGTTGGGCTTATGGGAGACCCTAGGAGTGGAAACTAGAACCTGAGCTTGTGTTTAGTTTTTGGTGCCTTGGGTTCCCTTCACTTTGGTCCCCACATCTGCCAGGACGATTGGAGGAGGGAGAAAATAAATATGCTTTTGTTTCATGAAAAAACGTGAGGCTTCTCTAACACCCAGGTTTGTCATTGCCTGAATGTTGTCCCTGTTTGATTCCCAACTGACCCACCCATTTTGCCAATGAGAAAATGAAAATATAAAGAGGTTAAATGACTTGTCACTCTTGAGTAAGAAAGTGGGGGGAGCTAAGAAGTAATAAAGAGGAAAAGGGGAGGTAAGTATGTTACACTGCTACCAGAATTAAATGCAGGATCTCTGTCTCACTTTCTATAGATCCGGGGTGACATAAACCTGTTAACTGGACATAAATGAATAAATTTCATGTTCTTAAGAGAGTACCTGACAGGGCATGTAGCTTCCACTTTCCTTGGGGTCAGACTGATGCCTCCAGAACACTTCTAGGATTAGGCAGGAATTAACTTCACCTTGGGAAGATGGGAGATGCTGCTTCCTTTTCTGGGACCTTCTCCTTAGGTATCTGGTATCTTTTTGGGGTTCCCACACAACTTCCTACATCACGACCATGCCCAGAACAGAGGGGGAGGAACAGAAATCAGAAGGAGTCCAAGATTCAGTATAAATACAACCAATGTTGACTGTTTTTACTTTATTTATCTTTAAGGCTATTTCCTATATTCAAAATTTGGCTATTCAGGCCAACATTTCCCTGACATAAATGTTGTATGCCACCATTTTCTTGGAGGGATTGCCTCCTTGTCCATTTTTACAGCTTTGTAAAAATGAAATGGGTGCTACTGGATTATTAGTAGTTTGTGTATCTGGTGACAGCTGAAGTCTAGATTAGGAAAATTTCCCTGAAGATCTGAGTAGTGAGACATACAGCCTGGGCTTTGTGACATTCCTCTAACAAAGCCAGGAACTTACTTGGCTTTTGTTTCTCTGGAACGCAAAGCAATTAGCAGATGTGATCCAATTATCTTCCTAAATCCCCAGATGTAGCAGGCAGCAGGGCAGGTCTGCCCGTTAGAACGGAAGGTTCACTGGGATTGAGGTGAAAGGTTCCCTCCACGTCACGTCTTTATTTCTAATGGAAATTTGAGATTTCTTGCCTTTCACTCAAGTTTCTTGGTGATCTTGTCCTCACAAAGCAAGGTGGGCCTGTGGTTTTGGTTGGTCTCCCAAAGACAGAGCATCTCTTAACAGACTGTCATCCTCCATAAAACCATAATAAATGTGAGACAGGAAGAGTTTTCAAAATCTACACTTATTCTCATTGTTCATAGAGTAAAATAAATTCAGAACCTGAGCCTGAATGTTCTAGAATTCTTACCTTAAAAGCAACTGAAAAATGGACTGACTGTGACTAAGGCTTGTGATTAGGGCAAACATAGGATTGATCTTGCCAAACACGACCCTTTGAGAATGGAAGTGGTTACTGTTACCTTCCAGCAGGCTTAACCTGGAGCTGTCCTGGGTTGTCAGTCACTCTGCTTATGATGGTGCGGGCAGTGGGGGACTATCTCGCAGAACTGGGTGCTTGACACACTTTGTTCATTACAGTAATATGGGAAAAACTCTTATTGTATCTGCTGGGAGAGAAATAGGTTTATAATAAATATCTGTTTCCTGTCCTCAAGGAGTTTAGTGTTGTGAAAAAGCTATTACTCAAAGTCAGAACAATACTGATGTTTGTTTGTTTTTTATCTGTTTCAGTCTCTGGTCTCATGATTCTAATCTCACAGATTATCAGCACTTCCTCATTTGAACGGAAATGTTGTAATATCTTTGTTACCTTCATTAAGTGAAATATGTATCACAGGAATTCAGTTCTCTTTATGAAGAATTTTTCTTTTGTAGTTGATCATACATGTTTTCAATTATATTTTTTATGAACCATAGCAATACTAGGTCTGATAGAAATACTTTAATGATAAGCATGAGATTATTTTTTACAAAATTGTATTCACTTGATATAAGGAAACATATTAGCTTGTGTGGTGCTTTTAAGTCTGCACATTACTTTAACATAAATACTCACTAAAATATCCACCAGGGCAGAGCCCTCTCTGTCTTCCTCACAAGGGAAATCCCAGCACCTAGAACAGTATCTGGCAATGGGGGCTACTCAACAAATACTTGAAATAAATACATTTTCTATAACATCTTAATTTATTTTGCCCAGGTACTCATTTATTCAAATGAAACCTTGCATAGGTTTAACAAACAAAACTGCTTATAATAGAATTTTTGTGGCTAAAATGAGGGCTTGGTCTTGAGGTCCAGATTCCCATCTCTGATAACTCCAATCCCTTGGAACAGATATGAAAACTAGTCACCCAAGGTATGGAATCTTGGAGACAGGAAAAGCATTAGATCACATAGTCAGGGAGCTCATTATGTCTACAGATGAAGAAAATAGAGCTCGATGAGTCTGAATAAAATGTCAAAGGTCACTTGTTATGTGGCATGGCCAGGACAGGCTCTAGGGCAAAGAATCTCCTATTATAACCAGAGCTAGATGAAAGGGAATATATGCTAGATTAGCCAGGCAGCTCTGGCGGAAGCCAGTTTACCAGGTAGCTGGACATTACTGGAAAAGTAACAGAGATAGAAGAAATTTTATGTGACTGAAAAACGACCAAATTTGGTTGGAAGAAATATTTTGCTAAGTCATGTCATGGGAGGCAAGATCCTTCCATGTGATATGTTTGAGAAACTGCAAATAAATAGTCTTCAAACTATTTTTAAGAGAGGATGGGTCTGGTTGCCCACAGGGTGTTTGAGCTGACAGATTTGGGCTTAGACTTACTGACTAAAGAACTGAGCCCAGGGCTTTCTTTCAAATAAATGCTGAACACCTGTTTACAGAATCTCAAGTCTGGGTCCTGTCCAGATGAGAGAACTCTGATTTTCTCACTTGTGTATAAAGAATTGACTCTTTCCCTTGAAAACATAAATTTGTTAGATTGTGATAGTGTGGTTACGCATAAACTGAGAGATTGCAAGTGTTTTTCCAATATCGTTCTCACTGAAAGAAGGTAAAAGTATACTAACCTATGGTAACTTTTAAAGAACTGAACCAAATTTGGGGCAGTTTATAAAAGTTTAAAATTAGCTTCAGTCTGCAACAATCAATCAGTATTACTGACTACTTCTCATGCTAATATAATGTTTTTGATGATGGCGTGCTGTAGAAATACATTTGATATCACAACCCGTAAGTACATGTGTAATACAATTGACAAAAACAACAGCACTATGAAATGGTGCTTACCTTTTCTATGTATTGCACTTTTATGTTTCTTATTCTATTTTTTTTAAAAAGTGCTGCTCATGACTCAGTAAAAATGATTTCACTACTCTGTAATGGGTCATTATGTAGAACTTGAAAAACAATGCTGTAAACATGTAAGAGTCAAAGGTAACTACTCTGCAGGAGAAGGTCTTTGTAGTCTACTTGCCGAGAGAAAATTAACTTACAAACCATTGGAGAGTATTTTGAGACTATAATTAATTAGTTGTGTGATGTAATTTTAAAATGATAGATGTTGAGCTTCTATCATGTGTTTTCTGTATTGAAACACACAAATTGAAGATAAAGAAGACAACTTGTTTTTTGTTTTTTTTATTAAGTGAGAGGAAGGGAGGCAGAAACAGACTCCCACTAGCGTCCTGACCAGGACTCCCCCCCCCCCCCCCCCGCAAGCCCCCTACTGGGCAATACTCTGTTCATCTGGGGCTATTGCTCCATTGTTTGCCAACTGAGCTCTTCCTAGCACCTGAAGCGGAGACCATGTAGCCATCCTCAGTGCCCTGGGGCCAACTTGCTCCAATAGGGCTATGGTTGCAGGAGTGAAAGAGAGAGAGAGAGAGAGAGAGAGAGAGAGAGAGAAGGAGAGAGAGAAAGAAGCGAGAGGGAGAAGGGTAGAGAAGCTTCTCCTGTGTGTCCTGCCCAGGAATCGAACCTGAGACATCCACAAACCAGGCCAACACTCTACCACTGAGCCAACCAGCCAGGGAAAAAGACAACTTTTCAAAAAGTGCTTAGTTTACGTTGTATGTATTTTCCCAAGGTGCACCTTTTTACATATTTTTACATCTCTGAAACTGGAGTGTATCTTACAGTAGATGATAGTTTCCAATAGCTATCCTGGGGCAACTAATTCATTTGTCATTGTCTGGGCATATGCAGTCTTGGTTGCCATTGTTGGTAACATGACTGGACAACTGGAACCCTTCACCATTTCATGCTATAAGCCACTTGAAGAAGGAATGTGTATCCTTTCTAATAAGGAATTCAGTCCAAGTCTAGTAAGAGCAAGTAAGTGTCAGCATCACATTGTGCAGAATGTTGTTAATGGCTTGGTGAAAAATCTCAGAGGCAACAGTGGTAGCGACTTCCAAAATAAAAGGCCACCTCTTCAATACCACTGTTGACAGAGAATTCAGTGCTATATAGAAAACACATTCATAGTGGTAACTCTGAACTAAAAAATGATTTCAAAGAGCTGGACTCTAAATGTGAGGAAGTTTTGAGGTTTCTACACTAATGATCTGGCTTATATGCTCCTTTATTATATATATGTGAGGGATATATGATAAAAGAATCTTTGCCTACATAAGTCTAAAAGAGCTTCACAAAGAGGCTATAAAACTTCTAAATGATAAAGTATTGTGTCACTGTTTAATCAATAGCATTTTTTCTTAGTAGCACATAAACTATCAATGGAATCTAATACTCATGATTAGTCATAAACAAATGCATGTTAAAACCACAATGTGATACCATTAAACACCTACTGGAATTAAAGTTAGAAAGACTGACAGAACCAGTTGTTGGTAAGGGTGTGGTGCAATCGGAACTCTCACATATTGCTGGTGGGAGTGAAAAATTATATAGCCGCTTTGGAAACCAGTTTGTCACTTTTTAAAATTGTTAAACGCACACATCTCAGCAATTCCACTTTTGAGTATTAATCAAAGAGAAATGAAAACATGTCCTCACAAAGACTTGTATGAATATGTTCATAGTAGACCCAAATTGGAGACAATGCAAATGTCCATCAACTGTCAATAGATACATAAATTGTATGTATGTGCATATAATGAATAGTACTCAACAATAAAAGTAAACTATGCATACATACAGCATGATGAATAAATCTTAAAAATGAAAAAGCTAGGTGAAGAGTGTTCATATTGTATAATATTGATTATATAAAATTTTAGAAAAGGGCCTGGTGGGTTGGCTCAGTAGATAGAGCATGTTGGCCCAGCGTATGGATGTCCCAAGTTCTATTCCCGGCCAGGGCACACAAGAGAACCAACTGTCTGCTTCTCTTTTCCTCCTTCTCTCTATTCTTTCTCTCTTCCCCTCCCATAGGCAGTGGCTTGATTGGTTTGAGTGTCAGCCCCAGGCACTGAGAATAGCTCAGTTGGTTTGAGTGCATCAGCCTTACGTGCTAAAAATAGCTCAATTGATTCGAGCATTGGCCTCAGACAGGGGCTGTTGGGTGGATTCTAGTTAGAGTGCCTATGTCTGTTTTACTATCTTTCCTTCTCTCACTTAAAAAAAGAAAAAAATTCTAGAAAAGGCAAAACCATTGCGATAAAAAGCAGATCACTAGTTGCCAAAGGCCAGGCAGGGACTGGGGTGACGAGGCTACAAAGATATATGAGAGAGCTTGCTGAGATAGTGAAATTGTTTTTTGTCATGATTGTGTGGTTGTCACACAACTGAATACATTTATCAGTGCTCTTTGAATTATACTTAAAACTCATAATTTTTTCTGTATGTAAATTGTACATCACTAAACTGATCAAAAAATTAAATTAAAAACAATGGTATCCTACATTTTTATGAAATATGGATTTTTCTTTACTTTCAAACTAATACAGAGAATAACAAAAGCAGAAAGAGGGAAAAATCACTTAGATTTGCACTACACAAAAATAACCATTTAGAAATGTTAGATTTGGCCCTGGCTGGTTTGCTCAGTGGTAGAGCATTACCCGGTGTGTGGAAATCCTGTGTTTGATTCTTAGTCAGGGAACACAGAAGTGCCCATCTGCTTCTCTACCCCTCCCCATCTTGCTTCTTTCTCTCTCTCTATCTATCTCTCCATTCCCCCTCCCACAGCCATGGCTCGATTGGTGCAAGTTGGCCCTGGGTGCTGAGGATGGCTCCGTGGCCTCTGCCTCAGGCACTAAGAAGAGCTTAGTTGCTGAGCAACAGAGCAATTACCCAGATGGGCAGAGCATTGCCCACTAATGGGCTTGCTGGGTGGATCCTGGTTGGGGCGCATGCAGGAGTCTGTCTCTGCCTCCCTTCCTCTCACTGAATAAAAAGAAAAAAAAAAAGAAATGTTAGATGTTAGATATTTTTTCCCCTGTCAATCTACTTTTACTACCCCCCATGTGTAGTTATGCCATAAATGGCATTTCTAACTATTTTTCCTGTGGAGCTAATGTTAGACACTGTACAAACTGAAGGGAGGGTTTTCTGCAATTGGAGTTGTTGACCTTATTTAGGCTCAAGTATTCAAAAGGCTCTTCATGTTCAGTTCCTGTAATATCACTCTGTGGAACGTGACTCAAAGAATTGTAGATATTTATAATGATCATTTTAAATCATCTTTCCCAAGTATATTGGATTTTGATCATTGAGAAGGAACTCTATCTAGGGTGAGGCAAATATAGGTTTATAGTTGTGAGTATGTGAAACAGTTGATTTTGTATTATTATTTATCAGTTGTATTATTTCTGCATGGACAACTGTAAACCTACTTTTGCCCCACCCTGTGTATTATTTAGGGGGAATTTTAGAACCAAGGCCTAAACTTTGCCCCTCTTGGTGGTGCTTTTCTCCAGTTAGGGTTTGGTGGTTTTACTGTAGCAACTTGTTTTTATGCTTTGAGTATATAAATTTTGCACTATTTTATCACGGTCCACTTCCCTTTTCTTTTCATTTTGAAAGGAAGAATGGGAAACACAGGGCATAGGATGATGAGAGGGGCAGGGAGTGAAAATGGAAGTAAATGGAATTTACAGCTATTACATAAAGTGACAGCCCATGTCCTCAACAGGGAGAGTTTCTGTGTGTCCTTGGTGAGGCCTTTGTCATTCCCAGAGCAGCCTTCCCAGGCTGACCTATGCAGAAACCCCAGTCTTACATGGTATAAGTTAGAGAGGCCCTTCCACTTTAACAATACCCTTCCAGGTAATTCAGGAGATCCACAGGGTAAGCTTTCCTGTCAAAGGGCAGTAAGCTAGTTCTAAAGATAGCTCAGGGAAGTTTCTAGGTGAGGTGATTTTTTTGAGAGACTGTCACAAGAGCAGTGCTGAATTCAAGCCAAATGTAAAACTCCCAATACAGCATTGAACCCTGGATGCCAATTCAAGATAAATGATACCATTGATGATCAAAAGAGGGACATTAAAAGCTTGATATTTAAAAATATGAGCACATTTCATGAATGAATGAGTGAATTAATGAATGATTATTTCAGAGAGAGTCGTTGCTGAGATTGAGCTTAAAATTTTAGCAGGGAATTCAAGGTTTTCAAGTGATAAGATTATTAATGTAAAAACCAGGTAAGTGGAAAACGTGTAAAGGTTACATGATTTCTGTGGTTGAAGTTACAAAGATAAATTTCAAGGACAGAAGAACTCGGTTGTGTTTGCAGTTGGCAGTATATTGCAAACTGTCACTCAAGTAAATTGGCTCCTGCTTATGCCTAAACACAGAACCTTTCAAAAGATCCAGTTTGTGGATTCCCAAAGAATCACAAAGTAATTAATGTGCTTAACTTGTTTATATCACTATTGCTAATGCTGATAGGATGCTTTCCCATCTTCCTTCTTGGGATGGCTGGTTCTCTTGTAGTTCCCCATACAAGGTCATCCAGAGCAAGCTGTTAGAGTCGATCAGCATCTTTAAGAGATGAGTGTGAGAAACCACCCAGATGATTAATTTCTTATTTCTACTGACGTACAATCCTGCCATTCTAGATAATGCACGGCATCAGGTAGAGTGGAGACATTTCTTTTCAGACAAGCTCTGAAAGGATGAAAGGGAAAAGTTTCTTTAAAAGTTTATTTGTTGATTTTAGTGAGAGAGAAAGGGAAAGAGAGAGAAAGAGAGGGAGAGTGGGAGATGGGGTGGGGGTGGGGAACAGATCTGTTCCTGTATGTGCCCTAACTGGAGATCCAACTGGCAACCTCTGTGCTTTGGGACGATGCTCTAACCCACTGAGCATGTGGCCAGGGCAGGAAAAAGCTTCCTTAAATGCGAACAGGAAACAATAGGTGGTAAACAATTTCCCCTTAGTTATAAAGCAATTCTGTTTCCTATTTCAAAACAAAAGTGCAATGGGACATGCTTTCTTTTCTGTTGCGTTTCCAATAAAACACCACGTGAGAAAAGATAAAACAATTCAAATGGGTTTCCAGAAGCACCAGATGTTGATCCACCCATCTGATTACTATTAAGAGATCTAATCTTGTACTTAGGTAAATACCTTAATTAAACCACGTGACACTTCTGCATCATTAAAATAGGCCAAAAGCCGCAGTTCTGTTCAGAAATTGGAGCCTGTGCTGGTTTGTATGCTGTTTGCTTATTTCCATGTAGACATCCACCAAGCGGAACCAACTGCCCTTCTTGCAGAGCCAGATTCCAGCTTCGCTGCTCATCAGCACTGAATGATTTGGGGCCTCAGTTCTTCATTTCATATAATAATGTCTACTTAGTAGACTGGTCTGAGTATGAAACAGCCCCTGGGTGTGAAGTGCCTGGTGTATAGGGAACACTCAAAAGTTATCACTCTGTCTCTACCCTTCTGCTGTAATGTTGAAGTAATCTTTTTAAAACTTTATAATTGTCTTACCTATTAGCTCAAGTGCCTACAGATTGGTTTTTGTATTTTTTTTTTACTTATTGTATTTGTTCATTTATTCAACCATTCATTCAAAAATATTACTTTAAGAATATGTTTACTCAGAAATGAATCAAAACATAATCCTTACTTCTGAGGAATTCACAGTCAAATAAGCCAAACTAATTACGGAATTTAAAGCTGTCTTTTAACTAAGTTGCAAATATCTGTTTCCCATTTTAAGTACATCATCTGCCCTTTTTCAGTTACGTGGTGCCTGTACCCAAGAGTACTGAACATTGGCTGAACACCAGGGGTAATTTCTTTAAAAACACTAATACCTGGGCCCTGCCCAGATCAATGAAGTCAGAGTCTCTGGGTGTGGGTGTGCTTTGAAGCTCCCAGGTGCAGAGTTGGGAATCACCGGGCTAGAGTCAAGCCACACCCAACCTCCTGGCCTTATTCTACATGTCAGTTTTCATTTCCCTTCCATCAGAGCCATTCCTTTCTCTTTTCTCTGTCAGTGTCTCTCATTACCTCCAGAGTGCAGCTCCAAGTACATCTTTCCAATGAATGTTCCATGATTCGCACCCTAGATTATGCTCCCTGTTCTGAGCGGTGCCCTCTTTATTCCCACATATCACTGTTCTATTTGCATTTACTAACAAGTGAAACTTATATGGGTTTCTTCCCAAATCAGTGCAGAATCTTCTTGTGAAAGAAGATTGGACATACTTTGTGCACTCTTCACAGTGCTTTTCCATTGTTCTGGCTACAATGGGTGCTCAACAAATAGTGGGAACAACTACTGTACTTCTGGTGAGCTTTGGTGAGCTGAATTCTTCCTCCAGCCAGGGCTGGTGTGAGCTGCTCTGGATCTTAGCATGAATTATTGAACTTTTCACTTGACTTTATGACTCCAAATTTTGATCTCTTTCATTAGTCAGTCCTTGGAATTTAATCTTCCTTTCTTCCCACTCGTCCAAATGAAATATTTTTTAAATTTCTTATCTTTGGGCAGTTTTGGGGAAGGGACCTGCATTAATTAAACCCAGATATCATTGCTAACCAATGATAAAAACCACAATACTGAACCACACTCTGCTAAGCTTCGCGAAGGCAGGGACTGTGTCATCTTTATCTTTGTGTCCCAGACACATGGATAAGTACCTGGCATATGGCAGGTTCTCAATAAAGATTTGTTAATTTAATTGAATTAGTCCTTTAGGTTCTGAATTTATCTATCATGCAGAGTATTTAGAAAATGAGAAGCATTTTCAATAACAAATTTTCTCTGTATTTATCTTCTCATTACTCATAAGTTCTGGAAATCCAGCCTTCCTGGTTTCTGTCACTGTGCCTCCCTCAGCTTCTCAGTTTGCTGACATCTTTTTGGATTTTGTGTTGGCTAAAGTTGGTCATTGATCTGTCTGGCTGTCTGTGGATCTGTGAGCAGCTAACGCCATAGCTCAGGGGTCAGGAACCTTTTTGGCTGAGAAAGCCATGAATGCTACATATTTTAAAATGTAATTCTGTGAGAGCCATAAAATATATTTAACACAAAATACAAGTAAATGTGTACATTTTATGTAAGACCAACACTTTTAAAGTACAATAAGTCTCTGAATTCTTTTTAATAACGTTGTTATGCTATCGCTAACCAATGATGAATAAAGTACTTCTTAACATTAATGCAACTTCCGGTGCTGCATGGTTTTGCTGATGGCTTTGTAGTTTGGTTGATACGTGGTGAGGTTAAGCTTCATGCAAGTGTTGAGACTTCTATCTGTTAAACGTGACCGTAGGTTGGTCTTAATGTTCTTTAGATGTGAGGAGGACTGCTCACATGCATATGTGGAGCCAAACATTGTCAATACAGCAATACTTACACGCTGCTGTATGTGGTATGTGATGGGAAGCGTGTTCCAAGTTTTGACAATCAGCTGGTCCGCGGGTTGAAGTTTTCTCACCTCTCTCCACTTGTGTTTGCTCGCCAACTCTGCTTGCTGTTGTGTAAATCTTTCCAAATCTTCCTTCAGTGACTTGAACTTATTCACCCACATGTCTGAGGCCTCAGGTCAGCAGCTTGTAGCTCAAAATCTCTGACGGAGACACTGGGGATGTAACTCAGGTCGGCACTGTCCACTACACACTCATGTGGATGGGTGATGAACTTAAAAAGATGAGTGCGCTCACAAAATTCTCCAAAGCGTGCTTTGAATGACTGCAGGAGACTAGATGTGAAGCCCACTAGCTGCTGGAGATCAAGATGTTGAGCAGGGTCACTTACTGTGCATGCATCTTTAAACTCTCCCAGTTTTTCAAAGTGTAGTAAACGACCTGTTTCAATGTCTGTGATGAAAAGTTCCAGCTTGTTTTCAAATGCAAACACTGCTTGTTGAAGGGATAAGACTGTATTTCCAACGCCTTGCATTTTCAAATTGAGCTGGTTCAGATGTTCAGTCATGTCCATGAGATAGTAGAACTTCAGGAGCTACTCAGTGTTAGCTAACTCAGGATGCTTGATGTTTTTCATTTCAAGAAAAGTCTGGATTTCGATCAGACAAGCCGCAAAATGGCTGAGAACCTTCCCTCTTGACAATCAACGCACATTGCTGTGCAGAAGCAGACCAGGATAATTATTCCCAACTTCATCCAGCAGTGTTTTAAACTGGCGATCATTTAAAGCTTGGGCAACAATAAAGTTGACCACCTGAATGACCAGTGACATCATCTCACCACGCTGCTCGCCACACATCTGAGCACAAAGCGCCTCCTGATGTAGGATGCAGTGAAAACTTAGGATGGATCTCTTTTCATGTTCACGAAGAAGCACTATGAATCTTCTGTTTTTTCTCCACCATGCATGGAGCACCATCAGTACACACCGAAATAAGTTTATTCATTGGTAGATTTTTTTCTTTAGCAAACTCAGTGAAAGACTTGAATAAACCTCCCCTCTTGTTGTCTCTTTCATAGGCAAAACAGCAAGACTTTCCTTACATAGTGTGTCACTGACAGCATAACTTGCAATCACGCTGAACTGAGATAAATGGTTTACATCTGTTGACTCATCCAGTGTGAGAGAAAAGAATGGTGCTGCATTTATGTCCTTCACTTGTGTTGCCTCAATTTGCCATCATGATGATATGATCGTGAACGATTCTTGCCAACAGAGGCATGTCATTTATTTGTTTGATTATTTTGTCTTTATCCAAAAAGTCATCAAAAAGTTCATTGGCAACATCAAGCATGAATGTTTTGGCATACTCCCCATCTGTGAATGGCTTTTCATTTCTCCCAATTGCTAAAGCACCAACAAAGCTAGCCAAATTCTAGTCACCTTGTTGGGTCCAAACACAGAGTTGCTGCTGACTAGCTTGCATTCTGCACAGTAGTTCCTGACATGCTTTCTTCCTGCTGTCCCCCGTTGGATATTTCGATGCTAATGTAGTATGGCGTGTGTCGAAGTGCCGCTTTCTATTTGACCATTTCATCAATGCAAATTTATCATTGCATATTAGACACACTGCAGAACCTACTCTCTCCACAAAGGCGAATTCCTCTGTCCATTCCTGCTGAAAAGTATGATACTTCTCATCTTTTTTTCTCTTGGCCATCTTCTTCGTCAAAAGGGTTTCTGCAATTAGCCAACTGACTACTTGATTAAAAGAAGGGAAGTTTATTTCCTGACCTCACAACAACCCATGTACATTAAGCATTACTCAATAAAAATTTGGTGGTGTCACGGAGGACAGCTGTGATTAGCTCCAGCCACCCGCAACCATGAACATGAGCCATAGGAAAGTAATGGATTGTAAAAATATAAAATGGATTTTATATTTTAATGTTATTATTTTTTTTTATTAAAGATTTGTCTGCAAGCCAGATGCAGCCATCAAAAAGCCACATCTGACTCGCGAGCGATAGGTTCCTGACCCCTGCCATAGCTAGACAGGGCCATTCCAAGTGATTGCATTCAATACACTTAATTGTATTTCTGGAACCTCATTAGAGAAAACATGGGAAATATTAAAAAGTAACATAGTATGGATGTTAGTCAATTACTTTTACTCAAGGACAGCCCCTGCACTTTTTTGGGTGTATTTCCTGCCAATCTTTTTTAATATGCATTTTAAAAGTATGGTTGTGATCTGAATTTCAACTGTTTATTCAGTTTTTCATTTGGGTTTATTCCTTTAATATTGTAAACTACATGTTTTCCAAGGGTTTATAAATCCTTTGTTAAGTTTTACTGAATGGATCTATTGTATATAAATGTATGATACTTTTAGTGAATTATTTTCTTATTGTTAGACTTTTGGATTTTACTGCATTATTTGTTACCATTAACAACCCTGTGATGGCCATTTTCATGCATAAAGATTTTTTCATAAGTAAGGTTACATCTCAGAAGCTGTGTCCAGGGTATGAACATTTTCAGTTCTCGATACAGGTGAATATATTACTTTCCAAAGGGTTGTCATCTTGCACTGCCCTGTCAACAGTGCATGAGGATTCCCACTCTAATGAACTCTTATCAGACTTAAGGATTTATTTTTCATATAAAAGGGCCAGTTTTCATTTTATCTCATGTCCCACTGGAGGGTCTCATTGTGCAGTCCTGTCCTGACACAGTTGTTGCTAGGAAGACGCTGGATAGCCGGCTTGGATTGACCGCTATGGCGGCGCTGATGGGCAGGTCAGAGTGGACAGCTTTGGGCATGCTGGCAGAGGAGGCTGCCTTGAATGTGCTGCCATGGATGTCCTAACAGAGATGCTGGAGCTACCATGTCACATGTGTATCAGTACGTGTTCTTATAGGTTGAGAATATCTCCAAAGAGAAATGGAAGCTTAATACTTTGGCTAGAATTCCTTATGTAAGAGTTTGGATACCAAGCTAAAGTGAACTGTGATGTCACAGGGCATCTGCAGACTTCCCAAAGTGGGTTTGCTCACAAGCCTGGAGAACTGTGGGCTCTTTGGATGGTGCCAGTTGACTCTTATTTATATCTTCAGACCACTTCTGTATTCTGTTGCTGTTAATCTTTCAAATTTATTCTCACACCAAAAGAGAGAGGAAATGTGGTTTTCTGGTTAGGAGAAAATGTTATTTAGGGCCATGGTCAAGTTGGTTTTCAACACTGGTTTTTAAGATGTCATGAAGGAAGACTAAATTTCTATTAAAGTAGTGGTGGGTGGTGAATATTATGCAAAATATGAAGTATTCCACTTTCAAGGCCCTAATCAAATGGTACATCTTCTCTGAAGTATTTTCTGGTCCCCTGTTGGTTCTCCTGTAGCCCTCAACCCTCTTCCTGTTGTAGCAACGATAACATTGCATTAGAATTGCTTGTTTTCATGATGTTCCCACACCCAGTTATGGTCTTGTAGAGGACAAAAGTGATGTCTTATGTACTATATCCCTAGTCCTTAGCATTAGCATTTGGTTGATAGACTGGCCATTGATTATTAGGTGATGGGAAGATGAAGATGTAAGAGAAATGGAAAACATTCTTAAATGGATGATCAAAGTGGCATATGTGCTAAACTTACTTTTTCAGTCAAAACAGACAGTAAGAAATGTGCTCCTTAGTTTATAGGTGAGAAGTGGGTCACAGAGACATTAAATGACTTCCTCAAGTGATACCGCTGGCCAAGGCCCAACACCCAGATCAGCATGCAGGTGTTTGTATGCTCAGTGCCATGTTCTTTCTAATCTTCCTCAGTGGAATTAGCTTTAGAACAGCTCTCATTATATGGAGAAAACAGACATAAAAGTGTGTTAGGGTGCATGTTGATTCCTTTTGAAATAATTTTAGAATAATCCAAATGGAGAAATGCCTATACATTCAGTGTGAGGTTCATGATATTATGGGATTTTGCAAAGAAAATTGAAGAAATGAATTCTCTGAGAAACACTTTGTAAAAGAAATATTTTAGTGTTCATGTCACATAATGATGACTTATTACATGTTATATTTGAATAAATGTCACACCTATATTTATATTTTACAATTTTTTTGTGAGTTATTTAGGTCAATAACCTTTTATACTATAAATAAAACTATGTTTGGCCCGTAATTTATCAAGTGTTCAGCGTTCCTTTCTTAACATACTTTAACCATATATTTTTTTCTGTTGTGAGACATTCAGAGGAGGCAAATGGCATACTTATTACAGTAGCTGGAAGAATCAATTGACAATTTAAAAGAAGTGATTCTAAGTAAAGGAAGGTTCCAGTAGACAGAGCTGGCTTGATATGAATCAATTAGTTCACGCCCTGGACAGGTTGAATAGACTTACTCTGGGTCTTAGAAGGGCGAGTTCCATGCAATGACTCGCTCTCTCTTGTTCCCTTCCAAGAGCAGCGGCTGGCAGCAACCAGTGGAGGAGGGTCATGAGGCAGAGCCCCGGTTGCCCAGCAACTCAAAGATAACAGGTACATGCCGTGAGAGCAAGAGAGGCAAAACCAAGAAACAAACAAACACCCTTTAATCTTTTTGAATTGGGAAGTAGCATCTGAGAATGCTAATGGGAAAGGGTAAAGGAAGGAACATGGAGACTGGGAGGGAGCACAGGCCTACAGATAAACTCAGTGGTCCACTCGGTTTTCAGCCCAGTACGCCCTCCATGTTTCCCACCTGAATAGCTCCCACATTCCTCAATATTCCCATTAGTAAGAAAAGTGTGAATGACAAAAGAAGGTTCTCTGGTCTTCTGGAATAAGATAAGGGAATGGGTGTACTGGCTAGGATGACTTTCTAACCATCACCTTAGTTCTAATTTATGGTTTTAATTAGCATTATTTTCCTGGATTATTTTTAATTACTCTTATAACCTCTAAGCACTCTGGCAGGGTGTGTTGGGGAAAGTTACTATAAACCAAATTATGAATTTTATTGCTTTAATTGGGGTTGAAACCCATGGCATCAATTAAATCATTTCTTATTCCTCTGGTTCATGTGATCATCATTGTAGGTATGTATACAACCTCAATGTGAAATAATTGTGTAATTCCTTAAGCAACACAGCCCCAGTGCATTAGTAATACCCTTGTTAGGAGCGGCAATAGTCTAAAGCCTTCCTAGGGACATCAGTGTAAGCCTTGTGAGAGCCTCTTGTCTCTCCACATCATGCCACTTGGGCCAGGAATATAGCCATTTAATAAGTGGTTCTTCTGCAGAAACTGATTCTTTTTTTTTTTTTTAATTTTTATTTATTTATTTATTCATTTATTTTTTACAGAGACAGAGAGTGAGTCAGAGAGAGGGATAGACAGGGAGAGACAGACAGGAACAGAGAGAGATGAGAAGCATCAATCATTAGTTTTTCATTACGTGTTGCAACACCTTAGTTTAGTTCATTGATTGCTCTCTCATATGTGCCTTGACCGTGGGCCTCCAGAAGACTGAGCAACCCCTTGCTGGAGCCAGTGACATTGGGTTCAAGCTGGTGGGCTCTTGCTCAAACCAGATGAGCCAACGCTCAAGCTGGCGAGCTCGGGGTCTCGAACCTGGATCCTCTGCATCCCAGTCCGACGCTCTATCCACTGTGTCACCGCCTGGTCAGGCCAGAAACTGATTCTTGATTCACTGTGTGACTTCCATGTTCTGTGGCTGCTGGTCTATCACAAGCTGCCACATTCAAGCTTCAAATAGCATCAAAGTCACAACGTCTACTGCAGGAATGAGAACTCCATGAGGTATTAGGATAATGAGTCCTAGCTGCCACAACAAATGAAACCTTGAACTCTCATGGACTTACCCAATGAATGCTTATTTCTCGCATACTTCCCAGCCCATCTTGCAGCTGTGGAATCTGGAACGTGCGGTCTCTGTGGTTGTTGTGGGTGGGAAAAGGGAGGTGGCAGGGGAGCCTTATCTTGGAAGGGACATGCATTTCCACTCAGAGTTCTTTGGTTAGCATTAGTCACATGACTCCAAATGTGGCTCTTCACCTGCAACAGAGGCTTTGAAATACAGAGGGGCACATGGAATATTTGAGGTGTGTTGCCTGTCTTTGACACACTAAGGCAGCGGTTCTCAACCTGTCTTTTCCGATGGCTTTAGGCGACCCCTGTGTTTTGGTCGTTCAACCCCCGCCAGGGTCGCGACCCACAGGTTGAGAACCGCTGCACTAAGGTCTCTGTAGAGTCCTGGGAATTCCAATGTAGCTTTAGGTAAAGATAAGCCAGCAGTTAGTTCTGTGGGAAATGATTTTACAAAAATAAATGAAACATGCAAAAAAAAAAAAAAATCAAGTTGTCCTTTGCGATGGCATGATTCTCCAGGATCTTTAACTGGACTCTTCCATGGAAGGTCAACTGGAAAAAAACAAAACAGCACTACACTGTCAAGTTCCATTGCAGACTTTAGGTTGCAAATATTCTTTTGTCATAAGGTTCTCATCAAACAGTGAAATACTTTCTTTTTAGTTGGATATCTGTATTAGTCTGCCAAAGCTGTCTTAACAGAATATCATAGACTGGGGCTTAACTAATAGAAAAAAACCTTATTTTCTCATAGTTCTAGAGGTTGGGAAGTCTAAAATCAAGGTGCTGGCTGACTTAGGTCCTGGCAAAGGCCAATGGCCGCCTTCTCACTGTGTCCACATTTGCCGGAGAGACAATGAGTGAGCCCTCTGGTGTCTCTTAGAAGGACACTAATCCTGTCAGATAAAGGCTTTGCCCTTATGACCTCATTTAACCTTAATTAGGCCCCATCTCCAAATACAATCACATTGACAGGGTTAGTCATTTAACACAGTGGTCCCCAACCTTTTTTGGGCCACAGACCGGTTTAATGTCAGAAAATATTTTCACGGACCGGCCTTCAGGGTGGGATGAATAAATGTATCACGTGACTGAGACAAGTGTTAAGAGTGAGTCTTAAACAGATGTAACAGAGGGAATCTGGTCATTTTTTAAAAATAAAACATCGTTCAGACTTAAATATAAATAAAACGGAAGTAATGTAAGTTATTTATTTTTTCTCTGCGGACCGGTACCAAATGGCCCACGGACCAGCACTGGTCTGTGGCCCCAGGGTTTGGGGGCCACTGATTTAACATATAGATAGACTTCCAGTCTGTAACAGTGTCTAAGACAGTGGTAGTCAACCTGGTCCCTACTGCCCACTAGTGGGAGTTCCAGCTTTCATGGTGGGTGATAGCGGATCAACCAAAGTATAAATAAAAAGATAGATTTAACTATAATAAGTTGTTTTATAAAGATTTATTCTGCCAAACTTAGCGAAAATCTGACATAAAGTACTTGGTAAGTAATTATTATTATATGCTTTAACTTGCTGTAACCCTGCTTTATAAATTTTTTTTTCTTTTAAAAAATTTTTAAATTTTATTTAATTAATTAATTAATTTATAGAGAGAGGGATAGACAGGGACAGACAGACAGGAACAGAGAGAGATGAGAAGCATCAATCATCAGTTTTTTGTTGTGACACGTTAGCTGTTCATTGATTGCTTTCTCATATGTGCCTTGACCATGGGCCTTCAGCAGACCGAGTAACCCCTTGCTTGAGCCAGCGACCTTGGGTCCAACCTGGTGAGCTTTTTGCTCAAGCCAGATGAGCCCGCCCTCAAGCTGGCGACCTCGGGGTCTCGAACGTGGGTCCTTCCGCATCCCAGTCCGACACTCTATCCACTGTGCCACCGCCTGGTCAGGCTGCTTAATAAATTTTATAAAGTAAAGTTACTTCCCTACTTTAAAAATCACCATTACTGTGGAACCAGTGGGCAGTTAGAAAATTTTACTACTAACAGAGATACAAAAGTGGGTGGTTGGTATAAAAAGGTTGACTATCCCTGGTCTAAGAAGTCCTGATGAGAGATGAGTTCCTCCTGGCTGAGAGAGGAATGAGAACAGAGGGGAAGCTACCAGAATATTGATTAACCTTAAGCCAAGAGAAAGCCAACGTTTCATACTAGATTTTTGTGGTTGTTGTTGTTTAGGTCATTGAAATTATTAAGTCTTAAAGAGGCTGGTTCAAGTTGTTGCAAATTTTTTAAGGTTCATCTATCTGTCAATAGACTTATTGGCTGAATTTTGTCTCTTTCTTCTAAGAGAGCTGGTTTCTTGAAAGTTGCACGTGGTTCCATGTCTGTACAGAACTTCGTTGAATTACACTTGTGTGTCTCTCAGGTCTAGGAACCCAAGAAGGGTCTCATGTATTTCTCTAGAACCAGTTTCAAGGTTGTGGCCTTGGGAGACCAAATTTTCATGCAAGTAATGGTCATCTGGAAATTCTTAAAGGAAATCTTCAAATAATAGAGAAATTAATAGAGAAATGTTATGTTATGTAACTATTAGAACACATAGCAATAAAGCAATAAATGAACTTGGCCACAGTTCCATGCAGAAGCCAGCACAGAACCAGGGAAATAATATTTGGTGATCTGCAGTGTGGTTGCAAGCCCTCAGGTTGTAGAGGGCTAGTTGGCAGCAAATTCATGTGTATTCACTCTTAGCTCAGTCTTTTATCCATTGTGAGGTCAACTCTTGTATATAATAGTTTACAGGACATCAGCTTTCCCTTACATCATATGTCACATCATTGTAACTGATGGAAAGCCATTTTTTATAATACCAAATCAGATGGATGAAGGAACATCTTATCAAAACAAGTGCTTTGTGAGCAGCATGGCTACTAGATGGAAAGATGTCCATAGACTGCCCGCCTTCATTCTTACTAGACTTTCTGCTCTACCCCATTGAGTCCAGGAGGCTGCTCCCCACAGAATGGGAGCCTGTGCTGTCTGGCAAGAGTCAGAAGTGTTTTACCTTAAGATACTTTTGCTTCCACAGATTAAAAACATTTCATATTATATTAAAGCACCAATTAGTTAATAGTTGTAAAGTTCTTTGAGAAGGGAGAGCCCTCATTATATGAGTTTAGGGAGTTATTATTTTTTAAATATTTATGAAACACCTTGAAGTACAATTATGCTGGTTTCTAAAAAAGTATTTTGTTTGAACTCAGCAGGATGTTGTGATTATCATCTGAATTAGTGTGTCTTCTAAGAGCTATAATTAGACTAGGGGAACCAGAGGAGGGTGGGACAGATCAGAGGCTTGGCCAACAGCCAGGACTTGGGAAAAGTGTGCAAGGGAAGATGTGGATCTTGAGTAAATGATAGCAGTGGCTTTCCTCCTCCTGCTACCAACTCTAGATGGCAAGACCATGGCAGAATAAAAGGATGTTTTTCTCATGCGTCGCTAACTATCAATATAACTATGTTATAGCTACAGCACTGTCCTGGTCATAAGTATTACAAATGTAGAAGGAACATAGGAGTTGGCTTCAGACAGCTCTGGCTGGCATCTTGACTTTGTGTAGGAGCAGCTATGCAACTATGTGACAAATCACCTAACCCCGTTGACCTCAGCTTCCTAATCCATGAAATGGGAACAGCATTCCTTTGTAGTGTTGTATTAGCATTAGAAATAATATGTGTCAAGTCCTACCTAGTGGGCCCAATTTGTTATGCATGCTCAATACACTGTATTGATAATCATGATTATTATTATTAATAGTAACATGAGAAAAAGATGAGGAAGATAAGCTCAATCAACGGTGACCTTTATTTATTTTGAGTTGGACCTAGTATTGTATTGGTTAAATCAGGTAAAACCATTGGTTCTAACAGGTTAATTGGTTACTGCTTTAAGAAAACCACAATTTCTATTTCTAAGTGGTCTCCTGTAGGCACAACAGTTTAACCCAAGGAATAGTTTTGGTAGGAATTTCTAGCAGAGTTAGGCTAATAGAGAAGACTTAAGGAGCATGCCTGATTTTTTATTTTAGATTACATTATATGGGGGAAAGTTGACATTACAAACCGACACTGATGTATTATTTAGTTAAGAGTTTGGTGTTTGATATGGGGATTAAGGCAGTGCACAGGAAAGGGTATGATGTATTTATACTGTGTGTTTATAAATCAATCATTGTTACAGTAAGATAAAGCTTGACAATATTAGTGCTGTGTTGATATAATAATGGGCTTCTCTAACCCCACTACGGCACCTCATAGTTTCCTGATTTATGCTATGGCTGTTTCAGAAAAAATGAAAAAATAGATTGACATGGATATTCTAGAAATAATTTAATTTCTCTCCTGATCATACTTGTATTTTTAATGATTCAAATAATATCTATATTCTAAAAAATCCCAAAAATTTAGAGTACATAAAATAAAAATTATATAATTTTTACCCCAAAGACATTCATACCATTATAACTTCTAAAATTTTATGAAAAAATGTAATCAAATTTCATTTTTTCCTTGACATTTGAAAGATAATGAGGAGTCTGCTGGCATTCTGGCAAAGATTCTTTAAACTCTAAGCATTTGAAACAGGCACACTGTAATCTCTTTGGCCCATAGATTCTTTCTGGATGGCTCCTAGACAAAGGGTGGTGAGGTTCAACACAAGTTCTTGCCTGGCACTCTGCACAGGTATCAGCAATTTGTCACACATGAATACATGACAGAGAAATTTAAAATCCTTTTAGGAAGAACCAACTTCATAACCAATCCAATGAAAAGTACTATAGAATAAGTCTGCGGCCACAGTGTAATGCATTTCGTTGTTGGGAGGAGTGTATTGAGAGTGGCCTAGAGTTTCAATGCTCTTTCACCCTTTGAGTAGTGAGTTTTTCTCATGCTTGCTGACCCCCAGGAGTGATTTTTTCGCCCCAAATAAAATTAATTCCAGTTCCAGTTTCATTAACTTAAAATCATGTTTGTTTGATAAACAATTTATGGAAACAAAAACATACTGCTCCAGCTTTTACTGCTCCAGCTCCAAGTTTAAAGATATACATGTGTGATCATACTCTGGATGGTCAAGAAGCACGAAGATGTACATGAACGTTCATACTACTCAAAGGGTTAAAGTCAAAAGAATGACATTAGACTATCTCCCTCTGTCTGTCTGTCTCTCTCTCTGTCGCTTTCTCTCTAATATATATATATATATATACTGCTCTCTCTATATACTACTCTCTCTCTCTCTCTCTATATATATATATACTCTTTCCATGTAGTCTCTACAGCAAGAAGCTCTTTACAGAGCGGCTTATAGCTCCAAAAAGAATCAAAAGAGAAGCTTCCATACCTCTTAGGGCCTGGGCAAGAACTGGCAAAGTGTCACTTTAACCATGTCCTATTATGCAAAGAAAGTCACAAAGATTCTGTATCAGAGGGAAAAATAGACTAATTTCTTGATTAGGGAAACAGCAAAGAATTTGGGTCATCTTCAATCCACCACAGGGTATATAATATACAGACAGGCATGCAATAATAACCTCTAAAAATTGCTAGTAAAGTTTTTTTTTTTTTTGTATTTTTCTGAAGCTGGAAACGGGGAGAGACAGTCAGACAGACTCCCGCATGCGCCCAACTGGAATCCACCCGGCACGCCCACCAGGGGCTACGCTCTGCCCACCAGGGGGCGATGCTCTGCCCCTCCGGGGCATCGCTCTGCTGCGACCAGAGCCACTCTAGCGCCTGGGGCAGAGGCCAAGGAGCCATCCCCAGCGCCCGGGCCATCTTTGCTCCAATGGAGCCTCAGCTGCAGGAGGGGAAGAGAGAGACAGAGAGGAGGGAGGGGGGTGGGGGTGGAGAAGCAAATGGGTGCTTCTCCCATGTGCCCTGGCCGGGAATCGAACCCGGGTCCCCCGCACGCCAGGCCGACGCTCTACCGCTGAGCCAACCGGCCAGGGCCACCTTTGCCTTTCTGTAATTCCTCATCTTCCTGGAGGAGGCACGTGTTAATTCAGTCATCTGAGATTGTTGCTTACTGGTTTCTTCTTATTTTCAGAATGTATTGTTTTTGGTGTGGGTTAGTGACCCAGAGTGTGTGTTTATCAAAATAGAGCATGGTGAATCCCAGCCTGCTGGCCTTTGGCCCTTGGACTTGTTGAAATACAT
Source organism: Saccopteryx bilineata (assembly GCF_036850765.1). NCBI lineage: Eukaryota > Metazoa > Chordata > Mammalia > Chiroptera > Emballonuridae > Saccopteryx > Saccopteryx bilineata. The sequence continues at coordinate 245,631,667 of NC_089490.1, read as the reverse complement.
TTTCTATTTTATTCTGCAGTGGTTCTTGCAAGTTGGGCTTAACAGCCTTGGTTGTCTCATTTTCTGAAAATTGTGGGAATGCTTTGAGGTGTATTCTCAACATTCCCTTAAGGAAGCTTCAAGAGGAGCTGGAGTGACTGTGAAGCCCATAAATTTCAGCTGGAGAAAGAAAACTCTATAAAAGAGAAAATAATAGGCAAGGGGTTTCCCCTGAAAGTGATGAAGACAGAGATTCCCCCCACACACCCCCAAGTCCTCTCCTGATTGGTTGTTGGCATTGTGTTCTTCTTCCGCAATTTCTGGCCTCTGCCTGCTGTTGACGAGCCCAGTGTCCATAGCAGGAATTTCTAAATGGGATGGAGCTCCTTTGTGTATAATTGGCTACATTCTTTTAGAACCTAAGTAATGTTTTTTTTCTTACCAGTATGCTAGCACCGCAACCCTGGAATTTATTTAGAGAGAATTTATGTATATAGTGGGTATATATATTTTTAAAATCTGATTCAATTACATATTTTTCTTCTTAGATACAGAAAAATTTCAAATGATTCTGAATTATTTAAACTATCTTAGTATCTACCCTGGGCTCAGTTGGTTAGAGTGTCATCTGAATAATGTCAAGGTTGTGGGTTCAGTCAGGACACATATAAGACATGGCCGATGAATGTATAAGTAAGTGGAACAACAAACTGACCCCTCTCTCTTGCTCTCTCTCTTTTTCTCTCCTTTCCTTCCTTCGCTCTCTCTAAAATCAACAAATTAAAAACATTGAAATCTCTTAGTGTTTGGAGGCAAAATACTCAGGCCCTAGCCTGTTTCTCAGTATAAACGGTTTGTGGAACTTGAAGCTAATTCACAACTCTTTCCTGGTTCTGCTTCAGTTGGTCCCCTATTATTGAATTAGCTAAAATATTAACTATTTAATGAGTTGAAAAGACAAATGTCCTGGTCCCACTTTTTTTTTTTTTTTTGCAAAAACTTTATATTTCTATTTTTATAAAGCTTAAACAAAAACATTGCTCCAATTCCATGCAATTAACTTGTGGGACCCTTGCTGGACCCCGCTTGGAAAGTGGGCCACTGTAGATGTGTGCCTCTATTAGGGTATAATCTTTTGTTTTGAAACTTCATTAAAGCACAACAGGGGCAGATCAATACCTATTGACTCATGGTTTCGGTTTCTCATTTGTTCTCTGATCCGATGAGATGGTTTTTCAACCATTTACCACCATTAGAAAGGACACTTCAGGCAAGAACTGTTCCTGGCTGTTTGCAGTGTCTCTAAATTCATCTCTTTTTTTTCTTTATTTGCCCTCCCTTTTCCTATCTGGGCCCTGGAGGACAGATTTTTCTCAAAGACCTTCTAATCAGCTCAGTACCAGGAAAGCTAGGTGGTCGTTAGAAGAAGCAGCATTGAAGGGTTCTGAGCTGCATAGAAATGTCGGTGGCTCTAGAACAATTTAGCCAAAGGGCCAAAACACATCCACCAAGGTTTGCTCTCAGATTCCATGGGACCTGAGCTAGCACAGACCTGCCATGAGTATTTTCTGAAGCTGACTTACCCGGGCCTAAGAAAGCTTGAAAGGGTGAGGGTGTGGCATTCATGAAATGACTGATAACTTCCACGCTTTCCTTTAGGGGAAGCAGAGAGAGGAGGTAACTTCCCTCATCTAGAGCTTGGCCTCCAGACCTGGAGTCCATTCCACGTGTCACTGGGGATCAGATTTCAGTGATAGCCTATGAGAGAGCAGTAATCTTCCCACAATTCTCAGAGATTCAAGGAACAGGCTAGGATAAGGGGCCTCATTGTCAAACAATTTTGGACAAACTCATGCTGGTTTAGCCTTGTTGGGGAAAGAGAGCCATTTTTCCAGGAGTAATTTCTGGGATTGGTGACGGGCTGAAGGGATGAGAGGGACAAGCAGCACCCCGCCTGGAAGGAGAGTGTGGGAAGGAGGTAAGCTATCAATCCTGTGATCACTGGGCCAAGATGAAGAGAGGACTAGAAAAAGAGAGGAGAAGAGAGTGAGAGTTGGGTTATGGGGGCTTTTCCACATGTGCAGAAGCAGAAGGAAGGATTAGGAGGTAAAGAAGGATCCCCTGAGAAACTCCCGCTCCTGATGACAATTCTAATAACCTAATAATATTTTGCCGTGAACTTAACACTGTCTAAAAACTAGTCTGTTTTAAAAATAGCTCCCCTGGAGATCCAGATGAACGTTCAGACTTGGGAACCAGTGGCCTCCCGGGCTCACCATCTGGATCAGAAGCACCTGCCGCGGCTGCGCTCTGCTCAGGGTCACGGCTTCCTTCCTGTGCTGCTGGGAAGCCCACTGTTCTCACGGCGCCCTCTCCATTGTCGGGGAGCTTCAGCATTCAGTTCCCTTCCTTACAGGGAACTGACGTCAGCCTCATTGTAACTTTTAATCACTGTGCGTGATTTCTTGCACTGGAGCTGCATGGAATACGTCACGTCTGCTTCCCACACGAGCCTGATCATATATTTACAGGCAGTGCGCAGACTCCTTCCATCCCTGGTCTATCTCAGGTCTTCTTCTTTTGAGGCTAACCTTCAGCGATTCTTCCTCTGATACACTTTCTAAGCAATGATCATTCCTGTTTAGTAGCTTTTTTGATATTTTATTTTGAAAACATTAACAGTAACTCTGGCACAGGTAGCAACCTGTCGGAATGGAGACTGAGCTTTGGTCTGGGTGAGGGGCTGAAGTGACAGGAGGCTCTAAGCAGGGGCTGTGTACCAGCTGGAACTAAGACATTCCAGTATTTTAACAATGTGGCCGTCCATATATACCAAATATCAATCTACTCGATCACCGGCTTAGCACAGGACCGGGTGCCCCAGGGGTGGTCTGAGATAGTCACGTGGAACTGTGTCAGCTCACATACAGCTGCATCGCCCCGCAGGCAGGGTGTCTGGTGGTAAAACAGCTAGGAAATATTTTCAACTAGAGAGTTATAAAAGCCTTTTTTATCACACCTGTTCATTGTAATTTTGCATTTGACTTTTGAACCTGAACGCAGGATCATTTATCATAAGATTCATGGTTCATTTTTTGCTGCCCATGTTGGACTCTTGGGTTGCTTGGGCAACATGTGCCCATGTCTCATGACTTCATCCTGTCTGCTGTTGATGACTTTTTGTATCGTTATAGATAACAAGGTTGCAGACAGTAGGGGTAATCTAGCTACATATGGCTAGAGACTTCTCCTCAGCAATGTTCAGTCCATTCATGGTGCCCTGGCTGTGCTTGAAAATCACTGGGAGAATTAAGACATAAAATTGCCCAGTCTCTACCCCAAGCTCTTTGAATCAACATCTCCAGGGTGTCAGTGTTGACAAAGTTCCCCAGGTATTTGTGACACATTACAATAATGTATGTTCTTTAGGTATTATTTTCAAACTCTATGAATGCACTTACTAGATAAACTTTAATTTCTTTTCACTGAATTTTGTTGAATTTAATACCTTTAAAAATCATCTTTATTCAAAAATACTACTACTGTTAATATCCTTTCTAACTTAATACTCTCACTTTCCCCTGAGGGGAATTTTTCAAATGAGAAATGGAAGTGGTGTCTTGTTTTGGCTCATTTGAGCATGTTCTAAAAAATTTTTTTCTCTTCAAGCTCACTGTTCAACCAATTTATTTTAATTTGGGTTTTTCTGAATCCAAGCCTTTTTCTTTGAAAATTCCACCAACATCATTACAAATAATTGTCTCCATCATACATCTTCTTCCTTAGCTGAATGGAATAGGCTGGTGATATATTGATTTTGTTTATTTTATGTATTTAGCAAACACAGGTTAGCATGTGACAGGCACTCTTTTGAGAGTGTTACACATATTAACTCATTTCATGTATGTTCATAATAACATTAAGATGCTGTATTATTTTATTTCTCTAATGAGGAGGCTGATGCAGAAAGAGGATAAGTGACTTGCTGAAGATTTGTTATCTAGAGAGAATGGATCCAGTTCTAGAATCTGTGTTCTTAGCCACCCGCAAATACAAAAAATTATAACAATAAATCTAAAGTGGTTTTTAATTTGCTGTTTTGTTTCTTTTTTGGTGGTAGTGGTCCCAACAGATGTCACATAAATAAACCAAAACCAAAAGTCACAGTGGTTATTATCTAGACTTTTTGTTTCCCATTAACATAAATTCATAGGTTCTAGAGTCCACATAGATAATTCTCCATTTTTATACATGTCCTGGCTCTAGAATGTTAAAAATGTGTTTTGAATGAACAAAAGAAATGGAAATATCTGAATTTTCTTCCTTATTTCTCCAATATAATGAACAAAACTGACAAGGAAACAATCTGAATTTAGGAATATGGCCTCTAACCTTTCCCTTACCTATTCTTATTTCCAAGCAAACTTCATTTTTTTTTAAAGAAATGAGGAGAGAGAGACAGGAACACCGAGCTGCTCCTGTATGTGCCCTGACTAGGGAATCAAACCGGCAACCTCTGCGTTCTAGGATGAGGCTCCGACTTACTGAGATATCCAGCCAGGGCTTAATTTTTTTTAGAGACAGAGAGAGAAGGGAGAGGAAGGGAAGCATTTATCTGTTGTTCTACTTAATCGTGCATTCACTGGCTGCTTCCCATGTGTGCCTTGACCAGGGATTGAACTGCAACCTTGTTGTTTGGGGACAACACTCTTAACCAACTGAGCTACCCAGCCAGGGCCTCATTTCATTCTTTCATGCTCCTGTTAGTTGGCCATTCATTTATCCTTTTATTCATGACACAGATTTTTTTGAGAACCAATCATATGTGAGACCCTGGGGAAATAGTGTCTAGAAAAATCTAGACCCCTGTCCTCCTGGAGCTTAGAATCTAGTGGAACATAGACATAATAAAATAATCAAATGTAATGTATAACTAAACTATGTATAATTTGTTTTATTCTAGAAAGTATCACAATGAATTGTAAAAGTCGAGTTACCTTTCTGCCGCTGTTCTAATTCTGAGTTATTTGAGGATAGCTCTATCTGTCTTCTCTGCACTTGTAGGGAACGCTAATTCTGATGCTCACATAGTACTTAATTAAATGTTGAAGTAATGGATGAGTTAGATGTTTCTAATATGCATCTAAAATGATTGGACTATAGTGACTCCAATCTTGTCTTTGCATTTCAGAATGTGGAATGATATTGCAAATTCTGGGAGCAATTCAGAAATATTTTATGGGCTGAGTTAATGAATGAGAAGATATTTTGGCCGATATCTTTGGTGAATCACAATTAAAAATTTCACCATTTTCTTCTCTCAATGTAAGGAACAATATGGAAGAGAAATGAAACTTCTCAAGCATGAGAGAGTCATTGAATTTCTGGGCTCATGAAGACATTAAAGATCGCCCGACTCAACCTCACACATATATTGCCAAAGAACTTGAAGGCCAGAGGGGGTAAATTAATGAAGGCCACACAGCTATTCACAGAGCCAAAGCCAGAAACTGGGCTCTGCACTGTCATCTTTAAAACAAAACAATAAACTGTGCCGTGCTTATTACACACAGTGCTCACCATACTCCTAGTGGACCTGACCTTGTTCAAGCGTTGTAGACCCCATCTTCATTCTTTTTCTAATCCTGTCTTTCATTCTTTAGGCGAGGTTATAGAAATTTCACAGGACGTTTTTGTTGTCATACAGAGGTGAGATAATAATTTTCTGCTTCCTTTCCATCACATTTTCTGATCATACTAAATTTTTTCTGGGTTCTTCGACCCTCAGCAACTCACTTCTAAAACCGTGAAATTACAACTCCTTGAGTGAGTGAGCTTTGCTGGTTGAAGCTAAGGATGACTTCCTGTGGTGTCACTTAGCCCGCCTGCTGGGAACCTCAAACTATTGTCCACGCCCCCCATTTCTTTTGTTTTTTTAAATTAACTTCCCTTTTCCTCTCTACAGGCTTTTACCTCTCTTAATATCCCTTAGCTGTCCCATTTTAGAAAACAAAACTTCATACCCCAACAATAGCTAACCCTCTGTTACCTCTCACTCTCATTAGTGCTGACCTTCGTCAACACTTCCTTGCCTTCCCTTCATTCCTGAGCTCGTGACCAACCGTCTGGATGCCTCCTGCCTTGTCTTCTCACCAAAATGACTCAAGCTTTGGTCTAAATTGAATTCCTATGCCAAAATCAAACAGGTACTTTTATTTCTTATTCTAATTGTCCTCTCTGCAGTCCTCCGTGAGCCACTTGTATTGCTTGGGCTGAGTCCCGTTGTCACACCCTCCAAGGCCTTTCCTCTTCCTCCTATCTCTGTCCCTTTTCTTTAATAAGCAAATCGCTCTGCACCCTTGAACTTTCAGTGTTAGACACTGATGGGAAGCTGTACCCAATGTTCCTCGAAGCTCCAGGCTGAGTTAAGGGTTCCTAGTGTACTATGTCTTTACCTTTATAATAGCATATACCACATTCTATTAAAAATGTGCATGTTGATTTCTATTTTGGGTAAGCTGTGTTCATTATATACAAATTGGGAAAACAGTGAACATGAAGAAAAAAGTCTGTTAGAACCTCATAACCCTGAGAGGATTACTTCTAGTGTTTTTGGGTTTTATCATTCCGCTGCACATACATACACTCATGTTGATGTAGCCTGTTTTTTTTCAAACATGATCAATCATAAATATAACTGAAATATTGTTCCATTACCTGCATCATCTTTTTTAAAGCTCCAATGTATTCACTTTGGATGAGTCTTAATTTATTTAGACAGTTCTCTTTTCACGGGTATGTAGATTGCTCCCTTCCTCTCACTGCTATTTAACACAATGCTATGAATATCCTTGTACAAACATCTTTGTAACTTGTCTCATTACAAACTGAGGATAAATTTCTAGAAGTGGAATCATTGGAGCAAAGGGTATTTACAGTTTTAGGTCTTTTGATATATTTGACCTAAATAATCTCTAGAAAAATATTACCTCAGTTTACAAGAATGGCTGACCACATACTATTGTAATTGCTAGCTTATTTGCTCATCTTCCTCCCTAAATTTTTGGCATTTAAGTGTGATGATGATAGAGATTTCTGTCAGAGTGTCTAGCAAGTATTTGTTGAAAGAACCAATCTGTATTAACTGTTTTGTGAGGGGTTTCTTTGTGTGTTTTCTGAAGAAGAATATTCATGCCTGGCTTCGGGAAAATTTTTTTCCAAAATAATTAAATTAGGACATATTAATAAGTGGAATATATTTCAACCATTGGCAATGTTGATGTGTATATAGATAACAGTGGTTTACAATATTCTGGTACCCCAAAATAGCAGCGCATAAAACAATATGGATGGTATAATTCCATTTGTGTAACACACATCTATATGTATAAATTACATTTACAACATTGAAATCGAGATGTATCATGTTAGTCAGTATTAAAAAAATGCCCGTGAGCCATTTTATAATATATTAACAAGCAACTGAAAGCATCCATTTTTACCAGAAATAGTTCCCTCATCCATTTCTTTTTTCCCTTCTCTAAGAGACAATAAGAGTGACAGGGTTATGTCTGATGCTAGCCACCACATTATAGCTTAGTTCATTCAGCTTTTCTTTTCTTTCTTTTTTTTTTATAATTTTATTTTTTTAATGGGGTGACATCAATAAATCAGGATACATATATTCAAAGATTAACAAGTCCAGGTTATCTTGTCTTTCAATTATATTGCATACCCATCACCCAAAATCAGATTGTCCTGTGTCATCTTCTATAAAGTTTTCTTTGTGCCCCTCCCCCTCCCCCTTTACCTCTCCCTTTCCCCCTCCCCCCATAACCACCAAACTCTTATCAATGTCTCTTAGTTTCACTTTTATGTGCCACCTACGTATAGAATAATGCAGTTCCTATTTTTTTTCTGATTTACTTATTTCACTTCGTATAATGTTATCAAGATCACACCATTTTGCTGTAAAAGATCTGATTTCATAAATTCTTATGGCTGAGTAGTATTCCATAGTGTATATATGCCACATGTTCTTTATCCAGTCATCTATTCACGGGCTTTTTGGTTGTTTCCATGTCCTGGCCACTATGAACAATGCTGCAATAAACATGGTGCTGCATGTGTCTTTACGTATCAATGTTTCTGAGTTTTGGGGGTATATACCCAGTAGAGGGATTGCTGGGTCATAAGGTAGTTCTATTTTCAGGCTGTTGAGGAGCCACCATACTTTCTTCCATAATGGTTGTACTAATTTACATTCCCACCAACAGTGTATGAGGATTCCTTTTTCTCCACAACCTCTCCAACATTCGCTATTACCTGTCTTGCTAATAATAGCTAATCGAACAGGTGTGAGGTGGTATCTCATTGCAGTTTTGATTTGCATTTCTCTAATAGCTAAAGAAGATGAGCATCTTTTCATATAGCTGTTGGCCATTTGTATTTCTTCCTGGGAGAAGTGTCTGTTCATATCCTCTTCCCATTTTTTTATTGGATTGTTTGTTTGTTTGTTGTTGAGTTTTATGAGTTCTTTGTATATTTTGGATATTAGGCCCTTATCTGAGCTGTTGTTTGAAAATATCATTTCCCATTTAGTTGGCTTTCTATTTATTTTGTTATCAGTTTCTCTTGCTGAGCAAAAACGTCTTAGTCTGATGTAGTCCCATTCATTAATTTTTGCTTTCACTTTTCTTGCCTGTGGAGTCAAATTCATAAAATGCTCTTTAAAACCCAGGTCCCTGAGTTGAGTACCTATATCTTCTTCTATGTACTTAATTGTTTCAGGTCTTATGTTTAGATCTTTGATCCATTTTGAGTTAATTTTTGTACAGGGGGAGAGACTGTAGTCCAGTTTCATTCTTTTGCATGTGGCTTTCCAGTTTTCCCAGCACCATTTATTGAAGAGGCTTTCTTTTCTCCATTGTGTGTTGTTGGCCCCTTTATCAAAAATTATTTGACTATATATATGTGGTTTTATTTCTGGACTTTCTATTCTGTTCCATTGGTCTGAGTGTCTACTTTTCTGCCAATACCATGCTGTTTTGATTGTCATGGCCCTATAATATAGTTTGAAGTCAGGTATTGTAATGCCCCCAGCTTCATTCTTTTTCTTTAGGATTGCTTTGGCTATTCGGGGTTTTTTATAGTTCCATATAAATCTGATGAGTTTTTGCTCTATTTCTTTAAGAAAATGTCATTGGAAGTTTGATGGGAATTGCATTAAATTTGTATATTGCTTTGGGTAATATGGCCATCTTGATTATATTTATTCTTCCTAACCAAGAACAAGGCATATTCATCCATCTCATTATATCTTTTTCAATTTCCCTTAACAATGGTTTATAGTGTTCTTTGTTATGTTTATTTCTAAGTATTTTATTTTTTTTGTTGTTGCAATTGTGAAGGAGATTATTCTTTTGAGTTCCTTCTCAGTTGTTTCATTGTTGGCATATAGAAAGGCTATTGACTTCTGTATGTTAATTTTGTATCCTGCAACCATACTGTATTGGCTTATTGTTTCTAGTAGTCTTTTTGTGGATTCTTTGGGGTTTTCTATGTATAGGATCATATCATCTACAAAAAATGATACCTTTACTTCTTCTTTTTCGATATGGATGCCTTTTATTTCTTTGTCTTGTCTGATTGCTCTGGCTAGAACCTCTAGTACCACATGAAATAAGAGTGGAGAGAGTGGACAACCCTATCTTGTTCCTGATTTAAGGGGGAAAGCCTTCAGTTTAGTGCCATTTAATATGATGTTAGCTGATGGTTTATCATATATGGCCTTTATCATGTTGAGATATTTTCCTTGTATACCCATTTTGTTGAGAGTCTTAAACATAAAATTGTGTTGTATTTTATCAAAAGCCTTTTCTGTGTCTATTAATAAGATCATGTGGTTTTATTTTTTTTTATAATAATTTTATTTTTTAATGGGGTGACATCAATAAATCAGGTTACATATATTCAAAGATAACAAGTCCAGGTTATCTTGTCGTTCAATTATGTTGCATACCCATCACCCAAAATCAGATTGTCCTCTGTCACCTTCTATCTTGTTTTCTTTGTGCCCCTCCCCCTCCCCCTTTCCCTCTCCCATTCCATCCTCCCCTCCATAACCACCACACTCTTATCAATGTCTCTTAGTTTCATTTTTATGTCCCACCTACGTATGGAATAATGCAGTTCCTGGTTTTTTCTGATTTACTTATTTCGCTTGGAATCATGTTATTAAGATCCCACCATTTTGATGTAAATGTTCCGATGTCATCATTTCTTATGGCTGAGTAGTATTCCATAGTGTATATGTGCCACATCTTTTTTATCCAGTCATCTATTGACGGGCTTTTTGGTAGTTTCCATGTCCTGGCCACTGTGAACAATGCTGCAATAAACATGGTGCTGCATGTGTCTTTACGTATCAATGTTTCTGAGTTTTGGGGGTATATACCCAGTAGAGGGATTGCTGGGTCATAAGGTAGTTCTATTTTCAGTTTTTTGAGGAACCACCATACTTTCTTTCATAATGGTTGTAATACTTTACATTCCCACCAACAGTGGATGAAGGTTCCTTTTTCTCCACAGCCTCTCCAACATTTGCTATTACCTGTCTTGCTAATAATAGCTAATCGAACAGGTGTGAGGTGGTATCTCATTGCAGTTTTGATTTGCATTTCTCTAATAGCTAAAGAAGATGAGCATCTTTTCATATAGCTGTTGGCCATTTGTATTTCTTCCTGGGAGAAGTGTCTGTTCATATCCTCTTCCCATTTTTTATTGGATTGTTTGTTTGTTTGTTGTTGAGTTTTATGAGTTCTTTGTATATTTTGGATATTAGGCCCTTATCTGAGCTGTTGTTTGAAAATATCATTTCCCATTTAGTTGGCTTTCTATTTATTTTGTTATCAGTTTCTCTTGCTGAGCAAAAACGTCTTAGTCTGATGTAGTCCCATTCATTAATTTTTGCTTTCACTTTTCTTGCCTGTGGAGTCAAATTCATAAAATGCTCTTTAAAACCCAGGTCCCTGAGTTGAGTACCTATATCTTCTTCTATGTACTTAATTGTTTCAGGTCTTATGTTTAGATCTTTGATCCATTTTGAGTTAATTTTTGTACAGGGGGAGAGACTGTAGTCCAGTTTCATTCTTTTGCATGTGGCTTTCCAGTTTTCCCAGCACCATTTATTGAAGAGGCTTTCTTTTCTCCATTGTGTGTTGTTGGCCCCTTTATCAAAAATTATTTGACTATATATATGTGGTTTTATTTCTGGACTTTCTATTCTGTTCCATTGGTCTGAGTGTCTACTTTTCTGCCAATACCATGCTGTTTTGATTGTCGTGGCCCTATAATAGAGTTTGAAGTCAGGTATTGAAATGCCCCCAGCTTCATTCTTTTTCTTTAGGATTGCTTTGGCTATTCGGGGTTTTTTATAGTTCCATATAAATCTGATGATTTTTTGCTCTATTTCTTTAAAAATGTCATTGGAAATTTGATGGGAATTGCATTAAATTTGTATATTGCTTTGGGTAATATAGCCATCTTGATTATATTTATTCTTCCTAGCCAAGAACAAGGTATATTCTTCCATCTCATTATATCTTTTTCGATTTCCCTTAAAAGTGGTTTATAGTTTTCATTATATAAGTCCTTTACATTCTTTGTTATGTTTATTCCTAAGCATTTTTTTTTTTGGTTGCAATCGTGAAGGGGATTATTCTTTTGAGTTCATTCTCAATTGTTTCATTGTTGGCATATTGAAAGGCTATTGACTTCTGTATGTTAATTTTGTATCATGCAACTTTACTGTATTGGCTTATTGTTTCTAGTAGCCTTTTTGTGGATTCTTTGGGGTTTTCGATGTATAGGACCATATGATCTGCAAAAAGTGATACCTTTACTTATTCTTTTACGATATGGATGCCTTTTATTTCTTTGTCTTGTCTGAATGCTCTGGCTAGAACCTCTAGTACCACATGAAATAAGAGTGGAGAGAGTGGACAACCCTATCTTGTTCCTGATTTAAGGGGGAAAGCCTTCAGTTTAGTGCCATTTAATATGATGTTAGCTGATGGTTTATTATATATGGCCTTTATTATGTTGAGATATTTTCCTTGTATACCCATTTTGTTGAGAGTCTTAAACATAAAATTGTGTTGTATTTTATCAAAAGCCTTTTCTGCATCTATTGATAAGATTATGTGGTTTTTGTTCTTTGTTTTGTTGATATGGTGTATTACGTTAACCGTTTTGCGTATGTTGAACCATCCTTGAGATTCTTGGATGAATCCCACTTGATCATGATGTATTATTTTTTTAATGTGTTGTTGTATTCGGTTTGCTAGTGTTTTTTTTAGTATTTTAGCATCTGTATTCATTAGAGATATTGGTCTGTAGTTTTCTTTTTTTGTGCCATTTTTGCCTAGTTTTGGTATGAGGGTTATGTTGTCCTCATAAAATCTGTTTGGAAGTATTGCTTCTTCTTCAGTTTTTTGAAAGACTTTCAGTAGAATAGGAACCAAGTCTTCTTTGAATGTTTGATAAAATTCGCTGGTATAACCGTCTAGGCCTGGACTTTTATTTTTGGGAAGGTTTTTAATGGTTTTTTCTATTTCTTCTCTACTAATAAGTCTGTTTCGGCTTTCTGCTTTTTTTGACTCAGTCTAGTAAGGTTGTATTGTTCTAGGAATTTATCCATTTCTTCTAGATTGTTTAATTTAGTGGCATAAAGTTTTTCAGAGTATTCTACAATAATTCTTTGTATATCTACGGTGTCCGTGGTGATTTCTTCTCTTTCATTTTGGATTTTGTTTATATGAGTTCTTTCTCTTTTTTCCTTGGTAAGTCTTGCCAAGGGTTTGTCAATTCTGTTGATCTTTTCAAAGAACCAGCTCTTTATTCTATTAATTTTTTCTATAGTTTTACTGTTCTCTATTTCTTTTATTTCTGCTCTGATTTTTATTATCTCCTTTCTTCGGCTGGTTTTGGGTTGTCATTGTTCTTGTTTTTCTAGTTCCTTAAGGTGGGAAGTTAAGTGGTTCACTTGGGCTCTCTCTTGTTGGTTCGTATATGCCTGAAGTGATATGAACTTCCCTATTATCACTGCTTTTGCTGCATCGCATAGATTCTGATCTGTTGTATTGTCATTTTCATTAGTCTGTATATATCTTTTGATCTCTGCACTTATTTCTTCTTTGACCCATTCATTTTTTAAAAGTATGTTGTTAGTTTCCACAGTTTTGTGGGATTTTCTCCCTCCTCTTTGCAGTTGAATTCTAGTTTCAAGGCTTTATGATCAGAAAATATGCTTGGTACAACTTCAATTTTTTTGAATTCGCTGATGTTGTTTTTGTGGCCCAACATATGGTCAATTCTTGAGAATGATCTATGTACACGGGAGAAAAATGTATACTCAGTCATTTTGGAATGAAATGTCCTGTAGATGTTTATCATATCCAGGTGTTCTAGTGTTTTGTTTTAGGCTACTATATCTTTGTTGATTCTCTGTTTGGATGACCGATCTAGAGCCGTCAGCGGTGTATTGAGGTCTCCAAGTATGATTGTATTTTTGTCAGATTTTGTTTTAAGGTCAATAAGTAGCTGTCTTATATATTTTGGTGCTCCTTGGTTTGGTGCATATATATTAAGAATTGTTATGTCTTCTTGATTCAGTGTCCCCTTAGCCATTATGAAATGCTCATTTTTGTCTCTGAGTACTTTTGCTGTCTTGTAGTTAGCATTATCAGATATGAGAATTGCTACGCCTGCTTTTTTGTGGAAGTTATTTGCTTGGAGTATTGTTTTCCAGCCTTTCACTTTGAATTTGTTTTTATCCTTATTACTTAGATCAATTTCTTGTTGGCAGCATACAATTGGATTTTCTTTTTTGATCCATTCTGCTACTCTGTGTCTTTTTATTGTTGAGTTTAATCCATTTACATTTAGTGTAATTATTGACACTTGTGATTTCCCTGTTGCCATTTTATAGATTGCTTTCTGTTAGGTTTGTGTCTTGTTTGATTCTTCTTTTAATTTTCTATCTTTTGTTTTTATTTGGTTGTATTCCATACATCTTTCCTCTGTTGCTATCTTTTTTATCTCATGTGCTTCTGTGGTGGTTTTTTCAATGTTGGTTACCTTTAAGTAATGAAAAGTGTTCCTACCCTGTTCAATGTAGTGCACTATTTTGTGAGTACTTTTGCAATCCATTGTCCTTTGCTACTGTTAATCTCCATCCTCTCCCCCCATTCTCTTTGTTGTTGTCACAGTTTGAATTTGGTTTTATTGTGTTCTTCTTGGAGGTTTTACTTGTGGCTTTATTTTTTTTGTTCTTTGTATCTGATTGGAGAACCCCCTTTAGTAATTCTTGGAGTGGGCTTTTCTGATGATAATTTTCCTCATCTTTTCTGTATCTGTCGATGTTTTTATTTCTCCTTCATATTTGAAGGATAACTTTGATGGGTATAGTATTTGTGGCTGAAAGTTCCTCTCTTTCAGGACTTTAAATATTGGGGTCCACTCTCTTCTACCTTGTAGAGTTTCTGCTGAGAAATCTGATGATAATCTAATGGGCCTTTCTTTATATGTTGTATTCTTCTTTTCCCTGGCTACCTTGAGAATTTTTTCTTTGCCATTGGTTTGTGCCAATTTCATTATGAAGTGCCTTGGAGAAGGTTTGTTGGGGTCAAGAAAACTCGGAGTTTTGTGTGCTTCATGAATTTGAGGCTTTAGTTCTTTCCACAGGCTTGGGAAGTTCTCATCTATTATTTGTTTGAGGATGTTTTCCATTCCATTTTCTCTCTCTTCTCCCCCTGATATACCTATTATTCTTATGTTATTCTTTCTGATGGAGTCAGGTAATTCTTGTAGGGCTATCTCATTTTTTTTAATTTTTGAGTCTCTTTCTTCTTCTCTCTGTTGTGCCTCAAGTTGCTTGTCTTCTATTTCACTAATCCTCTGTTCTATCTGGCCTGTTCTATTAGCTAAGCTTTTTACCTCGTTTTTCAGCTCATGAATTGAGTTTTTCATCTCTGTTTGATTTGTCTTTATAGTTTCAATTTCCTTGGACATATATTCTTTGTGTTCATTGAGTTGTTTTCTGAGCTCCCTAAATTGCCTTTCTGTGTTTTCTTGTATATCTCTGAGTATTTTTAGGATTTCTATCTTGAATTCTCTGTTATTTAGCTCCAAGGTTTCCAATATATTAAATTTTTTCTCTATAAATTTTTCCTCATCTATCTGTGTTACCTCTCTTTCCTTTGTATCCATGATATTCGATTTTCTCTTCCTTAATGGCATCTGAGAGTGGTTTTGTTGATAGTATTAATGAGATTTAATAAAAATAAAAAGTTAAAAAAATAAAAAAATCGAAAAAAGTTGTGTTTTTTTTAAATTAATAATTTAATAAAAATATAAAATAAAATAAAAATTTTAAAAAAGGAAATTATTCCCCCCCTCTGTTTTTCCTCTCCTTTCCTCTCTCCTCTTTCTTGAGAAAATCTTGTGGTGAACTGTGAATTATATTGTATTTAATAGAACAAACAATGTCTGTAATGGAGGGCCTGAATTGGGGAAAAGTAATAAAGGGGCAAATAAAAAAATAAAAAAATAAAAAGGGGGGGTATGAACCCACAAAAAGTAAATAATGAAAAAAATTGATCAAGAATAAAATGATTTGCGTTTAGGTGTTTGTTGACTAAGAGTTATAATGAGAGGAATAAGAGGGAAACAGGAAAATGGGGGCACAAATTAAAAAAATACTCTTTTATTTAGTGGAACAAGAGCTTGATAAAATGGAGAGCCAGGAATGGGAGCACTGCTAGTGAGTTAAAAAGGTGAAGTAAAAACCCCCAAAATGCCACAAACATAATTTTGAGTCCCAGATAAGATAATTTGTTCGTTATTGAGGTTTGAATGAGAGGAGATGTAAAGGAGAAAGGAAGAAACTAATATAGAGGGAGAAAAGAAAGATAGAGAGAGAAAAAAAAGAGGGAACCACTAAAAGATGAAAAAAGAAAAAAGAGGAGAAAGAGAGAGAGAGAGAGTTAAGGGTTTTGGAGTGCAACCCTCATAGAGAGAAAGGAAGAGGAATGAAAAGATAATGGGAGATGTAACACTTATGGGTAGTGTAGTTTGAGAGGAGAGAGTAAGACTGGTAGAGAGTTAAACGACCAAATTGGAGGAAAAAAATCAAGGATGAAGATAAGAGAAACAAATGAACAAATATAATAAAATGGGATAAGTTATAAAGTCTGCGGATTATTCTTGATTTTGAGAGGTTATGTTCTTGCTTTTTTTTTTCTCTCCCTCTTCCTGGTCGGTGACTCTGTACCCCAGGTTCTGCCCCTTTGGCACGCTCAGGTAGAGGTTTGCAGTTGATCAGTCTCTATGGCAATGTCATGTATTGTGCTTCAGTCTTGTTGGCAGTGGAGGCTCATTAGCATTTATAGGCTCCGACAGTGAGAGAGTCTGTGTTCCTGGAGCCTCTCTCCTAGTCTTTCCTTCCTCAATTAGTAGCCTGATAATCCAGCTATGGGGTTGCTGCTGCCTCTGCCTGGATAGTAAGAGGCTCAAAGTGCTGGCAACTCCCCACTCTATTCTCACTCAGTGCAGGGCTCTGGGTAAGGCTCAATCAGTCAGAACTGCTAGCATAATCAGCCGGGGCTTCCGCCCACTCAAAGACCTGTGTCTCTGCCACTCTGTCCAGTAACATGGGCGGGCACCCACTCCCAGGGCGCTTGGAGTAAACTCTCGCTCACTATCTGCGTATCTGAGCGTGCAGACCAGGATGTCAGGCTGGAAGTCTCGCCCTCTGAGTGAAACCCCCCGCCCACACTGAAAAGTTCCAGCGTTGGAATTGGCTCTCACTCTGTCCCAGTGTGCAGCTTTTTCAAGCTGCTGGGGCCGCCTGAAATTTCACTTTCGGCCCACACAAAGGCCCCTGACTCTGCCCCTCTGTGGGATAACATGGGCCGGCACTGCCGAGGCACTTGGAGGAATCTCTCACTCCTTATCTGCGCGCGCAAACCAGGATATGAGGCCGGCCGTGGTTCCCTCTGAGTGAAACAGCCTCCAGCACGGAAAATCTCCACCGTTGGGATTAGTTCTCACTCCCTCCCGTGTGTGGCTTTCCCAGGGCGCTGGGGCTGCCCAGAGACTCTGCCCTCAGCCCACAGAAAGGCCTCTGACCCTGCCTCTCCGTGGGGCAACACGGGCACCCACTTCCGCGGCTTAGGAAGAAATCTCTCTTCCACTAACTGCGCACCGACCAGGAGACCGGGTAAAATGGCCGCTCCACTTGTCTTTCTTTGTTTGGGTTTGGCGCGAGTGTTAGCTTGTATTGCCCGGGTTGCCACAGGATCAGATTTTCCTCGGCTTGGATCTCTGAGCCACAGCCTGGTTCGGCCGTTTTTGCTGCGGGGGCCTGGATCTATTCACCTCCTTTGCCCGCCTCAGTTTCTATATTCACAATTACCAGAGAAAGCCGCCCTGTTTAGGTTAGTGAGGAAGGCGGAGCATTTCTTACTCCCTATTTCCTTCGGGGTTTGGTTATATATTTAGCCAATTTTTCACTCAATCATACCTTTGGGTGTATTGCGAAGCATCTGGAAGCTCCAAGTATAGGTTTTTCTGTTTCTGGTTGAAGATCTTGTTGAGTTTTGGGGGAGATTTATCGGTATCGCTTCCTACTCCGCCATTACTCTGACGTCATCTCCGATCATGTGGTTTTTGTTCTTTGTTTTGTTGATATGGTGTATTACGTTAACCGTTTTACGTATGTTGAACCATCCTTGAGATTCTGGGATGAATCCCACTTGATCATGATGTATTATTTTTTTAATATGTTGTTGTATTTGATTTGCTAGTATTTTGTTTAGTATTTTAGCATCTGTATTCATTAGAGATATTGGTCTGTAGTTTTCTTTTTTTGTGCCATCCTTGCCTGGTTTTGGTATGAGGGTTTTGTTGGCCTCATAAAATGTGTTTGGTAGTATTGCTTCTTCTTCAATATTTTGGAAGACTTTGAGTAGAATAGGAACCAAGTCTTCTTTGAATGTTTGATAAAATTCGCTGGTATAGCTGTCTGGGCCTGGACTTTTATTTTTGGGGAGGTTTTTAATGTTTTTTTCTATTCTCTACTAGTAGGTCTGTTTAGGCTTTCTGCTTCTTCTTGACTCAGTCTAGGAAGGTTGTATTGTTCTAGGAATTTATCCATTTCTTCTAGATTGTTGAATTTAGTGGCATAAAGTTTTTCATAGTATTCTACAATAATTCTTTGTATATCTACGGTGTCCATGGTGATTTCTCCTCTTTCATTTTGGATTTTGTTTATATGAGTTCTTTCTCTTTTTTCCTTGGTAAGTCTTGCCAAGGGTTTGTCAATTTTGTTGATCTTTTCAAAGAACCAGCTCTTTGTTCTATTAATTTTTTCTATAGTTTTTCTGTTCTTATTTCATTTATTTCTGCTCTGATTTTTATTATTTCCTTTCTTCGGCTGGTTTTGGGTTGTCTTTGTTCTTCTTTTTCTAGTTCCTTAAGGTGTGAAGTGAAGTGGTTCACTTGGGCTCTCTCTTGTTTGTTCATATATGCCTGAAGTGATATGAACTTCCCTCTTATCACTGCTTTTGCTCTATCCCATAGATTCTGATATGTCGTATTGTCATTTTCATTTGTCTGTATATATCTTTTGATCTCTGCACTTATTTTTTCTTTGACCCATTCATTTTTTAAAAGTATGTTGTTTATTTATTTTTTATTTTTTATTTTTATTTATTTATTTTTTCTGAAATAGAGATTTTTATTGCCTTTAGTCCATAGTTGGTATTTCACATTATCTCTTGGTCCCAGGACTTCTGGGTGGGGCTGGTCACAGGGAAGACCTCCTGGTGGGGTTCCCTGTGCAGTACTCTGTGGGGTGGGACAAGTACAGAATGGGGGAGCTTGCCTTTGCCTCAACCATTCAGAACTTGATTATCCTCTCTGGGCCTCACTTTCCTCATTGGGCTCTTGGGAGGGTCCTGGGGAAATTCAGTGCCTCATGGTGCCTCACAATGCCTCTGGGGATATGGCCTGGCCCTCTCCCAGGGGACTTCCTTCCCAGCAGCCCTTCCACAATCCCCACCCCATTCCCCCAGAAAAAAAAATTACTTTTGTTTTGTTAAAACTGCCTGAAACTTCTGTGGGTATAGAAACCACAAACTGATCAGCAGAGAAAAGGGGAAAGGGAGAGAAGCAACCAGAAGCCATTTGAGACCAGTTGGCCTCCCTACACAGGCTTCTTCCCCCCACATCTTGGTCTAAAACCTACTGGGAAATTTGCTGCCTGGATGTGCCTCGGCAGGGACCCCCACCCTACATGCATCTGGATCTGGCCTTCACAGACTCTTAGCTGGAAGCACTTGAAAACATAGAAAAACCAGATGAAAACAGAAAAGCCTGAAATCCCAGATGGGGTAATGGTGTGGGGAGACAAGGCAAGGGAAGCCTCAGTAGCCTGCCTCCTCTTGGTAGTAGGGGGGATACTCTGGGGCTTTCCCTGGGCTTTGGCAGTCACCAGCTGACCCTGGAGCTCCATCAGCCACTGGGCCTTGTGGGCAGTACTTGGGGTCATATATCTGCCGGCCCAGGCCAAAGACTTGGCCGCTCTGGTTGGCACCTTGTGTGTAGCCCATCTGCAGAGACATGGAGGAATTGTCACGTTTGTCAGTCCCCAGCTTGGTGTCATAGATGTGCCGTCGGGTCCCAGGAGCTGTCATGCCCACCTGGCTGGCACACTTGTTGGTGCCCATTTGCAGGCTGATGGTTGAGTGGTCCATGGGTGGTAGAATATGGTTCTTGGGGTCATACAGATGCCTTCTTGTGCCATATGCTGTCATGCCTGACCGGCTGGCACACTTGTTGGTCCCCATCTGAAGCCTGATGATGCACTGGCCCGCCTTCATGGTGGCATCATCAAAGTTCCGCTCCTGCTTCTCTGAATACTTGATGCCAATGTCCACACCACTCTGTAACCCCTTTGTCTTGGCCTTCCCTGCCAGAGCCAGAAGAGACACCTGCACCTGAGTCATGTTTCCACTCTCAAACAGGTCATTGGCCTCGAACAGGTCCACGGAGTTCATACCATAGCTGACCATGGCCTTGATGAAGTTGGAGAGGTTTTCCAGCTGGTGTCAGTTTTGCATGGAGCGGTTGATCTTTGGAACTGAGCCTGGTTGCAGCTTATTCATGAGTGTGTCCAGGATAATTCCGTCCTTCAGACCCTTCTGGAAGTCGGGACCAATAGACAGGCCCGTGAGTCCCTCAATCCAGTCACAAAATTCCACCTCCTTCTGCGGGTCATATTTGGACAAGAGCCCATTCTTGACCTCAGCTGAAATCCCGTAGGAGGGCCCCTTGTTGAACTGCATGGAGCTCATGCCGGTGGCGGCTGCGGCGAAGGCAGGACTGACGCCTGGCTGGTGCGATGGTGGGGGACGTGCGCAAAAGTATGTTGTTTAGTTTCCACATTTTTGTGGGATTTTTTTTTCTCTTTTTTGCAGTTGAATTCTAGATTCAAGGCTTTATGATCAGAAAATATGCTTGGTACAACTTAGATTTTTCTGAATTTGCTGATGTTGTTTTTGTGGCCTAACATATGGTCAATTCTTGAGAATGATCCATGTACACTGGAGAAAAATGTATACTCAGTCACTTTGGGATGAAGTGTCCTGTAGATGTGTATCATATCCAGGTGCTCTAGTGTTTTGTTTAAGGCCACTATGTCTTTGTTGATTCTCTGTTTGGATGACCGATCTAGAGCCGTCAGCGGTGTATTGAGGTCTCCAAGTATGATTGTATTTTTGTCAGTTTTTGTTTTAAGGTCAATAAGTATCTGTCTTATATATTTTGGTGCTCCTTGGTTTGGTGCATATATATTAAGAATT
This sequence comes from Saccopteryx bilineata, assembly GCF_036850765.1. Lineage (NCBI taxonomy): Eukaryota > Metazoa > Chordata > Mammalia > Chiroptera > Emballonuridae > Saccopteryx > Saccopteryx bilineata. The sequence continues at coordinate 245,610,764 of NC_089490.1, read as the reverse complement.
GTTATGTCTTCTTGATTCAGTGTCCCCTTAGCCATTATGAAATGGCCATTTTTGTCTCTGAGTACTTTTCCTGTCTTGTAGTCAGCATTATCAGATATGAGTATTGCTACGCCTGCTTTTTTTTGGATGTTATTTGCTTGGAGTATTGTTTTCCAGCCTTTGACTTTGAATTTGTTTTTATCCTTGTTACTTAGATGAGTTTCTTGTAGGCAACATACAGTTGGATTTTCTTTTTTAATCCATTCTGCTACTCTGTGCCTTTTTATTGGTGAGTTTAATTCATTTACATTTAGTGTAATTATTGACACTTGTGAGTTTCCCCATTGCCATTTTATAGGTTGCTTTCTGTTAGTTTTGTGTCTTGTTTGATCCTTCTCTTTCATCTTTGTATCTTTTGTTTTTATTTGTTTGTATTCCATACATCTTTCCTCTGTTGCTATGTTTTTTAAATCATGTGCTTCTGTGGTGGTTTTTTCAATGGTGGTTACCTTTAAGTAATGAAAAGTGTTCCTACTCTGTTCATTGTAGTGCACTATTTTGTGAGTACTTTTGTACTCCATTGTCTTTTGCTACTGTTAATCTCCATCCTCTCCTCCCCCTTTCTTTTTGTTGTTGTCACAGTTTAAATTTGGTTTTATTGTGTTCTTCTTGGAGCTTTTACTTGTGGCTTTTTTTTTTCTTCTTTGTATCTGATTGGAGAACCCCCTTTAGTAATTCCTGGAGTGGGTGTTTTCTGATGATAAATTCCCTCATCTTTTCTGTATCTGTGAATGTTTTTATTTCTCCTTCATATTTGAAGGATAGCTTTGATGGGTATAGTATTCGTGGCTGAAAGTTCCTCTCTTTCAGGACTTTAAATATTGGGGTCCACTCTCTTCTAGCTTGTAGAGTTTCTGTTGAGTAATTGGATGATAATCTAATGGGCCTTCCTTTATATAAACTTGGAGTTCTGTTTGCTTCTTGAATTTGAGGCTTTAGTTCTTTCCACAGGCTTGGGAAGTTCTCATCTATTATTTGTTTGAGTATGTTCTCCATTCCATTTTGTCTCTCTTCTCCCTCTGATATACCTATTAGTCTTATGTTATTCTTTTTGATGGAGTCAGATAAATTCCTGTAGGGCTATCTCATTTTTTTTTTTTTCCATTTTTCTGAAGCTGGAAACAGGGAGAGACAGTCAGACAGACTCCCGCATGCGCCCGACCGGGATCCACCCGGCACGCCCACCAGGGGCGACACTCTGCCCACCAGGGGGCGATGCTCTGCCCATCCTGGGCGTCGCCATGTTGCGACCAGAGCCACTCTAGCGCCTGGGGCAGAGGCCACAGAGCCATCCCCAGCGCCCGGGCCATCTTTGCTCCAATGGAGCCTTGGCTGCGGGAGGGGACGAGAGAGACAGAGAGGAAAGCGCGGCGGAGGGGTGGAGAAGCAAATGGGCGCTTCTCCTGTGTGCCCTGGCCGGGAATCGAACCCGGGTCCTCCGCACGCTAGGCCGACGCTCTACCGCTGAGCCAACCGGCCAGGGCTTCATTTTTTTAAATTTTTGAGTCTCTTTCTTCTTCTCTCTGTTGTGCCTCAAGTTGCTTGTCTTCTATTTCACTGATCCTACCTTCTATCTGGCCTATTCTATTAGCTAAGCTTATTACCTCAGTTTTCAGCTCGTGTATTGAGTTTTTCATCTCTGTTTGATTTGTTTTTATAGTTTCAATTTCCTTGGACATATATTCTTTGTGTTCATTGAGTTGTTTTCTGAGCTCCCTAAATTGCCTTTCTGTGTTTTCTTATATATTTATGAGTATTTTTAGGATTTCTATTTTAAATTCTCTGTCGTTTAACTCCAAGATTTCCAATATATTAAATTTTTTCTCCATAGATTTTTCCTCATCTATCTGTGTTACCTCTCTTTCTTTTGTATCCATGATATTCAATTTTCTCTTCTCTAATGGCATCTGAGGGTGGTTTTGTTGATAGTATTAATGAGATTTAATAAAGAATAAAAATTAAAAAAAAATAAAAATAAAAAATCTAAGAGTTTTTTTAAAAAATAATAATTAAAGAAAAATAAAATAAAATAAAAAATAAAAGAAGGAAATTATTCCCCCCCCTCCTTTTTTCCTCTCCTCTCCTCTCCCCTCTTTCTTGAGAAAATCTTGTGGTGAACTGTGAATTATATTGTACTAAATAGAACAAACAATGCCTATACTGGAGGGCCTGAATTGGGGAGAAGTAATAAAGGGGCAAAAAAAGGGGGGGTATGGACCCACAAAAAGCAAATAAGGAAAAAATTTGGGTCAAGAATAAAATGATTTGCTTTTAGGTGTTGGTTGACTAAGAGTTATGATGAGAGGAATAAGTTAAACAGGAAAATGGGGGGACAAATTAAAAAATTACTATTGTATTTAGTGGAACAAGAACTAGATAAAATGGAGAGCCAGGGATGGGAGCATTGCTAGTCAGTTAAAAAGGTGAAGTAAAACCCCCCAAAATGCCACAAACATAAGTTTGAGTCCCAGATAAGATAATTTGTTCATTATTGAGGTTTGAATAAGAGGAGACGTAAAGGAGAAAGGAAGAAACTAATATAGAGGGAGAAAAGAAAGAGAGAGAGAGAAAGAGAAAAAAAAGAGGGATCCACTAAAAGAAGAAAAAAGAGGAGAGAGAGAGAGAGAGAGAGAGAGAGTTAAGGGTTTTGGAGTGCAACCCTCATAGAGAGAAAGGAAGAGGAAAGAAAAGATAATGGGAGATGTAACACTTCTGGGTAGTGTATTTCAAGGAGAAGAGAGAGTAAGACCAGCAGAGAGTTAAACGACCAAATTGGAGGAGGAAAAAAAAATCAAGAATGAAGATAAGAGAAACAAAAGAAAAAATATCATAAAATGGGATAGGTTATAAAGTCTGCGGATTATTCTTGATTTTGAGAGGTTATCTTCTTGCTTTTTCTTTTCTCTCCCTCTTCCTGGTCGGTGACTCTGTACCCCAGGTTCTGCCCCTTTGGCACGCTCAGGTAGAGGTTTGCAGTTGATAAGTCTCTATGGCGATGTCATGTATTGTGCTTCAGTCTCATTGGCAGTTGAGGCTCATGAGCATTTATAGGCTCTGACAGTGAAAGAGTCCATGTTCCTGGAGCCTTTCTCCTAGTCTTTTCTTCCTCAATTAGTAGCCTGATATTCCAGCTATGGGGTTGCTGCTGCCTCTGCCTGGATAGTTAGAGGCTCAAAGAGCTGGCAACTCCCTACTTTATTCCCACTTAGCACAGGGCTCTGGGCAAGGCTCAGTCAGTCAGAGCTGCTAGCGTAATCAGGCAGGGCTTCCGCCCACTCAAAGACCTCTGGCTCTGCCACTCTGTCCGGTAACACGGGTGGGCACCCACTTCTGGGGTGCTTGGAGGAAACTCTTGCTCACTATTTGTGCACAGATCAGAATATCAGGCCAGAAGTCTCATACTCTGAGTGAAACCCCCTCCTGCATGGAAAAGTTGCAGTGTTGGAATTGGCTCTCGCTCCCTCCCTGTGCATGGCTCCCCAGAGCGCTGGGGTGGCTCGAGATTCTGCTTTTGGCCCACACAAAGGCCCCTGACTCTGCCTCTCTGTGGGATAACATGGGCTCCCACTCCTGAGGTGCTGGGAGGAATCTCTTGCCCTCTCTCCGTGTGCACCGACCAGGATATCAGGCTTGCCACCTCACCCTCTGAGTGAAACCCCTCCCGCACGGACAAGTTGCAGCGTTGGAATTGGCTCTCGCTCCCTCCCCATGCGCGGCTCCCTCAGGGCGCTGGGGCAGCCCGGAGATTCCACTTTCAGCCCACACAAAGGCCCCTGACTCTGCCTTTCTGTGGGACAATACAAGCGTCCACTGCTGAGGCACTTGGAGGAATCTCTCGCTCACTATCTGCACATGCCGATCAGGAGATCAGGGAAAATGGCTGCCCCACTTGTTTTTCTTTGTATGGGTTTGGTGCGAGTCTTAGCTTGTATTGACTGGGTTGCCACAGGCACAGTTTTTCCTCGGCTTGGATCTCTGTGCCACAGCCTGGTTTGGCTGTTTGTTCTGTGGCCTGGATCTATTCACCCCCTTTACCTGCCTCAGTTTCTATATTCTCAGTTCCCAGTGAAAGCCGCCCTGTTAAGGTTAGTGAGGAAAGCGGAGCATTTCTTACTCCCTATTTCCTTCGGGGTTTGATTATATATTGAATATTTAGCCAATTTTTCGCTCGACCATATCTTCAGGTGTATTGCGAAACATCTGGAGGCTCCAAGGATAGGTTTTTCTGTTTCTGGTTGAAGATCTTGTTGAGTTTTGGGGGAGATTTATCGGTATCGCTTCCTACCGCGCCATTACGCTGACGTCATCTCCCAGCTTTTCTTGAGTAACCCCTCTAACCATAGACTAGCAGTAACAGTGCCCATCAGTATCATATTCCAAGGAATGTTGTGAAATAGTAAAGATGTTCTTCGAAAAACCGGTGGACAAACTCTGAATATTTTAATTCTTCTTGCTGTCCCCTATCTTAATGTTTTGCGAGGACTCAAGACTTAATCTGACTTCATGTGTGTAACAGGACTGGGCGGTGGTGCAGTGGATAGAGCGTCAGACTGGGATGAGGAAGACCCAGGTTCGAGACCCTGAGGTCGCCAGCTTGAGAGAGGGCTCATCTGGTTTGAGCAAAAGCTCACCAGCCTGAGCCCAAAGTCGCTGGCTCGAGCAAGGGGTTACTTGGTCTGCTGAAGGCCCGCGGTCAAGGCACATATGAGAAGGCAATCAATGAACAATTAAGGTGTTGCAATGAGCAATGAAAAACTAATGATTGATGCTTCTCATCTCTCCATTCCTGTCTGTCCCTGTCTATCCCTCTCTCTGACTCTCTCTCTGTCTCTGTAAAAAAAAAAAAAAAAAAAAAGGCACACATGTGTGTAACAGGAGGACCACTTGGGGGAAGGGAAGGGATTGGATGAAACACAATACAAGATTACTGATAAAATAGTTATTTATTTTGTTGCCCCTTCAGGAGACTCTAGACTTTTGTTCTTTGGCATCAGCACACCATAATGATGCACATGTGTTCTGTGCTTCCCTCACTTCCTGTCTGGTAATTTTGCCCTTGTAAACATAGAGAAGGTCATCTTCCTTCTGACTGTGTCCAGAGAGAAACTTCACAAGTTTCAGTTTGCGTACCTTTGTTTGCCACCCTTGTACCAACACAAAAAATTCCTGGAAATAATCGAGGTAATCTGATTTCTGTTTTGCACTTTATTGATAACAGCTTCCTTTCCTTTCCTTTGATGAAATACGGAGGAAGAAAGGGGGATAATTCTATCATGATGATTAGGTAGCTCACTCTTCAGGAAAAACTCATAATGACTGTTTCAGATGGCTGGCATCAAGGAATGTATCTTTTTAGTAAATGTTTAGAGGATAAATTATAATTTTTATTTTATTTAATGCCTTTTCACTTTTTAGGAACTGTCTCACCTATGGCCATAGACCAGTGGAGCTAATCTTATTAAGCTATATACAGATAGTAATTACTAATATCGAGAAACTCAGTGTTCCGAAAATTGTTCAGTGTACCTTATGTGTACTACCTTATATTATATATTACTATTGTGATCGTTTACTATTTGGTACTATTTTTAAATCATTTTATGGATTTCTGTCTTTTTACCTTTCTCCTATGCCCCACACTTCTTGGTATTTGTAATTACTTAGAAGTACTTTGCCAAATCCATGGCAACAAATAATGAAAACAGCATCAGAAACAGAAAGAAAAGCAGTAGAGTCAGAGGGAGGCGAATGGCAGAGACAGGCTGGCAATGTCTGATCCAGCCCTGAGTGGAGTGACATGCGTTATTGTCTAAACCAGAACAAGTTTCAGCTATGACAGAGAAAGCTCAGTGTACATACAGTATGCCAGGACAAAGTGAGTGCACTGGGACTTTCTGGGGAAAACTGGGACATGTAGTCCCCCTAGTTAAAAGGGGACAGAATAGGCAGCAACTGACACATGACCCTGTATTTTAATTTTTTTTCAGTAGCTCAATACATTGTCATTTAACTACCTTGAGCCAAAGGGGACTTTATAACAGTCACTGACAGGACCTAAGGAACATGCCTTGCTTCAGGAATAGGGCCTCGGTGGCTGTCACAGTTCCTTCTCTCTCCGGCGTCTGTTCCCTCCCTGTGCATCTGACTGTCCCATTTTGTTTCCCTCCTAGACCACTGCTTCTGCTTCTCTAGTCAAATCTGGGAACTTGGCTGTTGATAGTTCATAAGCCTTACATCTAACATTTATAGCCACCAAAGGAAGACGGCCTCAATTCTTGGTGTTTCATGTCTTGTGTTAATAATTGGAGCCAAATCATACAATTAAATTAATATGCCTTGATTTTTTTTAAGTTGGTTTATAATTTGATCTATTTGCTAAAAAATAAATAAAATATGTCCTAGAAATATCTTCTCTTCTGAAAGTTTTACTAGATCACTGGGCAAAGAGAGACTACTTCAAGTTTAATGTACTCAACATTCATTGTGCACCTGCTATACGCCATGTACCAGAGTAATCAATGTCAATTTTTACGAAGAAGTCACACAGAAGTGAAGGATGCCATAATAAGGAAGGGCCTAAGAAGTCACATAGCCTATTGGTTGTCACTCTGGGTTCTTGCTGAGCCTTTGGGTTCTGCCAAGGTTTATCTATGGTCGTCTTTTATACAGAGAAGAAATGGAAGGAGTCAAAGGGGAAACTGAGTAACAGAATTCTCTCTGTCCTGTTTATTGCAGCTAAGGCAGCTCCAAACATTTATTTGTTGGCTCTTTTGAAGTTTCCTCCTTTTATACAGATGAAGGATCTTAGTGATGGTAAGTGTCTGAGGTCAACAACGTGGTAGACTAAGAAGGCACAAAGATCAGATCTTCCCATTTGCTATGCAAGTGAGTGGCCTGGTATTCTTTATGCTTCTTAGGAGTGAATTTAACCTTCATAATATTTCTGAGATCCTCAGCCAACTCAGCCATATTGAACTCAAAGGTCTATCAGATAGTCTATGATTAATGGCAAATGTCGTGACTTTAGGGTTATTAAGAAATTGCAATCATTGAGTGTAATGTAAATTGCTTGACACTTTATTGAAATCCTAAATTTACAGTAAAAAATTATTTTTCAAGTTTATGTTCTTAACAATAGACTAAGAATTATCATGCAAAGTCAGTTCCCTGCCCTCTTAACAAACACTCTTATAGAGGAGGAGATTTTGGGGTAGGGATATTATTAATTCTAGCTATTTGTGCCCTCACTCTATACTGGTAATTCTGTATGCTTTCTTAGATATTGTATTTAAAGAAAAAATATGTCTCATTCTGTTGTTTTAACATTCCTGCTCATTATGCTCTTACCTGTTAAAATAAAACAGATGACATGGAGACTCAAATGTTTCATATGAGGTCAAAGGCTAGAACTGTTTAGTCAGTATTATAAAAATTATATTAAATTATTGAGTAGAAGGACTAAAATTTGTTCTACTTAAGCTTTAGAGCTCAAGACATGGATTTCCCTGCTGTTGGATCTGAGCATAGAGGCAAGGAGGCCGACTTGGACTCGAATATTCCGAGACCTCTGCTGGGGGGCAGGGGAGGGAGAAGCAGCCGAATTCAATTAGAAACTAGTGGGAGCAGACCAACCTGCAGCTGGAGGACATCATCTGGCAGCTGCTGCTCCATCGTCATGGTGACTGTAGCCCAGACAAGAAAAACAGTCTGTGGGAGGCAGTCTGCCTGCAGTTTCCTTATGCCAGTATTAAAACGATGTTAGGACTTCCTGAGATTTTTCATGAAGGAGAAAAAGTTCCCCCCAAATCGATCTTGATGGATTTTTTTTTGGAAGGAAAAAAATAACTTTCATTAATAAAAATCCTTATTTCTAAATATTTAGGCAGTTTCCTTTTTAAATTTTGCTATACAAAGCAATACTATGACAGGAATCCTTTTGTTGCTAATTCTTATTGGACACATCCCAATTTTTTCCTTAGGATAAAAACTTAGAATTAAAGTTTCTGGGTAGGGAAGGAAGGTATATATATATATATATATATATATATATATATATATATATATATATATAATTAATGTTTTTGATATGTAATCAAATTATCTTCTTAAAACTGTTGCGTCCTTCTATGGATTTCTTACCCTTTAATGGAGGGTGGAATTCACAGAAGTTTAGGCTACACTATTGCTTCAGAGACTCTTGAAGTTAGATGGAGTGCTCAGGGGCCAAATGGATCATTTCTACTGTATTATACTCAGAACACTGTCTCTTTGCCAAAGCCATAATCTCTTCTGAGGTCAACACTCAGCCTTCTCCTCTGCCCTGCCTGCTTCATGTCCCCCCCACAACTAAGTGAACTATTGAGCTAAATCAGAACAATCAAATTCTTTCTCTTGAGAATTTGAACCAAGAGGCATCAAGTCTAGACACTTAGAGAATGTAACTAGTCATACTAGATCCTGGAGCTCTAATGTCTTACCGAAATAGGGTGAAAGGTAGACATGTGGCCAGCTATAGCTAAGCTGAAATAGAAAATCTTTTCTATGGAAGGAATGTAGAGAAAGAAGCAGACACTGAACCTCAGAAGCCATGCAGGCTGAGAGAGTCAACAGGGCAGTCCCTGTGACACCCATCAGTACATTCTGTAGTTGGTTTTGTGAGATGCTCCTTTGGGTCCTGAAGTTTGCTCTGTGTTGGTCCTCCTCCAAGACACCTGACTCCAGATGAACTGCAAAGCATTTGCTTCAGAAATATCCATAATTCGTAAGGCTGATCTTAGCAAGTTCAGAGTCCACGGGCCTCCAAAGATAGAGAACTGTATTTTCTGCAATGTAAATTAGGACATGTTGGACAAAAGATTATTTTTCAGATTGCTACATGTATATGAAACATGACCAGACCAGACCTGCTCTTAACTGTCTGAACACGTGGGCTTTTATTCACCCAACTTCACTTGAATTTATCTAGCATAGTGGCTCTCCAACGTGAGCACACATAAAAATGACTTGGGCGGCTTGATACGATACCGATTGTTGGACCCCATCCTGTCTCTGATTCTGTACTTCTGGGTTAGGACCCAAGAACTTATATTTCTAACAAGTTTTCTGGTAATGCATCTAGCTTTGGGGCTGTGCCTGAGAACCATCAAACTAGTAAGGATGTGGGAAAGTCCCGCAGAGAAGAAAATGATACAATTTCTCATAATTTTACTTGTCACTCTTAGTAAGACCTACCTCCCATTAACTTGTTCCCTTATCCTTTCCTCCACTCTATGTTCCTGCATCCTTCAGTCTCTGTCTCTTGTAGACCCTTTCTCTTGGCTGTCATGTTCTACCATGACACTTACCACACTGCTTGGCACCTGTTGTCTGCCCAGTTAACTTGCCAGCATCCTGAGGGCAGGGGCCAGTGTATGTCATCTGTGTGTCTCCACTGGCTAGCACTATACTTAGACATGGCAGGCATGAAAACCAATGTGTTGGATGAGTGAAAGAATCAATGAAAATTCCTTTCTTTTTTTACCTACTCTTTAGATCCTTGGACAAAATCTCTCTCTGGTGCTCTTGATCCCTCCAGTTTTCCTGGGACAATTGGGAGACTATCACTTATCTCTTTCCTGAGCTTTATAGTCAGAATAGAAATGGTGTGTTAGGATGCAAAAAAAGAGAGCATGTGTGTGTATGCACATGCAGGCATATTCTGTTTTCCTTTTCTTATGTTTCCTACTCAGTGTTTATCACGTGAGACAACTGTGCGAGTCAATGGAGGTGGTCTTCTCCACCAGACCATGTACCTCCTGAAGAATGGCTAGTTCATAAAGAGTTTTATTCTGCCTCTGTGCCTTTTGATTCTTCATTTTGCTTGAGCAGCAATGCATAACCCACAAAACTAGATTGTCATTCATTCATGTAATTTTTTTGTGACTCAAAGGCATCATGATATAGCACAAAGATGTATTAGCGTAGGAGTTAGCAATCCTGGGTTCTAGTCTTAGCTTAAGCTGTAATTATCTGTATTCCCTTAGTAAGTCTTCTAATTTGATTGCTCAGTAAGGGCTTTAATACAAACGATTTAAATATTCTTTTCAAACCCTAGTGCTCTCAGTATCTGTGAAGTTAAGAGGAATATGGTCTCAAGAGTGTAACATGCTTTAGGCATATAATTATTTTTATACTCAGGTTTGGCTCATATGTCCTTTTCGGTGGCAAAGAGATCATTTGTTGAAATAATGACATTTCAAAAACTTGTTTAAACAATGCTGTGTTGCAGCAACCTAACCTATGTCTTTGGGTCTTCTAAGAGGGAATGGAAAAGAGCATTTAAAGAGAAGGAGCCAGGGCCCTGGCCGGTTGGCTCAGCGGTAGAGCGTCGGCCTGGCGTGCGGGGGACCCGGGTTCGATTCCCGGCCAGGGCACATAGGAGAAGCGCCCATTTGCTTCTCCACCCCACCCCCTCCTTTCTCTCTGTCTCTCTCTTCCCCTCCCGCAGCCAAGGCTCCATTGGAGCAAAGATGGCCCGGGCGCTGGGGATGGCCCCTTGGCCTCTGCCCCAGGTGCTACCTGGCCGGTTGGCTCAGCGGTAGAGCGTCGGCCTGGCGTGCGGGGGACCCGGGTTCGATTCCCGGCCAGGGCACATAGGAGAAGCGCCCATTTGCTTCTCCACCCCACCCCCTCCTTTCTCTCTGTCTCTCTCTTCCCCTCCCGCAGCCAAGGCTCCATTGGAGCAAAGATGGCCCGGGTGCTGGGGATGGCCCCTTGGCCTCTGCCCCAGGTGCTAGAGTGGCTCTGGTCGCGACAGAGCGATGCCCCAGAGGGGCAGAGCTTTGCCCCCTGGTGGGCAGAGCGTCACCCCTGGTGGGTGTGCAGGGTGGATCCCGGTCGGGCACATGCAGGAGTCTGTCTGACTGTCTCTCCCCGTTTCCAGCTTCAGAAAAATACAAAAAAAAAAAAAAAAAAGAAGGAGCCAGTCAGAAGAGCTATTTTGCATTTGTTCCCACAACGAAGAAAGCTAGAGTTCTTGCCCAGGTCTGAATATTTAATATTTCAGTGAGCAAGAATCAGAACAACTAACACATTCTCTTTTTTGAACATTTATGATTTATTCTATATCTTGGTCCCTGTGGAACATCCTGAGTGGAGAGATTGTGTGCTTGACTCCTTAATAAGATAATGTGATCCCAGAAATATGCTATTTGGCATGTGAAGAAAGTCCAGATTTAAAGCATCAGCACAGTCACTTGCTAACATCTTCCAAATGTCCAGCTGTTATCATTACAATATGTTCATGTCTCAGTCTTGGGAAGTATAGTTTAGAGAAATGTCACAATGGCAGAATAAGTGGTAAGAATGTTTTTTTCTGCATATTTGACTTGTTAAAGAAAAAACAATTTTGGGGAAGTGATGGTGAGGGTGGAGAATCATATTTTCAGAATGATGAAGCCACAGCAAACTTCCAGAGCAGGGAAAAATGTCACTTTCTTGACCTTTTGAGATTCACCCTGAAGTGTAGTTCTCCATCAGTTTGCTAATTCATAGGAATTAGATCTGATTTAAACATGGAGGCAGCATACTGTAAGTACTTTCTTTCATGGGAACTGTGTTGAAAATGACCTTTAAATAAAACTACCTGGTGCTGAATGTGATCTAAGATATTAACTTACTTACTTTCATTTCCAGTTTTCAGATTTCCAGTAATCTTACCTTAAAAAAAAAAAAAGACAAAAACAAAAACCCTTAACTCTGTTGGGTTGAATCACAGCTGATTTATGTCTCCTTTGTATAATATTTCCACTTGACACTTACTAGGATATTCAGAAAACCTTAACATTCTTGAAGAATAACGTTTATGGCAGCAGAAAGGTGCTTTTGACTTCCTAGGTCCATTTAAAAAAAACTTTATCAAATTAAAAATACATGTATTAAAAAAGTACACATATTGTCAGTGTAAAACTAATTAAATTTCCCAGTAATGAACACAGCTATGTAAACAACAGTTAGATCAAGAAACCAGCCTGACCAGGCGGTGGCGCAGTGGATAGAGCATCAGGCTGGGATGCAGAGGACCCAGGTTCAAGACCCCGAGGTCTCCAGCTTGAGCTCAGGCTCATCTGGTTTGAGCAAAAAGCCCACTAGCTTGAACCCAAGGTCGCTGGCTCCAGCAAGGGGTTACTCAGTCTGCTGAAGGCCCACGGTCAAGGCACATGTGAGAAAGCAATCAATGAACAACTAAGGTGTTGCAACGTGCAATGAAAAACTAATGATTGATGCTTCTCATCTCTCTCCGTTCCTGTCTGTCTGTCCCTGTCTATCCCTTTCTCTGACTCACTCTCTGTCTCTGTAAAAAATAAATAAATAAAATTAAAAAAAAAAAAAAAAAAAGAAACCAAACACACATGTCCAAGTGATGGCGCAGTGGATAGAGCATCAGACCAGGATGCAGAGGACCCAGGTTGGAAACCCCATGGTCACCAGCTTGAGCACGGGCTTACTTGGTTTGAGCAAGGCTCACCAGCTGAGACCAAGGTCGCTGGCTTGAGCAAGGGGTCACTCACTCTGCTATAGCCCCCCACCCCGGTCAAGGTCAAGGCACATATGAGAAAGCAATCAAATGAGAAATTAAGGTGCCACAACGAAGAATTGATGTTTCTCATCTCTCTCCCTTCCAGTCTGTCTGTCCCTCGCTGTCCCGCTCTCTGTCTCTCTCTGTCACAAAAAAACCCACAAAAATAAAAAACAGCAACAACAACAAAAAAAGGAAACCAAACACTATCAGTACTCCATAACTCCCATCATGCTCTGTTCTAGTCCTTAAGTCCTTTCCCTACCAACAATAACCATGATGTTGACTTCTAACAGCATAGACTACTTTTGCCTGTTCTTAACTTTTGGTCATGTTTTAGTCATATTAAAGACATTCTTCATTATGTACTCTTTTGTATTTGGCTCCTGTCATCCAACATTATGTTGGTGAGAGTCTTCATATTGCTGATCATTCTCATTTTGAATAATATGCTAATATACATTATTTATATTTTCATGTTGATAGAATTTGGGTATTTCTGTTTGGCCATTATGAATAATTTGGCTATGAGCATGCTAGGACATGTCTTTTGTGAACAGGTGCATGTATTTGAGTTGAATGTATATTTAGGAGTGGAATTGCTAGGTCGTAAGACAGACATAAGTTCAACTTAGGATATGCTTCCTAACAGTTTTCTAAAGTCATTGTACAATTTACTGTCTCATTCTTCAGTTATTTTCATTGGTATTCAAGAAGTGCAAAGGAGAAATGATGGTTGAATAAAGAATTCTAATATTAAAACCAAATTGTTGCCCTGGCTGGTTGGCTCAGCAGTAGAACATTGGCTTGATGTATGGAAATACTGAGTTCAATTTCTGGTCAGGGCACACAGGAGAAATGACCATCTGCTTCTCTACTCCTCTCCCTTCTCTTTCTTTCTCTCATTCTCTTCCCCTTCCACAGCCATCACTTGAAAGGTTTGAGCAAATTGGCCCTGGGCCCTGAGGATGGCTCCATGGCCTTGCCTCAGGTGCTAAAATAGCTTGGTTGCTGAACAGTGGCCCCAGATGGGCAGAGAATCGCCCTGTAAGGAGCTTGCCAGATGAATTCTGGTCCAGGCACATGTGGGAGTCTGTCTGCCTCCCTCCCTGCCTCTCATGTAATTAAAAAGATAAGAATTAAAATAAAAAAAACCCAGATTGTGGCAAAGAGCAGAAACCTGATAAATGCACCTTTCATTCCCAAGGTATATAGCTCTGATCTTTTCTTAAATCTTATTTAATAAAATCCTAAATTTCTATGCCTCTCTTGCTCAACTGAAGGTGGTATTGCTTTGAGTTTTCCTTATCTGATATGAGATGGTTTGAAATAATTTTTAAACTGTGTACACTAATGAAAAAATTTTAAATGAGTCTCTAAGGAAGAATATCCCTCCCTGACTAGTGTCAAGAAAGGGTTAAGCAAGGGTGAAATCCATTTTTTCTTGGTGGCCTTTCTTTAACTTGCTACCAGCTTCCTCTGAACTTTTAAAAAGATGAAATAAGTAGAACCAGTGGATGAAAGAACAGCCCTTATTTAAAGAAAAAGCTTTTCAGTGGGTAAAACAATGTAACACCTAGGAAAAGATGTTAACATACATGTCTGAAAATATCTACAGAAACTGGAATGACTTGGGATATTTCCTCACAGCAAGAAAATTTATTGTAAGAAAAGACACCTGTTCAATTTTCTTGGAAAAGGTTTCTTAGAGAAACCTGAGCGCTCCAAATTACTCAACTAAATATTTTTAATTTCTAAGGATATAAACATTATTGTTATTAATGAGAAATTTAGTGTTTTTTATAGCCTGCATGTAAATTTTAGATAAAATATTGTAGTAAAAGAGAGTAGGTAAATATTTTAGGGAAAGTAGAGTAGTCTTCCATGCTATCTATGCCTAAGTCCCTTAGGTAAGCTACAGTTACAATGAGGCAGCACAGGAACTTGGGCCTGAGAACAGAAAAATACCAGGGTGGCTTGGAAGCCAATGAAGACCGGTGGCCAGAAGGAACGTCAAATCAGCTGACTGCAAGAACTTCACCACCCCTGCCCTCCCTACTCAAAAACGCAGAGGTGGCTGACATTGCCTCTCTCCTCATTACCTGCTGCCTTGCAGATGGGGAAAATACTGACCCACATGCGTCCTTGATCAAGGCCAGAGCCCGTATGACCTTCCTGGGTTGGGAGGGGGGCGGCGGTAGTGAGCAGTCTGCCACGTTGCCCCCTCAGTTCAGGCAGGAACTCAGTTACCAAGCAAGACAAATGGAAAAGGAAGTCACCAGAACTTGAAATGTATAGAAAGTTCCCCAAGCCCACTTTTTCAAAAAAACCCACCTTTTTGTACAAGCCCTGTGGTCCCCAGTGTGTAACAGCAGTCAGGCAGAACCCCCCCCCCCCCCGGCCCCGGGCAGTTCACGTCTGTGCTGCCTCCCTCGTGTTGGAGCAGAAGTCTGATACAACTTCTCTGCAGATTACTCTGCTGTTCCTCTCATTTATGTCTTGGCAACCCAAGGACCTCAAGTGCCAATAACACACAATATTTGATCATGTTTTCTATTTGACTTGAAAAATAATTTTATTATATACAGGAGTCCTAGGATATATATCTTTTATATTCTAACTTCTTACTATGGGCATGCCTAATTTACTCCATACAGGTTTCTTGATTCAGAATACAATATGTAATTAAACATAGCTTCTTTCAAAAAATAACTCATAGATTCCAGGAATGCATTAGTGGAAATGGTCTCCCTCTCTCTCTCTCTCTCTCTCTCTGTTGTGTGATATGACTCTGTGTACACACATGTATCAAGCCAACGGTGTGAAGTGGGGAAAGTCAACTTTTGCCAAAGCAATGCAGTCAGTCAGGTGTAGCTCAGAAGACCCCCGAGTGCCCAATCCACATGTTTTGATTTTGTGCAACAGCAATGGTAGCCAATGAAAATTTTCCACAGATGAATGAGATCAGAAGTGCTTTGGGGAGATGATTCTGGGAGGAAATGGAAGCAGAAGGGAGATTTAGAAGCCTAATTGGCTCACGTGACAGAACTCCTGAAATTAATAATTGTCTTTGCAGGGCATTATAAATCCTTGTTTATATGAAGCTTAAAACAACTAAGAATCTAATTTTGTGCTATAAATAGCAGCTCATAGGAAATTCTAGTGTGGACAGGCTGCAGCTGTGTCAAACATTTAAGAAAAATATATGGGGCAAACACATTCCATTAAGAAATAGCAACCCATAAAATCTTAAAAGAAAATCACAAAGATTCTATTTAAAAAGAAACCTTAGGCTATCTTTCTGAACCTCAGGAGTAAGCTTTGAGAATTGTTTATTCTACTTTTTCTCTTCACAACGAGGACTTCAATAGCAAGGAGGCAACAGGAGCAGGGAAATAAGGGATACTGTGGTGGAGTTGACATATGATTGGTGGTGGATGGTGAGGGGAGAGGAGTGCCAACATGTTAATAACTCTGTTAGGTGGAAATCCTGATCTGGACTTGGTGGTAGGTCTTGCATCTTTGATAATCTTCCTTTGAACATTTCTTTCTTTAAAAAGCAGTTGGAAGGGACAAGATGGCACTGGAGTAGGTGGACGTACCAACTTCCACCTCCCAGAACCAAAGTGGATTACAAACTAATTTTAAGAACCATCATCTGGAAAAACCAACTTTGGACTAAACTAAGAGGACTCTTCAACCAAGGAACACTGAAGAAGCCACACCGGGACTGGTAGGAAAAGCGGAAATGTGGAGAGGGTTGCCCAGCTCCCCGGAGCTAACAGTAGCCTGGAGAGACTCACGTGGCGGGAAGTAAGTTTAGCAGAGAGGGGAGGGTCCTGAGTCTCAGGAACAAAGCCCCAGCCTGCATCCCCAGAGCCTAGAAGAGGTGTATGGACAGTATTTAGCTGGAAACAAGACAGGATACTGTTTGAGAGAAAGAGACTGATTTCTCAGACCCAGGATTCTTCTTAAAGGGACTGCACAGAAAATCTCTCTCACAACCACTCACCTGGGGCTCCAGGGGACGGGGAGAGAGGAGAGGACTGAAATAGCAGGAAGAAAGTGTAATCTAGGAGGCACAGGGAGAAACATTTTGGGAGATAGCCATCCTAACCCCTGGGCTGAGTCACTCCCCAAATCTGAAGTGAATATTTCCCCTGGAAACAGCAATACCAGCAAAGGGAAGCAGTACACCAGCAAACAAGCTCTCCTGCGGCACTCAGAGCAGAGTCGCTTAGAAGGAGGGAACTTTCGGGTCTACAGTAGTGAGTCTTAAGGTCGGAACTGCAGTGCCCGCACCCCACACGGCTGAGGGCTCGCACGGAGGGCAGGTGGCCACAGGACATGTAGGCGCAGTTCTGTCGGCAAGGGCGGAAGCCGGCTGGCCACCACTGAGGCCCAGGTGTGAGCTCAGTCTTGCCTGGCTGGGGAGGAGGGGGCATGCAAAAGTGGTCAAGCCCAGCTGCCAGCGGCCTTCAAATCAGCCTGCAGGGGAAGGGCAGGAGCCCAGGAAGGGGCGGAGACCTGCCCTTCAGCAAGGGCACAGGAGCACAGCCCTGCCCCGCCCACAGAACCCAGGCTCGTGGCCTGACTTGGGAGCCAGCTCCTCCTGTGGGGGTGGAGCCAAAAACCCAGAACAGGCAGAGTCCCACTACTGAGCGTGGGTCCACAGTCCCGCCTGGCCTGTGGAGCCAAGGCTTGCAGCTGTCCCATGAATGGGCTCCTCCTGCAGGGGTGGGGCAAAATCCCGGAATAAGGCAGAGACCCGCAGCTGAGCAAAGATGCTTGCCCCTGCCCTCAGGGCTGAACATTGTGCCACTCGCGGGGACGGGGCGAAGGCCAAGGCCACCCAAGCATGTGATCACAGCCACTCCCATGAAGCAGAGGTGGGAACCACAGCAACAGCCCCAGTGGGCAGGCACTGGTACCGCCCATACCCAAATGCCCTAGGCAGCAACAGCAGAGGGGGTGGCGGGCCTGGAGACAGACCACACTTAGGGAACAGAGGCCACACCCAGTGGACTCCAGTGGCCAAAACCTTCCTTTACACAGACAGAATGAGAAAGCAGAGAAATGCAACACAAATGAATCAAGAGAAATCCCCAGAAAAGGAACTGAATCAGTCAGATATAACCAAATTACCAGATGCAGAGTTTAAAATAATGATTGTTAGGATGCTCAAAGGTATTAGAACAACAATAGATGGTCATTACAAACACTTAAATAAAGAGATAGCAAATATAAAAAAGGACATTGAAATAATAAAAAAGAATCAGTCAGAAATGACAAATACTATATCAGAAATGAAGAACACAATGGAAGGAATTAAAAGCAGGCTGGATGAAGCTGAGAATCAAATCAGCGAGTTAGAGGACATGATAAATAAAGGCATGGAAGCAGAGCAGAAACAAGAAAAGAGACTCAAAAAGTCTAAGGAAACTCTAAGAGAGCTCTGTGACAACATGAAGAGAAATAACATTCATATCATAGGGATTCCTGAAGAAGAAGAGAAAGAACAAGGGATAGAGACTTTGTTCAAACATATCATAGCTGAAAACTTCCCTCAATTAAGACAGGAAAACATCTCACAAGTTCAAGAAGCACAGAGAACTTCATTAAAGAGAAACCCAAAAAAATCTATACCAAGACACCTCATAATTAAAATACCAAAGCTAAGTAATAAAGAGAAAATATTAAAAGCTGCTAGAGAAAAAAAAAACTATCACCTACAAAGGAGCCCCCATAAGGATGACTTTCGACTTCTCAACAGAAACACTTGAGGCCAGAAGGGAATGGCAAGAAATGTTCAAAGTAATGTAGAACAAGAGCCTACAACCAAGACTACTTTATCCAGCAAGGCTATCGCTTAAAATTGAAAGAGAAATAAAAAGCTTTCCAGACAAAAAAAAAACCTCAAGGAATTCACTACAATCAAACTAAGGCTGCAAGAAATGCTAAGGGACCTGTTGTAAACAGATCAAAGGAGAAAAAGAATGTAGCAAAAGAGGAATACAGTTTTAAAGAATAAAATGGCAATAAACAATTACATATCAATAATAACCTTAAATGTAAATGGATTAAATGATTCAATCAAGAGACATAGGGTAGCTGTGTGGATAAAAAAACAGGACCCATACATATGCTGTCGACAAGAGACACACCTTAAAACAAAAGATACACATAGACTGAAGGTAAAAGGATAAAAAAATATATTTCATGCAAATGGAAATGAAAAAAAAAGCTGGGTAGCAATACTTATATCAGACAAAATGGACTTTAAAACAAAGACTATATAGTAAGAGATAAAGAGGGTCATTACATAATGATAAAGGGAGCAACCCAACAGGAAGATATAATGGTTATAAATATGTACGCACCTAATATGGGAGCACCTAAATATATAAAGCAGACTTTGATGGATTTAATGGGTGAGATCAACAGCAATACTATAATAGTAGGAGATTTCAATACCCAACTAACATCACTAGATAGATCCTCAAGAAAGAAATTAACAAATAAACAGCAGACTTAAAGAACATATTAGATCAATTCGATTTAATAGATATCTTCAGAACCTTTCACCCTAAAGCAGCAGAATATAAATTCTTTTCAAGTGCTCATGGTACATTCCCTAGGATAGACCACATGTTAGGGCACAAAAGCGGTCTCAACAAATTTAAGAAGATTGAAATCATATCAAGCACTTTCTCTGATCACAATGGCATGAAACTAGAAATGAAGCACAACAGAAAAGCTCAGAAACTCTCAAACACATGGAAACTAAATAGCAGGTTGTTAAATAATGAATGGATTAAGAATAAGATCAAGGAAAAAATAAAAAAAATTCCTAGAAACAAATGACAATGAGCATACAAAACCTCAAAATTTATGGGACATAGCAAAAGCTGTCCTGAGAGGGAGGTTCATAGCACTACAGGCAAACTTTAAGAAGCTAGAAAAAGCTCAAATAAATAACTTAACCTTGCATCTAAAAGAACTAGAAAAAGAACAGCAATTAAAGCCCAGATGTAGTAGAAGGAAGGAAATAATAAAGATTAGAGCAGAAATAAATGACATAGAGGCTAAAGAAACAATACAGAGGATCAATGAAACCAGGATCTGGTTCTTTAAAAAGGTAAACAAGATCCATGAAACTTTAACTAGTCTCACCAATAAAAAAAGAGAGAGGACTCAAATAAATAAAATTAGAAATGAGAGAGGAGAAATAACAACTGACACGACAGAAATACAAAATATTGTAAGAAAATATTATGAAGAACTGTATGCCAAAAAGCTAGACAACTTAGATAAAATGGACAAATTCCTTGAAACATACAATCTTCCAAAAATCAATCTGGAAGAATCAGAAAACCTAAACAGATCGATTACATCAAATGATATCAAAACAGTTATCCAAAAACTCCCAACAAAGAAAAGTCCTGGGCCTGATGGCTTCACAAGTGAATTCTAACAAATATTCAAAGAAGAACTAACTCCTATCCTCCTCAAGCTATTTCAAAAAATTCAAGAGGAAGGAAGACTTCCAAGCTCCTTTTATGAGGCGAGCATAATTCTGATTCCAAAACCAGGCAAAGACAACACAAAGAAAGAAAATTATAGACCAATATCCCTGATGAATATAGATGCTAAAATCCTCAACAAAATATTAGCAAACTGGATCCAACAATATATGGAAAAAGTCATACACCATGATCAAGTGGGATTTATTCTGGGGAGGCAAGGCTGGTACAATATTTGCAAATCAATCAATGTGATTAATCACATAAACAAAAGGAAGGAGAAAAACGACATGATAATTTCAATAGATGCAGAAAAAGCATTTGATAAAATCTAGCACCCATTCATGATCAAAACTCTCAGCAAAGTGGGAATACAGGGAACATACCTTAACATGATAAAAGCCATCTATGACAAACCCACAGCCAACATCATACTCAATCGGCAAAAATGAAAAGCAATACTCTTAAGTTCAGGAACAAGGCAGGGGTGCCTCTTTTCACCACTCTTATTCAACATAGTCCTGGAAATCCTAGCCACAGCATTCAGATAAGAAGAAGAAATTAAAGTCATTCAAGTTGGAAAAGAGGAAGTAAAACTATCATTATTTGCAGATGATATGATATTGTATATAGACAACCCTAAAGTCACAGTCAAAAAACTATTGGACCTGAAAAATGAATTCAGCAAAGTGGCAGGATATAAAATTAATACTCAGAAATCAGAGGCATTTTTATACACCAACAATGAACGGTCAGAAAGAGAAATTAAAAAAACAATCCCCTTCACAATTACAACGAAAAAAATAAAGTACCTAGGAGTAAATTTAACCAAGGAGACTAAAGACTTATACTTGGAAAATTATAAAACATTGATAAAAAAATCAAGGAAGATACAAACAAGTGGAAGCATATACCGTGCTCATGGTTAGGAAGAATAAACATCATTAAAATGTCTATATTACCCAAAGCAATCTATAAATTCAATGAAATACCAATTAAATACCTTTGATATACTTACAAGATATAGATCACATATTCCAAAAATTTATATGGAACCAAAAAAGAACACGAATAGCCTCAGCAATCTTAGAAAAGAAGAATAAAGTAGGAGGTATCACACTTCCTGATATCAAGTTATAATACAAGGCCATTGTACTCAAAACAGCCTGGTACTGGCATAAGAACAGGCATATAGATCAATGGAACAAAACAGAGAACCCAGAAATAAACCCACAGCTCTATGGACAACTGATATTTGACAAAGGAGGTAAGAGCATACAATGAAGTAAAGACAGCCTCTTTAATAAATGGTGTTGGGAAAATTGGACAGCAACCTGCAAAAAAATGAAACTAGACCACCAACTTACACCATTCACGAAAATAAACTCAAAATGGATAAAAGACTTAAATGTAACTCATGAAACCATAAGCATCTTAGAAGAAAACATAGGCAGTAAGCTCTTCAACATCTCTTGGAGCAATATATTTGCTGATTTATCTCCATGGAAGTGAAATAAAAGGATAAACAAATGGGATTTTATCAAACTAAAAAGCTTCTGCACAGCTAAAGACAATAAGAACAGAATAAAAAGACAAACCACACAATGGGAGAACATATTTGACAATACATCTGATAAGGGGTTAATAACCAAAATTTATAAAGAACTTGTAAATCTCAACACCAGAAAGACAAACAATCCAATCAAAAAATGGGCAAAAGAAATGAATAGACACTTCTCCAAAGAGGACATAGAGATGGCCAATAGGCATATGAAAAATGCTCAACATCACTAATCATTAGAGAAATGCAAATTAAAACTACAATGAGATATCACCTCACACCAGCCAGAATGGTGCTCATCAACAAAACAACACAGAGTAAGTGCTGGTGAGGATGTGGAGAAAAGGGAACCCTCCTGCACTGCTGGTGGGAATGCAGACTGGTGCAGCTTCTGTGGAAAACAGTATGGAGATTCTTCAAAAAATTGAAAATCGAACTGCCTTTTAACCCAGCTATCCCACTTTTAGGAATATACCCCAAGAACACCAAAGAACTGCTCCAAAAAAGGAGAAATGCACCCCCATGTTTGTGGCAGCATTATTCACAATAGCGAAGATCTGGAAACAACTCAAGTGTCCATCAGAGGACGAGTGGATTAAAAAGCTTTGGCACATATATACTATGGAATACTATTCAGTCGTAGGAAATGATGACATTTGATCATTTACAATAATATGGATGAACCTTGATAACATTATACGGAATGAAATAAGTAAATCAGAAAAAACTAAGAGCTATATGAATCCATACATAGATGGGACATAGAAATGAGACTCAGACATGGAGAAGAGTGTGATCGTAATGTGGGGGTGGGGGTGGGGGGGATGGGGCAAGGAAGGAGAGATAAGGGGTGGGGGGATGGGAGGGGCACAAAGAAAACCAGATAGAAGGTGAGGGAAGACAATTTGACTTTGGGCGAGGGGTATGCAGTATAATCAAATGTCAAAGTAATCTGGAGAAGTTTTCTCTCAACATATGTACCCTGATTTATGAATGTCACTGCATTATATTTAATAATAATAAAGAAAATAAAAAATAAAATAAAAGGAAAGCAAAACACTAAAATTAAAATGCAATTAGATGTTCACAGGCAGAAACAGAGTAAAACACTCTTAAAAGTCAAGTTTATCTCTTATTATTCATGCCAGACTCCTACTGCTCAGAGCATGAAGGTATGTGAGGTGGCCTTTTGGGAAACCAGTATCCTCTCTTAAGACAAACTGTTCTGTAAAGTGTACGCTCTACACTCCTACATGGCACTAATAAATAGGTTCTTAAGTATGCTTGTGTACCTCTATTCTAGTGAAGTGGCCAGCGACATACGGCAGAGCTGGAAAGTCCCAGCTTTATGGTCAATGACATAGGAGCACAGGCAGCACTGAGTGATGAGGTCTTTAAAGAATGATACAGGCTAATTTTTGTTAAGCCACTGCACAGATGAATGACTTACTTAAATAAATACTTCTGCATTGGCCATAATGATAATTGTGCACAAAACAAAGAATCCCAACAGAAAGTTCTTAGCACCATGTTGAGCTCACTTGGGCTCAAAGCCAGCTTGAAAAGGCATGTGAGATGAACTGTGTATTTTGAACTAGAAGTTCCTGTGTAAGCTTTGGCTCAGCACTTGAAGTTGTCATATTGTGTGCCAGGCATATATATTTGATGAGTGAGGAAAAGGAGAGAAGCTCTGGTGTTAGTCCCATAAAAGACTTGTGATCACCTAAGACTTCGCTTCCCTCCAAGTGTAACCATGTCATGGTTCAAAGTTATTATTTCCACCTGTGATGCAGCTATTAAAGTTTTTCTCTTGACTTTTAGGGATCAGTATCCTACGTTTCTTCACTTAAACTTTTGTGGGAGTAAATAGGATGCACCAGAAACAAGAATCCTTACATAGGGTGATATTAATGTTAAGACATGGGTTGAGTTCACCTCAGAACACAGTAGGTTGTAATGTTCAAAGGAAATGACCACATATGGTACTAGGATGGAATGGGCCAAGCTCTGCAAATAATGATGAGTCGGGCCTGGTTAGTGTTATTGTCAGACGTGCTCTGCCACTCGGAACTAGACTAAGCACAGCCCCAAACTGCATAAAGTTACAGTGGAAGTCAATAGAATGAATGGACTCCTGCTCACGTTCAGAAAAGTGAATTTAAAATTGTTTACCGGGGTGCTGCTGCAGAATCAGGATGCTGCTGCATAACACGTAACTCAGAGGAAACCATGTGTAGGATCAAGCATTTTTATCTTGGTACATGAAGACTTTACGAAAGGGATGAGGAGAAATTACTTTTGATATTTGTATGACACTGAGTTGAGATTTGAGGCAAAGTTAAAGGGCTCTGTATTGTATGTATAGGTATATGCATATACATTTAACCAAATACATATATACTATATATATACATACATATATACATATATATGTATATCACACATATAACTATGCATGGGTTTACATATGTGTATACATGAAATAATGTAATACATACAAAAGGCATGCATTTGAAAATATGTACATATGTATATATGTGTATACATACTTATATAGTATGTTAAAGATAGCACAGTGACAATAGTAATATTTAAGGCAAAATGGAAAAACTGACAAAATCCCTTACGAGTGATTTTTGGGGAACTAGTGAGATTTTTAGTATATCCACATAAACCTTTATATTTTCTTTGAAAACAGAAGAATCTGAGACAAATCTTTATAGACAGTTCTCTACTAAGAAATAGTGACAAGCAGCAGTGCCTTCGAGGAGAAGGCTTAGTGCAATCTTAACCTCACACTAAAGTTGTATTTTAAAATAATTTTTTGGAAGAATACATCAAAGTATGTGAAACTGGTGGCTAATTATATTACCATTAGTATCCAGTAACACAGCATTATCATTCTTCATAAAATACTTTGAAATAAGTGTATTAAGAAGATTTAATTATATGGATGAGTGAAATAATAAAGTACAATTGCTAGTTAATTGCTTTCTTTAGAGATGCTATTAGGGGTGGCAGTTGAATCATCCTAAGGAAATACACTGCTGGGCTGCTCTCTTTGAATTATTCTGGGAAACAAGGAGAGAGAACTAGGACCTGCTGGCACAGATTTTAAAGAATTCTTTATTCTCTGTAATGTGTCACTGCCTCTGGGAAGCCTTCCATGACTTCACCGGAAGAGCTGGTTCATGAACCGCACACACTTTGCAGATATCCATTATGCTCCTCAGCACAGGGCATTGTAATTATTACTCCATGTGTTTGTTTCTCCTTCCAAACTGGGAGCTCTCTCAAGACATGATATGTTTTATTCTTGCCCATCCCTGGCTCAGGGCCTGGCACACCATAGGTTCTTGATGTGGGTTTGTGGGATAAGCTGAAAAGTCTCTTCTCACGGAGCCAAAGGCAGAGCTTGGGAACATGGGTCTGGAATGCAGGTTCTCTCATCTTTTCCTTTCAGGAGCATTTGAAATTCCATTATCTTAAAAAAAAAAAGAAAGATTTACCTCAAGAGATTCAGCCTGTTGGCAAACTCCTCCACTTCCTTATTTTCTCCAAATTAAAAAAAAAAAATTCCATTTCCTCCTCTTCACATTTCACCTCATTGGAAAAACAGCACTTGAGGGTTGTGACTGACTATTCAGGACAGCCGTCTATGATTCAAGGTTACACATGAAAAAAATCCGTTGTCTTTTGTGGCTGATTTACATGGTTTTAAATACTCTATAAATATAGCTTTTGAATTTCCCCATTTAAATCTAACAGGTTTGGGTGCATGTGACAGGAAGAAGGGAAAGGGGAAGTGTTGTATAAAATAATTAAACTGTGATGTCCCTTCTCAGTGTAAAGTTCTAGGATCCTAAGAAAATGTATATATACTGCTCATAAAAATTAGGAGATATTTCAAAACGAATATGAAGCTATAAAATATCCTCTAATTTTTGTGAGCAGAGTAATTTCTTTCTCTCAAATTATTTTTTTTCTATGCATGGTCGATTTTGGTACCCATCTATTTTCAGGGGTACATATGTGAAGGGTGCCCACCTAATAAAAAACCCCAACTTAGAGTCAGGAAGGGCAGTAGTATCCCACTTGTACACACGGTGTTTAAGATTCAAGATAATTTACCAATGTGATCATTAATAAGTAAGTTGGTCCCATTTCAACCCTGTAGCACAGACTTTCTTTTCATAATTTCATAGATAAGGAAACTGAGACCCAGGAACTTTCAGCAACTTCCTGAAAGGCTGACAGCTGGTCAGCTCGGTGGGTGGTCCCTCCTCTCTCTAGCGCCCACATTGCTGGGTAGCAGTCCTAAGTCACTTGAGGCCTCCAGCTTGGTGTCATACAGTCTGCGATGTTGGCTAATTCAACTGGTGATGGGAATGACAGTCATGAACAGATAGTATTGTTTCCACTTAAGCTGATTATAGCTTTAATTTCATATTTTGTTTTTTTTCCTCTTTTAATAAGTTCCGGCTGCAGATCTGGGAAGCCCTTTCTTCCTTGGCCCGCCAGCCAGATTTTATGCTCGAAAGCAGTTTTTGAGTTAGTTCTCAATGTATAATATGTGTGCTTAGTAGGGACTATTGTTTAACCCAGACATTTGACCCCTGGCTCCCTATCTTAGAAGGGGTATCATACCACAAAAATGATTTGAGGGTGGAGAGGGCACAGAGCTGTTGTTCCTCAGTGCTTTGCTCTTGGAGCTGGGCAGTGTTTTGACTTTCAACTCAAAGCTCCTGTCATCTTTCCAGGACAGTCTCAGGGGGACCCAGAGTGGAGGGCAGAAACTCTTTGGCTATTGAGTGTGCTACAAATGAGAGCTGGAAAGGGCTGATGGACAGTTCAGAGAAGAACACATTATTGGTAAGACTTTTAAAGGCTAAGGCTACATCGTGTTTTACAGTTTCCCACTGCAAAAATGAAGTTGTTCTCCACTCTTTGTCTGCTTGCCTCCTCTCTTATCTTTGCAAAGTTCCAGCTGATGACAGTAGACAGTGGCATTTGTCTCTTGACGTCAGATGTGGTGCCTCTGTATCCAGGAAAAGACCTGTTGACTTGGAGATAAATCCATGGGAACACTCAAATGCCAAAGCCAATAATTACCATATTTTACTGAATATTTTTATACACCATTTGGTTCAGAATATTTTTTTTTTTCTTATTTTCCTCCTTAAAACTTTCGGTGTGTCTTATGGTCAGGTGCATCTTATGGAGCAAAAAATATGGTATCTTTTCTCTTCAGCTTTGATTCTAGTTTGCAAAACACACAACGCTACTATGGAACCCTACCATTTAGTTCCATAGTAGGGTCTCCATTACCTGCTTGGCTTCAGGAGGGACCACACCTGTGGCAGACTTTGATGGCAGCTTATCTTCCATGCCAGTGTGCCCAGCCTCGGGATTGAAGTCCCATTGGTGTAGAGCAGGGGTACTCAACCTTTTTATACTTACCACCCACTTTTGTATCTCTGTTAGTAGTAAAACTTTCTAACCACCCACCAGTTCCACAGCAATGGTGATTTATAAAGTAGGGCAGTAACTTTACTTTATATAAAATTTATAAAGCAGAGTTACAGCAAGTTAAAGCATATAATAATAATTACTTACTAAGTACTTTATGTCTGATTTTCACTAAGTTTGGCAGAATAAATCTTCATAAAACAACTTATTATAGTTAAGTCTATCTTATTATTTATACTTTGGTTGCCTCCGCTACCTCCCATCATGAAAGTTGGAACGCCCACTAGTGAGTGGTAGGGACCAGGTTGACTACCACTGGTGTAAAGGGACTATGAAAATCCTGTTGGTCCTTGCCAGAGACTTGTCTGGATAGACATGTGGTCTTATTCTAGAAAATAATTGAATACATATCAAGGATAGGTGAGCAGAAAGATGAGCCTGCATCCTTGATGACATCTTTGAGCCACTGATTCAGTCCTGAGATAGCTTCTCTCTGGCCTTTTCGTTAAGTAATGTCCTTGTGAGTTTAAGCCTGATGGTCAACTTTTCTGTTACTTGTGGTTAAAACTCTTTCTAATTGATAGACTAGTCTAAAAGGGATTGCATATTACAGTTCACTTTTCATAACTTTCCATTTTATACTGCAGAACTCATACACTATAATTAAAAGGACAATTTATTCACACAGCAAATGCATAATCGAATAACAAAATCAATAGAGAATACACTTGATTATGTTAAGAAACTGAACAAGAAATTAATTTAGCAAATACATAATGCATTAATGTGCCCTATTAGTTCAATGCCAATTATCTGTAATCCATAAAATTATCCATGCTTAATTATCATCCCCCTATATCATATTAACATCACTATTTGGAACAAACTTTGATATACCAACATTTATAAGTCAGTTAAATATTGATGCCTACATAAGGCAAGAACATATTTCAATATCATTTAAAATAATCTAGCACTGGTGGAGGCAAATGTGAGGTTGAATTCTGGGAAGGCAGGACCTAATGTAAAAGATTATTTATAAGTTCTCAAGATATCTGTGGCTCCATGGTTGGTACCCTGGGGTATTTGTCCTTTCTCTGCCCAACTTTGCTCCCCGGTGAAGACTCAAGGACTAAGGAAATACTCAGGAGCCCTGAGATGCTGAGCGGGAGGAAAAGCTGTGGGAGGCTAGCCCAGGCCACTAACTAGAAGCCGATATCTAAGCCTGTGAACGTCCGCGATATGTCTGTTTTCTCTGGGACAGCTGGCAGAGTGCTAAGGAATGCCTGGCATCGCACAGTAAATAGACCATCTAGCTCTCCAATGCTCAAGTGCTGAAACAACAGTTGTTCCTCGGCCAGCACATTCTCATCCCGACAGAAAGCGAGCCCAAGTCTTTAAAGGATTATTAGAGGAAGGCTATTATTTTCACAGTGACTCAAAGCCAGTTGGGAGGGCCTTCAGTCCAGTTTAGGCTTCTGCTCCTCTCTCTTCTACCTTTGGCATGCCTACAATAGGATGAAGTGCTTTTCCTGAAACGGCAATCGCTATTGAATCCATTAGCTGGAAACCAAAATGTTTCCCTAATTGTTTAAAGTCTCATTGTGAAAAGGAAGTTTCTATTGATTGGAATATGAGGGGAAACAATCCCAAGTTCATCATTCTTTTCCTTTTTATAAACAGAGTCGGATGAGACCGACACACTTAGAGTCATCAGATTTGCCTCTCAGAAGACTGTCGTTCAGCACTAGAAGTTTCTGCTCTGGATCTCTTTGTGCTTATTCTGTTTTTATTTTTATATTTGCGACTACTTTCTCTCAATGTTTTTCTTGACTCTCTCTAATGGGCTTTGTATCTTTTCCTTGTCTTCAACCTTTTATTAGTTTTCAATTATTTTAACAGCAGACCTTAGAATGATTACTTTGTCTTTGACAAGTTGGTGGGACCCTACTCCCGGAATATAGTGCTTTCTTTCCTTCTTCATCAACCGCCATTTTGGCTACTTTCAAATGCTCACTTTTAGCCATTGCCCAATATTTAGAATCCTGATGACACATGTCTTTGAACATGGCCTTTAGCTGTGTATCCTCAGTTCCTAGAACAGTATCTGACACTTAGTGGGTATCACTTAGTATTTCTTGAATGAATGAATACATTCAAGTGTTTTCTTTTAAACTTATCAAAAACGCACATTGATCAAATAAATTGACCTAATCAAAAGCCAGTCAAAATGAGGACTTTTGCCATGGTTAGGCAACAGTGTTGGACAATTTCTGGGCAAAGGGAAAAATATGTTTTTCACTTAAGATTTTTAAAACAATTATAAATCCTAACAAATAAAACATTACCAGTTAATATACTTTGTAACTTTGATATTTCTAAAAGGGAGCTATATAAATAAATATTGTTGAGCCTTTTAAAATAGGGTCTGGCTACATTATTCCCATGAAAGGAAATTACTTATAGAAGACTTAAAATAGGAGGCTGCTAGTCCAGAGCATTTTCACAGGTGTAATGAAAATAATGGAATGGATATAATCATATTGTAATATTATACTTGGCAGGCAGTATTTAATTTCTTCTTAGCTCATTAATTATACCTCTTACTGCATTGAGAGAAATTATGGTACTTGATAATATATATAAAATTGAATTACATTTGATAATCATGATAAAGGTTAGAATATAGAATATCAAGTTTGTACTGCTTTTTTTGTACTGTCGACATTCAGATATTATCAGTTTCCCAAGTGTTTAAAATTATATAGTGGAGTTGCTGCCAAAATACATGAAAGGAGAATAAATTGAGACAGATTTACTGATTCCAATTTTAGTAATTTCATGGGAATAAGGATAGCCTATTACCAATTTCTAGTAGTAAAAATACAAAGGATTAACTTTTTAAAATTTAATTTTAATTTTTTTTATCAAGTAAAAAGAGAGAAGGCAGAGAGATAGACTCCCATATGCACCCAGGCTAGGATCGACCCTGTAAGCCCCTAATGGGGTGATGCCATGTCTGTCTGGGGCCCTTGCTCTGTTGGTTGGCAACTGAGCTATTTTTAGCACCTGAGAGGGAGGCCAGGGAGTTGTCTTCAGCTCTGGGACCAACTTGCTGGGACAAATTGAGCCATGGCTACCAAAGTGGGAAAGAGAAAGTGAGAAAGAGAGAAAGGAAAGGGAGAGGTGAAGAAGCAAATGGTTGCTTCTCCTGGGTGCCCTGACCAGGAATTGAACTCAGGACATCCACAGGCAGGGCCGATGCTCTACCACTGAGCCAACTGGCCAGGGCCCTTTTTTACTTTTAGTTACAGTTGACATACAATATTATATTTGTTTCAGGTATACAACATAGTGACTAGAGATTTATGTAACTTAAGAAGTGATGATCTCAATAAGTCTAGTACCCATTGGAAACCATGCAAAGATATTTCAATATTATTGACTAAATTCCCTATGAAATCCAAAGTATTTTCCATGTAATTTTTATGTTTTAAGTAGTTGTTAGTGTTACACCAAGTGATCCTGTGATGGTCTTTGCACTTTATGCACTGGCTAATTCTTTAGTATAATAAATCTAGGGAGCTAAACTAGCTATCTTTTTGGCTCTTTCCTAGAAACATTTTCTAAAAACTAGTGGAAAGTTTTACCAAAAGATTAATGAAATGTAGTTTGGTTCAATTGTGTGATTATAATTCTAGTTAGGTTCCTTAAATGTCACTTTTGTGTCCAGTTCCTTTGTGTTGGGAATGCAGGTGTGAGTCTCGTCAAAGTGGGCAGCCTGTATTGAGTATTTTGATGGACTGGCACTGTTCTAAATGGCACTGACTCATTGAAGCCTCGTAACAACTATGTAATGTGGCACTAATACTATCTTCATTCTATGGATGAGGAAACTGAAGCATAAGTCACACAGTGGACCTGGGATTTGAAATCAGAAAGTCAGGCTGCAGAGTATACATTAAAAGACACCTTAAGTACCTCCTCATGTCTTGGAATGGCTCCCAACAGTTCTAAAGGAATCAAAAGCATTTATTTCAGACAAAGACTTTGAACATTATGTTTTATAACATTAAAATAAACCTATACCATGGATAAGGTTGTATATTTTCAGAACCTGTATGTATGTATATATGTATCTATCTATCTATCTATTTATTTATCTAACTGATCTATTTACTATGATACACACAATAATATCTACCCAAAAATGTTTATGTCCTACACTCTGGAGTCTGTGGATATTTTATGTTACATGGTAAAGGGGAATTAAGTTTGCAGATAGAATTAAGATTTCTAATCATCTAACCTTATTTATTTTTTTTAAACATTTTAAAAAATTTATTCATTTTTAGAGAAGGAGAGAGAGAGAGAGAGATGTGGTAAGGAGCAGGAAGCATCAACTCCCTTATGTGCCTTGACTGGGCAAGCCCAGGGTTTTAAACCAGTGACCTCAGCGTTCCAGGTCAATGCTTTATCCACTGCGCCATCACAGGTCATGCTAATTATCTGACTTTAAAACTGGGACATTATCCTGGATTATATGGATGAGCCCAATACAATCACAAGGGTCCCTGAGAGTGGAATTGGGAGTAAGAGGAGTCAGTATTTGAATCATGAAATATGAGGAAGATCTGGCCAGCTGTTTCAGGCTTTACAGAAAGAAGGGCCACAAGCCTGGGATTATGGGAAGACACCTTCTAGAACCGTGATGGTGAGCCTTTTTATAAAAACTGTCCACTTTTGCAGTGCTGGTCAACCTGGTCCCTCCCACCCACTAGTGGGAGTTCCAGCTTTCATGGTGGGTGGTAGCGGAGCAACGAAAGGGTGCCACGATTGGCCCATCATGAAAGCCAGAACACCCACTAGTGCAGTGGTTCTCACTTTCTAATGCCGTGACCCCGCAATACAGTTCCTCATGTTGCGGTGACCCCAAACCAAAAAATAATTTTGGTGGCTACTTCATAACTGTAATTTTGCTACAGTTATGATTTGGAATGTAAATACCTGATATGCATTATGTATTCTCATTGCTACAAATCAAACATAATTTAAACATAGTGATTAACCACAAAAACAATATTTAATTATATATTGAGAAATATTTATTACTAATGGACCTCCTACCTAGTGTATTGGGGCAACCATTCCGTAAATAGCTGCTTAACTAATGGATCTGTTTTTTCCAGATTAGTGGCAAGTTTTCTATATAGAACAGTGTGAACTACGTCATAGGATACACTGCAGTTTCTGCACAGCATGGTATCTTTCAGGGCTCTTTCACACTATAAAGCAGCGGTTTCTGCGGTGGAATCCACATCTCATTTACTTCAATGGGAGACCCGTGGATTCCGCAGAAGAGAGATCCCCTGTACGGCAGAAATGCAGTTCCGACACATTTTTTCCTCTCCTATTCAAGTCAATGGGAGGCCGCAGCAGATTCTGCTCAAATATAGAGCAGGTTGCTTAATTTTTTCCACACTAGAACTTTTCCTAGAACAGAAAAATTCCAAAGGTGGAATCCGCCACTCCCAATAGACTGAAAGAGACCTCACACTGAGGAATCTGCTGTGCGGATTCTGCAGTGTAAAAGATCTGCCTCCTATAGAAGTCTATTAGGGGTGGCGGATTCCACCTTTGGAATTTTTCTGCTCTAAGAAAAGTTCTAGCGTGGAAAAAATTAAGCAACCTGCTCTATATTTGAGCGGAATCTGCTGTAGCTTCCCATTGACTTGAATAGGAGAAGAAGAAATGTGTCGGAAACTGTCATTTCTCCGCCTCTTATTGAAATCAAAAGGAGGCTGCGGCGGACTGTGTGGTAACCCGAGGAGATTCTCGGGAGCTCTCTTCCACAAAATCTGCTGCACTCCCAATGAAATCAATAGGAGGTGGATTCAATGCCAGAAACCACTGATTTAGGCAGTTTCCTCATTCAGAATATGGGAAAATAGTGGGAGGTATGGGAGATAATTATACATTGGGGAACAGTGTGAACTACATCTTATAGTGGTCTCTTATAGTATAAGACCGACGTAGTTCACACTGTGTAAATGTATGGTGCTTTGTGTAAGTGTAAGCTGCTTTGTGTACTGTGTAATGATTACACACAAAGCACCTTACACTTACACAGTATTGTGTGTATGGTGTGTGTACTGTTTTTACATTATTAACCTTTTTTACACCAGCAGGCTGTCTCGCAGGCTCTCTTGGCCCTCCGCCTCTTGCCTCTCCACCTCCTAGGCTTCTGTCTGTCCTCTGCTGCACCCGCCCACTGATGATGTCAGAAAGCGCCGGACACATGTAATGCGCTGCTATGGAGGAGCAGCCCCCCCTTCCCCCCTCCCTTAGGCCCCGGACGGATGATGCAATCACGTCTGCGCATGACCGCAGGCATTCAGTTTGGAACGCATGTCCATAACGTCGTGCGTTCAAGCTGAATAGCGCTGCTGCAGCCGGTAGCGCGGCTTCTCAGCGGCTAAAGCCATCGGAAATATGTATTTTCTGATGGCTTTAGGTGACCCCTGTGTTTTGGTTATTCGACCCCCACCGGGGTCGTGACCCACAGGTTGAGAACCGAGGCACTAGTGGGTGGGAGGGACCAGGTTGACCAGCACTGCAAAAGTGGGCGGTTTATATAAAAAGGTTCGTCATCACAGTTCTAGAAGCTAGAAAAAAAAAGGAAATTAATTCTTTGCCGAGAACCTCCAGAAAGGATTGCAACCTGGAAAATTATTTTAGCCCCGTGAGCCCAGTGCCAGACCTCTGACCAAACAGTTTGTCAGATAATAAATGTGTGTTGTTGGAAACCACTAAACTGGTGGGGTTTTTTGTTTGTTTGTTTATTTGTTTTTCCTGCAGCACTGGGGAGTGGCTACACTTAGTTCTTTTTTAAAAATTAATTAATTTATTTTTTATTTAATTAATTGTGTTTGCATAGATTCTAGGGTCACCCGGAATGCATCCCCCCTCCCCCATATTCCCCTCAACATCTCCCTTGTCCCCCTCCACATAGCGCCCTCCCCTCTTCCCTTCAGGTTTATCCCATCCTATCATCCGCTTTCCCTCTGTCCTCTTTTCCTCTGGTCCCTTCGATCCCTCCTCTGTCTTAATTCTGTTCCTCAGTTCTCATTATTTCTTGGATTCCTCAAATGAGTGAGGTCATATGATATTTTTCTTTCTCTGCCTGGCTTATTTCACTCTACATAATAGTTTCCAGGTACAGATGGCCAATAGACAAATGAAAAAATGTTCAACATCACTAATCATTAGAGAAATGCAAATTAAAACCACAATGAGATATCACCTCACACCAGTCAGAATGGTGCTCATTAACAAAACAACAGGATAGGTGCTGACAAGGATGTGGAGAAAGGGGAACCCTCCTGCACTGCTGGTGGGAATGCAGACTGGTACAGCCACTGTGGAAAATAGTATGAAAATTCCTCAAAAAATTAGAAATCGAACTGCCCTTTGACCCAGCCATCCCACTTATAGGAATACATCCCAAGGACACCATATCACCGACTGAAAAAAAGAAATGCACCCCCATGTTTATGGCAGCATTGTTCACAATAGCGAAGATCTGGAAACAGCCCAAGTGTTCGTCAGTGGACGAGTGGATTAAAAAGCTATGGTACATATATACAATGGAATACTATGGGGTTATGAAAAAGAAGGAAATATTACCTTTTGCAACAATATGGAGGGACACTTAGTTCTTAACCATAAGTGAGGAGCTAGTGGTTTCTCCACAGGGCTGGGAGAGGGGGCTTGGAGGGCTTTGTCACTGATGAGAGCCAAAACGTATGAGAGTCTTTTTGTCAAGGAAGACCTGAACTGAGAATGTTTTTAATAGTAGATTTTATTTTTAGAACAATTTTAGATTTACAGAAAAATTAAGCAGATAGAACAGAGTTAACATACCTTTGTCCCCCTCACACAGTTTCCCCCTATTATTGTTTTACTAATTGAATTGATTGGGGTGAGGTTGGGTTACAGAACCATACAGATCTCAAGTGTACCACTCAACAAAGCATCACCTGCCCTCTGCATCATGTGCCCATTGCCCTGAGCAAAGTCTCTTTTGTCCCTACTTCCTCGTCTTTGCCCTGCTCCACCTACCCTGCCCCCTTTTCCATGTAAGTCTTTAATGCATTTTGATTTTATTCTTGTGTATGGGGTAAGTTGGTGATCTAGTTTCATTTATTTAAATGTATCTGTCTAATTTTCCCAACACCATTTATTGAAAAGACTGTACCCCATTGTCAAATATTGACTGATCATAAAGGTATGGGCTTGTTTCTGGGCTATTTGACCTGAGAATATTTTTTTAAACTTAAAAGTTAGTTCTAAATGTATGGAGAATATGCCAGCATTGTGCAGTGTTTCCATCCTCAAAGGTGTCACCAATACCTGTCCCCGTGTGTCCTTCCCGTGGTGTTTTCCATCTCTGAGCATCACTTAGGTAGAGTTTTCTCTCCTGACAGCAGTGACATAGTAAACACGCGGCCCCTTTGCATTATGTATACTGCACCTTTCTGCCTTAAATTCTGGAAAATGTTCATGGTAATGAAAAATAAGCAAAACATAACATTAATGGAATTGGTGGGAAGGGAAAGAGGCATAATTTTCCACCTTCCTATGAGCAGTTCATAAATGGGAGCATATCCAGGGGAAAGCAAGAAGGAAGGCTGTAGCGTTCACACAAAACAGGTGCTTGGAATGGTTACTTAACAAACTGATGAGTGCATTTTGAGTGGCTGAGTAACCAAACTAAGATCCCATTCTGTGTCTGTGAGCTTCATGCACACATTTCTGGAGAAGAGAATCTGAGGACCTGGGGGGTGGGTTGTGACTGAAAGCTGACTCTTTAATCTTGGAGTGCAGATCTTTGAAACCTGGGTGGAGATGGTAAGAGGTGAAGACAAACCCACCTGACATCTCAACATTGCCAGTGTATCTCCGTGAGCAGGAGACTTGAACACATTTTTAGGAGACAGAGTTCTTTTGTTGGGGAAGCCACAGGAATGGGTAGCTGGTTTTATAATTGCAGAGGTCAGCCCATAATTACAGAAGTGTATGTTTGAGAGCTGTAGCCCTCTGTAACTGATCTGCTTGATGGGGCAGTGTTGAAAGGAGTATATCCTCTAGAGCGCCAC
Source organism: Saccopteryx bilineata (assembly GCF_036850765.1). NCBI lineage: Eukaryota > Metazoa > Chordata > Mammalia > Chiroptera > Emballonuridae > Saccopteryx > Saccopteryx bilineata. Next base: position 245,574,458 of record NC_089490.1, on the reverse strand, counting down.
ACTCGGGAGACACTGTTCCCTTTAGCTACTTTCTTTTCCCACATGGGGAAGTGTCACTATGGATATAGAAACAGTAACTTATTCTTAAGAAAGTATTTTATGTCTTCATTTTCCCCAAGTAAGGTTAAGTGATAATAGGTGATATTGAGGGTAAGTACTGTGGGTGACCAACTGCTGAGCTTTGGAAAATTTGGAGATGGGAAGGATGACTTCCTGCCTGGTGTCATGGATTGACTTAGATGAGTGATGGGTTTTCTGGAACATTGGGGATAGCAATATAGCTTTAAGTTCTAGGCGACAACATAGCAGAAGATTGAGGAGAGGGCTTTTTATGCCCCCCCCCCCGACACAGAAGCCAGCAGCTTTCTGTTGTGAGAGCATGGGAGACAGCATCTTTGGCATGAACACTTGAGTTCTCACAATGGGCACCATTTGCAGTGACTGCTGGGATTTCTTCAACCTTTGTAAGTATAGTAGCGCGTATATGCTCACACACACCATTGTGCACTTATGAATATTCTTTTATACTAACTGAGGTGTCATAGACACATTTTTGTCCCATTATACATTGTTTTATATCACAAAAAAAGAATTGTGACCAAAATAAGAATTGATAATGATAAGAATGTTAATAAGTAGTAGTATTTATTGGACAATTACTATGTGTCAGGGACTATGCTATGCGTATATTTGTTCATTAATCTCTATACTTGCCCAACAGAAGTTCATAGGTACTTCACAGAGTAAGAGACTTTTTGTCCATGAGTATTGTCAAGCAGAGGTAGCCCACATTCTGGCCCAGACATTGTGGAGAGGACTTGTACTTTGAGGGTAGGTTGGCACGGGAGATTGCCAGGTCCTTCCCAAGTGTAAACCATGAGGATGCCACCAGTTAATGATCAAGTGCAAGGTTGGGGGTTTGGAGTGTTCACTCAGGTTTGTCAGTGACCAATTAAAACTTGAGCTTCTTTTCTTGCTTCTGGGTCGTGGCTGGTGCAGGTTGGAAGCTATGAGGGGGCTCACCACATGCTGCCGCTGTTGAATCAAATCAAGCTCAGAGTGACTTATGGTATCTGTAGACACAGTGTTGGCTGTGATTAAACCAAGTTCTTGAGAAAATGGAAGTCTGTAGAAGAGAAGCTCTGTTTTTATTGTTTTTGTTTTTTAAGAACTCCAAGACAAAAATTTGCATCCGAACTTCTAATCTTTTCTTCAGTTTATTTTCTCTAAGCTACAGCAATGGTTTAAAATGCATGTTTAGATCATCCAGATGCCTTTTTAAGGAAGTTTTTGTAAGAGTTTATTTGAGCCAAACTGATGACATATACTGGGGAACAAGGTCTCCAATGGTCCCCCAGATGTCTTGTAATATAGTTGGCATGGCAGCACTAAATTGATGCTTGCTAAAAAAATTTTATCAGAGGAGTTAGCTGTTAATTTCTTTTTAATTCTTTAGTGATTGATTTGTCAAGAACCATTCTAAATGCTAGGAAAAGTAAGCATTAATCTTTACATTCCATAAATGAGAAAACTCAGAAGCATTATGGTGACTTACTCAAGGTCACCTAGTAAGTCATGGTAGGAGGAGAAAGAGAATCTAGATCTAATCTAAAAAAATACCAAGCATTGCAAAAATACCTCTTAATTATAATGATAATTTAACTCAACATCTTATTGTTCTTAAATTGATTCTTGGGCACTGTTCTTGTTATATTCTTAAAGTACAAAGAAAAGCTGCACGCTGTTCTGGATTTATACGATTGGATTTGGGAGCTGGCATTATTCAATTACTTGGTCCTTGGGTCAATTGGCAGTGTGTCAACCATAGAAAAATCTTTGGAGGGGGACCCACATAAAGAAACAACACAACTGAATTCAGTATCAATGCTATGATGAAGATTAGAGCCAAAAGTGGCACCACAGAGGAGGAATGACTTTTAGGGATGGAGGTGTCACAGTGGCTATCATGATTTAACTGGGGATTGAAGGAGGAGTAGGATCTCAGCAAACAAAGAAGAGAAAAAAGGTATTCAGGGAGGTGATATACTCTGTGGCTCGAAGCTATGAAAGACTTAGGGCATATTCAGAGCATTCATAGTGGTGGTGATGATGTGATGTGTTTGTGCTGGAGTGGTGTGGGACTGTGTGTAACAGCAGAGTGGTGAGAAGTGAATTGTATAACCAAGAAGCTGAGAGAGGATTCTACATAGAAGCTAGGTTGAGAATTTTTTTTTTCACCTTGACCGAGGATTTTAAGTCATAGACCATGGTTATTGACTTTAGGGGACCTTCAGGGATAAGAACAGATGGTCTGCACGAGTTGGGTAGAAAGTTGACCTTTTTTTGTCTCAACAAAAGTAAGGAGCCCAACACGGAATGTGATCCAGAAATTCCTGACATCTGAGACTGTAAGAGGTTTCTGCAGCTGAAGCCAAGTGTCAGTCTTCACAGACAGGCAATGAAGAGAAGGTTGTTTTTTTTTTTTGCAAGCCACATCCCCACACGCAAGATAGAGATCACCACCATCTGTGGTGTTATCTTTAAATATAAATGGAGCTTCCTGCTGAGGCCTCAGGGGTGCTCCTTTGGTGAGCCCCATGGGCAATGCTCTGTGACATCTCACCCACAGAAACTAAGTCAAGTTGTGTCTGTCTGTGAGCAGCCCAAACACTTCCTTCCTACCCAAGATTATGAGCACGTTTAGGACAAGGATCAGACCTTAGAATTTTCTCTGGGATTCTCCATAGGTTTGCCTTCGATGTTGGATGAGGGAATTTCAGTTATGAGCTATCCCGGAGAACCTGTAAATGATCTGACCTTGAGTTTTACCTCTAGCCTTGTCTGGACTGACACTGGCAGGCCCAAGCATTGCTTCTGTGACTTGTTAGAAAAAACATTCAGCTGGAGACTAATCCTCCCAGTTCCCTGGTTTCAAGCCTCAGAAAAGCGGTCATTCAATTAATAAGGCCAGTGGTTTAATTGAAATACCAAAGACTTTCTTGGGGAGAGCTCATCTCCTTACAGACCACTCAGGGCCCCATGTCTCCGCTCTTTAAACTGAAGACACCCCTCCCCACACATGTCTCAAGCAAAAACTCTAACCTCTTTTCACACCTAATTGACCCATTTTTTTGTCTATTCCTTGAGGGTCTTAGTGTCTGAGCTTGGCTAATGATTAAATTCATCTGTGCCAAGGTGCTAGAGTCTAGAAATTCAACCTGAATTTTAACCGAGACTTGGTGGAGACAGGGAATTGACCTAGAAGACAGAAAGCATTCTGAGACTTTTGACCTTTCTCATATCGAGTCCCCTTTTGGGCCTGGATTCAGAGTTCCATTATCAGAGGCAGCTCGGAGTAACTGAATTATCTCCCTCTAAACATCTTCCATTTTAGAGCCCTTCCAGGGAGAAGCAGCCAAACAGGAGCAGTTCTCTGAAACCAGACAGAAATGGAGGGTAGTAAAATAATTCCTTCTCCTCCCACCCCCGACTGGGAGTTTATTTTATTATTATTATTTTTTAAAGTCTACAGCAAGACTAATTGTGAATGAAATAAAAGACATCAAAAGAATCTTCCTAATTAGCTTAAATACTGATCATTGCCATCCAAAAATGAGTCAGCCTAGATACCGTGTAATGGCCCTCTTCCTGTGATGTGGGAGGTCTGAAGACTGGGGAACTGTCTGCGGAGAGAAGGAAAGCAGTTCCTGGGGAGACCTGTCGTAAAGAAGAGACGGTTTTGCCGTTGCGGATTGTAGTGTGACATTTGCGTGAGCGAATGCAAAGCCTTGGAGACCCAGGAGGCTGGCAATCTTCACCACACAGTCTATACAGGAGTTGTAAGCACCGTATTCATCCTCGTGTTGACACATGGGGAACTGAGGAAATGGAAATGATAACAACTAGAATTAAGTGAGTCACTGAAGTTTAGGGCCAACTGCAGGCAAAATGGAAGGGGAGATGTTGGTGCCCCCTTTCTCTTGCTGTGCATCCCCCTTGCTTCCCAGTGCTTCTTTCTGATTGCACAATTCTTCTATTAAAACTTTTCTTTGGGCAAAGGTCTGTTGTTAAATATTTATACCTCTGTGTGACTTTTAATAATGGTCTACCTGCTAGAGAACTCTTGACCTATTAATTCTTATCTATAATTATGGTACAAGCATTTTTGAAGGGACTCTCCTAAACTTTAGATTCCTAAAGGAATTATAGACACCCATAATTAGCATAAATCCAGTGGAGGAGGAAGGAAGATGAAAAAAAAAATTTTCCCTGGTCCCCCAGAAGTCCCTGTTGACGTGCCCTGTGTAACGTGAAGTAGAGGCAAACAATGAAATTTCTTCTGGTGATGTAAGTGTGAAAGGCTTATTGAGTTATAAGTCAGCCAAAAGAGATCCTTTCATGGAGCATGGATTATAAAAAAATCACTTGAGAAATATGTGATACCCAGTTTGGGGATTATCGATTAGTAGAATTGATGTCTTAGATCAATCTAAATACAGTAAAACCCATTTGTATGTCATCACATATTAAAATATTCCTAATTGTACAGCCTTGGGTAGGGGTTCTTAATCTTATTAGTGCCATAAACTTATGGATGTTGTTGTGAAATTTATGGGTTTCTTTACATAATAATAAATATATATTTTTTATTATTTTTATTTATTTATTCATTTTAGAGAAGACAGAGAGAGAGAGAGAGAGAGAGAGAGAGAGAGAGAGAGAGAGAAAGGAGGGGGAGCAGGAAGCATCAACTCCCATATGTGCTTTGACTGGGCAAACCCAGAGTTTTGAACCAGCGACCTCAACATTCCAGGTCGACACTTGATTCACTGCGCCACCACAGGTCAGGCCTACATAATAATATTTTTAATGCATAAAATCAAACACTTAAAATTTCAATGAAAAGCCAATACTATCAAAAGACATTTATCAACTTTTTTTTTTTTTTTTTTTACAGAGACAGAGAGAGAGTCAGAGAGAGGGATAGACAGGGACAGACAGACAGGAAGAGAGAGCGATGAGAAGCATCAATCATCATTTTTTTTGTTGCAACACCTTAGTTGTTCATTGATTGTTTTCTCATATGTGCCTTAACTGTGGGCTCCAGCAGACCGAGTAACCCCTTGCTCAAGCCAGCGACCTTGGGTACAAGCTGGTGAGCTTTGCTCAAACCAGATGAGCCTGTGCTCAAGCTGGTGACCTTGGGGTCTTGAACCTGGGTCCTCCGCATCCCAGTCCGACGCTCTATCCACTGTGCCACTGCCTGGTCAACCTTTATCAACATTTTTGAGTTGTGATATATCCTTTATTAATCTATTGAAAACAAAATGTAGTACATAAGCTTAATGACCACATAATTTTATAGTAATGATGAGCACAAATAGTATTTTAAGGTATTTATGACCACTACACTGTGATATTAAAATATTTGAGATTTCTAATGGGGATTAAATTACAGGTACCTGAATTCCTGTGGCTACTAGTGGCTATTGGTCCATATTACACAACAAGGAAATGCTCTGTTTAATTAGAGGTTAATAAAAGGCTAGCAGCAGACTCCCTGGCTTAGCTGCCTGCCACATCTTTGGGTCGTAGGGATTTGGAGAGAAAACACAGCCTTTGTTTTTTTGTTTTGTGCACCTCTTTTATTGTTCTTTTTTTAAAAATAATTTTATTTTATTTTATTTATTTTATTTTTTGTATTTTTTGTATTTTTCTGAAGCTGGAAATGGGGAGAGACAGTCAGACAGACTCCCGCATGCGCCTGACTGGGATCCACCTGGCACGCCCACCAGGGGCGATGCTCTGCCCACCAGGGGGCGATGCTTTGCCCCTCCGGGGCATTGCTCTGCCGCGACCAGAGCCACTCTAGCGCCTGGGGCAGAGGCCAAGGAGCCATCCCCAGCGCCCGGGCCATCTTTGCTCCAATGGAGCCTCCGCTGTGGGAGGGGAAGAGAGAGACAGAGAGGAAGGAGGGGGTGGGGGGTAGAGAAGCAAATGGGCGCTTCTCCTATGTGCCCTGGCCGGGAATCGAACCCGGGTCCCCCACACGCCAGGCCGACACTCTACCGCTGAGCCAACCGGCCAGGGCCAATTTTATTTTTTTAATGGGGTGACATCAATAAATCAGGATACATATATTCAAAGATAACATATCCAGGTTATCTTGTCATTCAATTATGTTGTATACCCATCACCCAAAGTCAGATTGTCCTCTGTCACCTTCTATCTAGTTTTCTTTGTGCCCCTCCCCCTCCCCCTTTCCCTCTCCCTCTCCCCCTTCCCCCCGTAACCACCACACTCTTATCAATATCTCTTAGTCTCACTTTTATGTCCCACCTACGTATGGAATAATGCAGTTCCTGTTTTTTTTTCTGATTTACTTATTTCACTTCATATAATGTTATCAAGATCCCACCATTTTGCTGTAAATGATCCGATGTCATCATTTCTTATGGCTGAGTAGTATTCCATAGTAGAACACAGCTTTTGAATCCTAGCTCTGAGTTCAAGTCTCCCTGAAGCCTTTATTGCCAGGGTGACTCAGTTATTTTATTGAACCTTATGAAATTTTGTTTGCTTGTTTTCAAACTAGGGAAAATATTGAATTCTTCATGGAAAAAGAATTTGAGAAGGAAAATACATTGGAAAATGTATTCCATTTTATACCTGTCTAAACCAAGCCCTAATTCCAGCTGTCTAAAATTTCAAGTCTGAACAATTCAAACCAGTTATCAAGAGTTAAATATCAAAAGGTAATGACAATTCCAGTGAAATCAGATAACAGTTTAGGATTTGTAAGGCAAGCTTTTCTGGTTTATGATGAAATTAAGATGTATTGCGTTCTCCTCTCCTCCCACGTAGAACTGAGAAAATGGTGGCATGCAGAGGAGCCCTCTGTGAACCAGACTTAAGAAGAAGACGAACCCCCAACCAGCTCATGAGCCTGATCCACTGCCTCACACACACCCCAGGGGTGGGAACAAAGCAGGTACAGGACACAGCATCCAATTTCTGATACTCTGCTGACGTATCAAAAACAGTTTACTGAGAAGAAACTTCACATATTTTCCCAGTGGGAACTTCTTGAATTTTAGTTTCTTAAGCTGTCAGGTAGTTACTAGATTTTTGAAATTTTTATTAGGAAATTTTCTTGATATCTGATCACTAATTTATGCAATTTTCACAATTTAGAACCTTAACTTAAAAATATAGCATATAACCAATTGTATAAGGCATAAATATTCCATTTAAAAATTTTTGTTTGAATTTCTATTTTCAGATTTGGGAAGCTACAATCAAGGTCACTTCAGGAGTGAGACCCAGTGTATTACCATTACCTTCGGTTGTCCACATGGGAATTTATAGGCATTGGGAAGGCACTGGATCCTACTAGCCTCTTCCCCTGGGCTTCTATAACCTCTCCTGCCAACATTGAACATCCTGGTTCCCGCCATCCATTTACTTATTGTTCAGTTATAGTACACATGCCCAGGAGAATCAGAATTGTCATTCTTACCTGTGTATTCTGATGGGAAATAACTTTATCAATTAGAGTGCAGCACTTATAAGCGCTTTCTTCTGTCTTTAGAGTTTCAGATGCCACCATTTCTAAATTTACTTAGGTTAGCATCTCCCCACCTCCACTTCCCTTCAGTGAGGTTATTTTATACATTTGTAATGCAGTGAGATTCTCTTGTCGTAGTCTGATTCCTTCTTAAGATCTCCACACTTCCTAAATGCTTTAAAATGTTTTGTATTTGTTTCTTTATTTTCCTTTGTTCTATAAAGTTCTGTGGGTTTGGACAAGTGCCTAATGCCACATATCTACCATGACAGTGTCATATGGAGTAGTTTCAGTGCCTGAGCAAGCCCACACACATCACCTGGTCAGTCCTCATCTCTCCCTCTGAAAACATGGCGACCAGTCATATTTTTCCTGTTTACTGTACAGAATGTCATGTAATTGAAATCACATGGTATGACTCGACTTTTTAAAAATTAGTAAATAGGACGTCAGAGTAATGGCAGAGTAGGAAGCGATACCGATAAATCTCCCCCAAAACTCAACAAGATCTTCAACCAGAAACAGAAAAACCTATACTTGGAGCCTCCAGATGCTTCACAATACACCCGAAGGTATGGTCGAATGAAAAATTGGCTAAATATATAACCAAATCCTGAAGGAAATAGGGAGTAAGAAATGCTCCGCCTTCCTCACTAACCTAAACAGGGCGGCTTTCTCTGGTAACTGTGAATATAGAAACTGAGGCGGGCAAAGGGGGTGAATACATCCAGGCCACGCACAAAAGGCCGAACCAGGCTATGGCACGGAGATCCTAGCGGAGGAAAAACTGTTCCTGTGGCAAGCCGGGCAATACAAGCTAACACTCGCGCCAAACCCAAACAAAGAAAGACAAGCGGGGCAGCCATTTTACCCGTTCTCCTGGTTGGTGCACAGTTAGTGGGCGAGAGATCTCTTCCTAAGCCCCAGAAGTGGGTGTCCGTGTTGCCCCACAGAGAGGCAGGGTCAGAGGCCTTTCTGTGGGCTGAAAGCAGAATCTCTGGGCAGCCCCAGCGCCCTGGGAAGGCCGCGCACGGGAGGGAGCGAGAACTAATTCCAACGGTGGAAATTTTCCGTGCTGGTGAGGGTTTCACTCAGGGAACCGCGGCCGGCCTCATATCCTGGTTTGCGCGCGCAGACAGGTAGTGAGCGATTCCTCCGAGTGCCTCGGCAGGGCGCGCCCATGTTATCGCACAGAGGGGCAGAGTCAGGGGCCTTTGTGTGGGCAAAAGCGGAATCTCGGGCCGCCCCAGCGCCTTGCAAAAGCCGCACACGGGGACGGAGCGAGAGCGAATTCCAGTGCTGCAAATTTCCATGCGGTTGGGGGTTTCACTCAGAGCGTGAGACTACTGGCCGGATATCCTGGTCTGCGCGCGCAGATAGTGAATGAGAGTTTCCTCCAAGCACCCCGGAAGTGGGTGCCCGCCTGTGTTACCGGACAGAGTGGCAGAGCCAGAGGTCTTTGAGTGGGCGGAAAGCCCGCCTGATTATGCTAGCAGCTCTGACTGACTGAGCCTTACCCAGAGCCCTGTGCTGAGTGGAAATAGAGAGGGGAGTTGCCAGCTCTTTGAACCTCTTACTATCCAGGCAGAGGCAGCAACAACCCCATAGCTGGATTATCAGGCTACTAATTGAGGAAGGAAAGACTAGGAGAAAGGCTCCAGGAACACGGACTCTCTCACTGTCGGAGCCTATGAAAGCTAATGAGCCTTGACTCCCAACGAGACTAAAGCACAATACATGACATTGCCATAGAGACTTATCAACTGCAAACCTCTACCTGAGCGTGCCAAAGGGGCAGAACCTGGGATACAGAGTCACCGACCAGGAAGAGGGAGAGAAAAGAAAAAACAAGAAGATAACCTCTCAAAATCAAGAATAATCTGCAGACTTTATAACCTATCCCATTTTATTATATTTGTTCGTTTGTTTCTCTTATCTTCATTCTTGATACTTTTTTTCCTCCTCCAATTTGGCCGATTAACTCTCTGCCGGTCTTACTCTCTCCTCTCCTTGAACTACACTACCCATAAGTGTTACATCTCCCATTATCTTTTTTCTCCTCTTCCTTTCTCTCTATGAGGGTTGCACTCCAAAACCCTTAACTCTCTCTCTCTCCTTTCTTTTTTCTTCTTTTACTGGTTCCCTCTTTTTTTCTCTCTCTCTCTCTTTCTTTTCTCCCTCTATATTAGTTTCTTCCTTTCTCCTTTACATTTCCTCTCATTCAAACCTCAATAACAAACAAATTATCTTATCTGGGACTCAAACTTATGTTTGTGGCATTTTGGGGGTTTTTTACTTCACCTTTTTAACTCACTAGCAGTGCTCCCATCCCTGGCTCTCCATTTTATCTAGTTCTTGTTCCACTAAATACAATAGTATTTTTTTAATTTGTCCCCCCATTTTTCTGTTCTCTTATTCCTCTCATCATAACTCTTAGACAACACCAACACCTAAAAGCAAATCATTTTATTCTTGACCCAAATTTTTTCCTTATTTGCTTTTTGTGGGTCCATACCGCCCCCCCCTTTTTTTTTCCTTTTTTTTTTTTCTTTGCCCCTTTATTACTTTTCCCCAATTCAGGACCTCCATCACAGGCATTGTTTGTTATAATTCACAGTTCACCACAAGATTTTCTCAAAAAAAAGGGGAGAGGAGAGGGAAAAAGGAGGGGGGGAATAATTTCCTTTTTCTAAAAATTATTATTTTATTTTTCTTTATTTCATTATTAATTTTTTTTTAAAAAAAACAACTCTTTTTTATTTTTTATTTTTTTTAATTTTTTATTCTTTATTAAATCTCATTAATACTATCAACAAAACCACCCTCAGATGCCATTAAGGAAGAGAAAATCGAATATCATGGATACAAAAGAAAGAGAGGTAACACAGCTAGATGAGGAAAAATCTATGGAGAAAAAATTTAATATATTGGAAACCTTGGAGCTAAATGACAGAGAATTCAAGATAGAAATCCTAAAAATCCTCCGAGATATACAAGAAAACACAGAAAGGCAATTTAGGGAGCTCAGAAAACAACTCAATGAACACAAAGAATATATGTCCAAGGAAATTGAAACTATAAAAACAAATCAAACAGAGATGAAAAACTCAATTCACGAGCTGAAAAACGAAGTAACAAGCTTAGCTAATAGAACAGGTCAGATAGAAGAGAGGATTAGTGAAATAGAAGACAAGCAACTTGAGGCACAACAGAGAGAAGAAGAAAGAGACTCAAAAATTAAAAAAAATGAGATAGCCCTACAAGAATTATCTGACTCCTACAAGAATAACATAAGAATAATAGGTATATCAGAGGGAGAAGAGAGAGAAAATGGAATGGAGAACATACTCAAACAAATAATAGATGAGAACTTCCCAAGCCTGTGGAAAGAACTAAAGCCTCAAATTCAAGAAGCAAACAGAACACCGAGTTTTCTTAACCCCAACAAACCTACTCCAAGGCATATCATAATGAAATTGACACAAACCAACAGCAAAGAAAAAATTCTCAAGGCAGCCAGGGAAAAGAAGAATACAACATATAAAGGAAGGCCCATTAGATTATCATCAGATTTCTCAGCAGAAACTCTACAAGCTAGAAGAGAGTGGACCCCAATATTTAAAGTCCTGAAAGAGAGGAACTTTCAGCCACGAATACTATACCCATCAAAGCTATCCTTCAAATATGAAGGAGAAATAAAAACATTCACAGATACAGAAAAGATGAGGGAATTTATCATCAGAAAACCCCCACTCCAGGAATTACTAAAGGGGGTTCTCCAATCAGATACAAAGAACAAAAAAAAAACAGAGCCACAAGTAAAAGCTCCAAGAAGAACACAATAAAACCAAATTTAAACTGTGACAACAACAAAAAGAAAGAGGGGGAGAAGATGGAGATTAACAGTAGCAAAGGACGATGGAGTGCAAAAGTACTCACAAAATAGTTTGCTACAATGAACAGGGTAGGGACCCTTTTCATTACTCAAAGGTAACCACCATTGAAAAAACCACCACAGAAGCACATGAGATAAAAAAGATAGCAACAGAGGAAAGATGTATGGAATACAACCAAATAAAAACAAAAGATAGAAAAACGAAAGAGAAGGATCAAACAAGACACAAAACTAACAGAAAGCAAGATATAAAATGGCAATAGGGAACTCACAAGTATCAATAATTACACTAAATGTAAATGGATTAAACTCACCAATAAAAAGGCACAGAGTAGCAGAATGGATTAAAAAAGAAAATCCAACTATATGCTGCCTACAGGAAACTCATCTAAGTAACAAGGATAAAAACAAATTCAAAGTGAAAGGCTGGAAAACAATACTCCAAGCAAATAACATCCAAAAAAAAGCAGATGTAGCAATACTCATATCGGATAATGCTGACTACAAGACAGGAAAAGTACTCAGAGATAAAAATGGCCATTTCATAATGGCTAAGGGGACACTGAATCAAGAAGACATAACAATTCTTAATATATATGCACCAAACCAAGGAGCACCAAAATATATAAGACAGATACTTATTGACCTTAAAACAAAAACTGACAAAAATACAATCATACTTGGAGACCTCAATACACCGCTGACGGCTCTAGATCGGTCATCCAAACAGAGAATCAACAAAGACATAGTGGCCTTAAACAAAACACTAGAGCACCTGGATATGATAGACATCTACAGGACATTTCATCCCAAAGTGACTGAGTATACATTTTTCTCCAGTGTACATGGATCATTCTCAAGAATTGACCATATGTTGGGCCACAAAAACAACATCAGCAAATTCAGAAAAATTGAAGTTGTACCAAGCATATTTTCTGATCATAAAGCCTTGAAACTAGAATTCAACTGCAAAAAAGAGGAAAAAAATCCCACAAAAATGTGGAAACTAAACAACATACTTTTAAAAAATGAATGGGTCAAAGAAGAAATAAGTGCAGAGATCAAAAGATTTATACAGACTAATGAAAATGACAATACGACATATCAGAATCTATGGGATGCAGCAAAAGCAGTGATAAGAGGGAAGTTCATATCACTTCAGGCATATATGAACAAACAAGAGAGAGCCCAAGTGAACCACTTAACTTCCCACCTTAAGGAACTAGAAAAAGAAGAACAAAGACAACCCAAAAGCAGCCGAAGAAAGGAGATAATAAAAATCAGAGCAGAAATAAATGAATTAGAGAACAGAAAAACTATAGAAAAAATTAATAGAACAAGGAGCTGGTTCTTTGAAAAGATCAATAAAATTGACAAACCCTTGGCAAGACTTACCAAGGAAAAAAGAGAAAGAACTCATATAAACAAAATCCAAAATGAAAGAGGAGAAATCACCACGGACACCGTAGATATACAAAGAATTATTGTAGAATACTATGAAAAACTTTATGCCACTAAATTCAACAACCTAGAAGAAATGGATAAATTCCTAGAACAATACAACCTTCCTAGACTGAGTCAAGAAGAAGCAGAAAGCCTAAACAGACCTATCAGTAGAGAAGAAATAGAAAAAACCATTAAAAACCTCCCCAAAAATAAAAGTCCAGGCCCTGACGGCTATACCAGCGAATTTTATCAAACATTCAAAGAAGACTTGGTTCCTATTCTACTCAAAGTCTTCCAAAAAATTGAAGAAGAAGCAATACTTCCAAACACATTTTATGAGGCCAACATAACCCTCATACCAAAACCAGGCAAGGATGGCACAAAAAAAGAAAACTACAGACCAATATCTCTAATGAATACAGATGCTAAAATACTAAACAAAATACTAGCAAAGCGAATACAACAACATATTAAAAAAATAATACATCATGATCAAGTGGGATTCATCCCAGAATCTCAAGGATGGTTCAACATACGTAAAACGGTTAACGTAATACACCATATCAACAAAACAAAGAACAAAAACCACATGATCTTATCAATAGATGCAGAAAAGGCTTTCGATAAAATACAACACAATTTTATGTTTAAGACTCTCAACAAAATGGGTATAGAAGGAAAATATCTCAACATGATAAAGGCCATATATGATAAACCATCAGCTAACATCATATTAAATGGCAGTAAACTGAAGGCTTTCCCCCTTAAATCAGGAACAAGACAGGGTTGTCCACTCTCTCCACTCTTATTTAATGTGGTACTAGAGGTTCTCGCCACAGCAATCAGACAAGACAAAGAAATAAAAGGCATCCATATCGGAAAAGAAGAAGTAAAGGTATCACTTTTTGCAGATGATATGATCCTATACATCGAAAACCCCAAAGAATCCACAAAAAGACTACTAGAAACAATAAGCCAATACAGTAAGGTCGCAGGATACAAAATTAACATTCAGAAGTCAATAGCCTTTCTATATGCCAACAATGAAACAACTGAGAAGGAACTCAAAAGAATAATCCCCTTCACGATTGCAACAAAAAAATAAAATACTTAGGAATAAACATAACAAAGAATGTAAAGGACTTATATAATGAAAACTATAAACCATTGTTAAGGGAAATTGAAAAAGATATAATGAGATGGAAGAATATACCTTGTTCTTGGCTAGGAAGAATAAATATAATCAAGATGGCTATATTACCCAAAGCAATATACAAATTCAATGCAATTCCCATCAAACTTCCAATGACGTTTTTTAAAGAAATAGAGCAAAAAATCATCAGATTTATATGGAACTATAAAAAACCCCGAATAGCCAAAGCAATCCTAAAGAAAAAGAATGAAGCTGGGGGCATTACAATACCTGACTTCAAACTCTATTATAGGGCCACGACAATCAAAACAGCATGGTATTGGCAGAAAAATAGACACTCAGACCAATGGAACAGAATAGAAAGTCCAGAAATAAAACCACATATATATAGTCAAATAATTTTTGATAAAGGGGCCAACAACACACAATGGAGAAAAGAAAGCCTCTTCAATAAATGGTGCTGGGAAAACTGGAAAGCCACATGCAAAAGAATGAAACTGGACTACAGTTTGTCCCCCTGTACTAAAATTAACTCAAAATGGATCAAAGATCTAAACATAAGACCTGAAACAATTAAGTACATAGAAGAAGACATAGGTACTCAACTCATGGACCTGGGTTTTAAAGAGCATTTTATGAATTTGACTCCAATGGCAAGAGAAGTGAAGGCAAAAATTAATGAATGGGACTACATCAGACTAAGAAGTTTTTGCTCAGCAAGAGAAACTGATAACAAAATAAACAGAAAGCCAACTAAATGGGAAATGATATTTTCAAACAACAGCTCAGATAAGGGCCTAATATCCAAAATATACAAAGAACTCATAAAACTCAACAACAAACAAACAAACAATCCCATAAAAAAATGGGAAGAGGATATGAACAGACACTTCTCCCAGGAAGAAATACAAATGGCCAACAGATATATGAAAAGATGCTCATCTTCTTTAGCTATTAGAGAAATGCAAATCAAAACAGCAATGAGATACCACCTCACACCTGTTCGATTAGCTATTATTAGCAAGACAGGTAATAGCAAATGTTGGAGAGGCTGTGGAGAAAAAGGAACCCTCATCCACTGTTGGTGGGAATGTAAAGTAGTACAACCATTATGGAGGAAAGTATGGTGGTTCCTCAAAAAACTGAAAATAGAACTACCTTATGACCCAGCAATCCCTCTACTGGGTATATACCCCAAAAACTCAGAAACATTGATACGTAAAGACACATGCAGCCCCATGTTTATTGCAGCATTGTTCACAGTGGCCAGGACATGGAAACAACCAAAAAGCCCGTCAATAGATGACTGGATAAAGAAGATGTGGCACATATACACTATGGAATACTACTCAGCCATAAGAAATGATGACATCGGAACATTTACAGCAAAATGGTGGGATCTAGATAACATGATACGAAGCAAAATAAGTAAATCAGAAAAAACCAGGAACTGCATTATTCCATACGTAGGTGGGACATAAAAGTGAAACTAAGAGACATTGATAAGAGTGTGGTGGTTACGGGGGGGGAGGGGGGAATGGGAGAGGGAAAGGGGGAGGGGGAGGGGCACAAAGAAAACAAGATAGAAGGTGACAGAGGACAATCTGACTTTGGGTGACGGGTATGCATCATAATTGAACGACAAGATACCCTGGTCTTGTTATCTTTGAATATATGTATCCTGATTTATTGATGTCACCCCATTAAAAAAATAAAATTATTAAAAAAAAAAAAATTAGTAAATAAAAGTCCTAAACCCACACTTTTCTAAGAATACCTCTAACCACAGTTTTCTAAAAAACATCTTGTCATTTATAAACATGTGATGTAAAAAATTAAAAACTCAAAGCATACTTTATTACAAATTCTTATGAGCCAAAAGAAATAACTAGAAATACACATTTTTTTTTCAAAATTAGTGAGATAAATTTAAGTATGTGTTTTTAATCTTTTCTAGTTCAGCTTTCCTAATTCTTGTTTCCCTCAGCCCCAAAAGAACTGAGATTTAACTCCTGCTAAAAGGAACTTTAAAATTGCAAGTAGTGAAGTTGATCTAGGTAGGGATTTCCACCTTATATGGCCATCAAACACAATGGAAGGTGTGATTTCTTGGCCTACTTGTACACTAGGAATAAAGTAGACAGCAGACAATGTCACCAGTCATTGGTGGCGTCCATATTGCTAAGTGCAGTGGATGACCCTCTGTATTCATCCTCCTTGATTTCTCAGCAGGGATCGATCGATCATGTGAACGGTCCTCTCTTCCGGAAGATGTTAGCTCTATTAGCTTCAAGTCCCTACGTTCTCTGTACATCTGTCTGCCTTCCTGTCACTTCATAAGAGGATCTTGAGGCCCTTGAAGTTCAGGCCTTGGCACTATTCTCCTTTATTGCTCTCCTCTCTGCCCAAATGAGATCTTCCAATCCCAATCTTTAATAAGATCTACATGCTTGCTATAAGACCCCCACCTTGACCTCTCTCTTGATCTTATTCTCTACAGTCTTAGAGCTTTAGATGCTGAATTATTCGGAAAAGTAAAGAGGCCTATGGCAATGGGGAAGGACCATATTTCAGCTGTTTTTTTTATTCGCAGTGGCCTTACAAATGAATTCTTATGCCTCAATTAACTTAGATATTTCCTGCAGGAAATACCTATGCAATGCTGAGTTTTGTTTTATCAGGAAGTTATATCCACTTATCATTGTTTTTCAATTTCCTTTTCGAGCCTTGAATTAGCTATAAACATGCTGAAAGGAATCATCTGCTGATATGCTGCTGGCCAAAAAATACTTGTTTCAGCCAGTTGTAGGAACTCTGTCAATAAGGTCTTCAGGAATATTGGTGACTTTCTCCCCCGGACAGGTGGCTTTTTCGCTGCTCATTAGTTCACGGCATCTCGTGAGCCTTCCCCCAGCAGTGTTTTCAGTCGTGGCTCCACACTGTAATGACATGGGGGTGCTTTTTAAAAGTACTGATGTTTGGCTCCCATTGCGGTTCATATTCAGCTGCCCTCCCATGGTGCCCAGGCAGAGGCGCTTTTTCGAAGCTCTTTGGCTGGTAGAAACAGTAGGCTAAGTTTGAGAGCTAGTGACATCTGTACCCGAACAGACATTCTTTGCAGCCACTGAACACAATATTCAGTTCTCCCCGTTACTTTCAGCTGAGTGACCTTGGGCATCCTGCGGACACTCTATTCCTTCTCTGTCATGTAGGACCAATAGTGTCCACACTGCAAAAGCTAGTTTCGAAGAGTATATAGTTTAACCCACATGTCTATAACTTCATAGGATTTAATAGGGGTTTAATAGCAGTACAACCCTTCATGATGACTGTCTCTCTTATTATTCTTTCCTGGTGACATTTTAATTTTTTTTACCATTAGCGTTATTTTATTTCATTCGAAAAAATGTAAGCCCTGCCTGGATAGCTCAGTTGGTTAGATTGTCTTCCGGAAGGGCAGAGGGTGCTGGTTTGATCCCCAGTCAGGGCACATACAGGAACACACGTGTGTTCCTGTCACATGCTCTCTCTCTTTCTCTCTTCCTACCTTTCTCTCTAAAATCAATAAATGAAAAGAAAAAATGTAAAAATATCCCCATACTAGCACTTTATATCCTGTATTGTTGATGACAATAGCCATAAGAAAGCAGTGGATCAAAGTCAGGAAACAGCATCTTGTGTCAGCTGTGTGTCTCTCACATAGTTGTCACTATCTTTATACTGGGTACTTGATACTGACCACAGCTTTAATCCATGACCAGGTCTTTCCTTTTAATTTTGAAACTATATTAATATTAATATAATACCCTCTTTATTTAGAATCAACCCTTTGAAAATTCCTGGTTTTAATCTTCTAGGACCCTTGAATGCAATCACAATAGCAAAAAGAGTACATTATATGGTCTAAGAAGCCGAGTGCATGAGTTAAATAAACACCTCTCTTTATGTTTCCAAATTCCTCTTTTTGACTGAACCAATATCTAACACTGATGAGCCCCATGAAAATCTATTCTCAGTTATTTTGTGACAGCTCATTATACAGATAATTTTCTCAAGGAGATTGTCCTGAGTTCATGAAATAGTTAATGATGAGCTGTTGATATCAAACAAATTATTTTGAAAATGCCACATTAGCTTTTGTTTTCAGTCCAATATCACTGAAGCAAAGAATACTTTTTAGGTTGAAATTTTAATTGAAAACATTTCTAGTCTGTAATCAATGTGAATATAATGCCATCTTATTACATAAAAACTGAAAAACTAGATGTAAAGTTCAAAGTAATGAGGGAAGAATGATATAATCAATAGTTTGTTCACAGACTGGTGATTTATTTTGTTGATATAGATAATGTACTGTTCAGAAGTATTCTGATCCATAAAGGGCCATCTTGAATCCATTTGTGAAGTGTTCAATTAAAAAAAAACCCCATAATAATTCAGCAGTAATATATACTCCCAAAGCAAATATCATTAAAAGAAAATCAATATCTCATCATCAACATAGAGAATGCAGCGTGCCGTACTTTGCTCAGCAAAACACAACTTTCTTCTCTGAAATGCTGCAGATCAAACAATTCAGGGACTTGGTAGACTTTATAACAACTAAATAATAACAGGGAAATGAGGGGGAAAGTGTTTCTTTAAGAAGATAGCAATGATTTCAAGATAACCCAATAGACCATTTTCTTATTGTGATGTAGAAATGACTAATGAGACAATAGTTATCCCTAATAACCCCAGTTTTAATTTTCCAAGAAATTAAAAGAGGAGAATCAAGGAAGGAGATCTTGGAGCAGATAGCCAAATTCCATGATATCCACTGAATCATGTGTGAGAGCCACACACGATTGGCCAAATGTTATCCTGTGTACAAGAAGGAGGCCTGGTTATACTGGGAAGTCATTTATTACTTGAAGGAAGGATGCAAATGAGTTAGGGAAACACCAACAAATTGATGCTGAACATAAAGGAAATATTGCTAACATATAAATATAGAAATAATGGCCATGTCTTCTTTGGGACAAAGTTTCAACTTCCTTTTTCTACCCACATGATTCCAGAGATTTTGGGGGAAGCAAAAATAGTTTGCATTTTAAGGCATTTGGATAAGCTAAGTCAATGAAATAATATCAGGCTGATGAACTACGAAGTGGCCGTCATGTAATTGTATACTTTCTGATGACTTTATGAGAACTCATTTGTTGGCCTTCCTCAACAAAACTGTCAGATCCTTGACGTCAAGAAATTTGGTGAATTATTGAGTCCACTCTGAGGGAGCTTTTACCTCTGAACTCACCCTAAAGCTTTGTTCTACTTTGAAACACTTTAAGCAAACTCAATATAATAAAATAAGGATTTGCACAGTAGCTTAATAATTTGGGGATGTTGTATCCTAGGTTTTGAGAAGTGAAATTGGCCAGGGGAACGTTAAGATTATAAATACATGCAGGGAAGTCAGTATAAAAGCAGTCTGAAGGAAGGTATAAAAATAGATGCCAGGCCAACAGTTAGGAAATACAGTAGCACACATGTACCTTTGGTCCAAACCAAGCCTAAGATCTGGAGCAAGTGACTCATAGAGATTTGAAGGTCAAGCAATTAACCCAGGTGTAAATTGCTTGGAAGGCAGCCAGCAGGAATTGGATAGAATTTCTAACATGTAGGTGAAGAGTGGGAGACCTAGACTTTCAGGAACTAGAATATCAAGCAGAGACATAAGTGGCAGAAATTAAGACTGAGTACTGGGGCATGGAAAACTAGAGCCCAAGTTGGGACCCACAGTGCTAGGGGCCATCTGAGAGAATGGCTCAACAATGACTCAGAGAACTGTGTGTAACCAGGACACCTTCGAGCACCAGGTGCCAGGCTGGGGTAATGCCTGCATCAGAGCAGTTTAATCACTCAAGAGCAGATGCCTGAGTATCACAAAGGTAGCAAGTCAGTCATATGATTTCTGGGTTGATCCTAACATAGAAATTTGAGTATGTGGAACTTGGTTTGTTGAAAGCTGCTTTATTTACATTTTTAGCAACATATTTGTTGAATAAAATGTCTTAATATTTTCCCTTTAATCTAGTCACTCAAAAATGTATTAATTGCATATTATGACTCATAAAATAAGCTGTGCACCAGGGATATATGAATGCACATGACCTGATAATTGCTTTTAGAAGCAAACACATGAGTGAGCTGATACACAAAATATCAATTGGTTAGTGCCACACAGGAGAATGCACAGGGTACTGTGGGGTACAGCTGGGGAAGAGGATGTTAGATGAATCTTTCTGGAACGAGACAGCTACAAATGTAGTATAATGAACAAGTGTAATTTATTCAGGTAGATAGGCAGGGGTGAGGAGCAGGGCAAATTGGAGAAGAGGTCATTCTAGCCAGGAGGACCGCAAGCCATTGACTCAGAGAGAGGTGGTCTCTTACAAACAAACTAAAGAGGAGGCAAATCTTAGTCCTGCCCCTTTTCCATGAGAGCTGATATGTAAGCTGAGGGCTTGGTGTTCACACAGCAAAGGTATGTAACACAGCAGTTTAGACTGCATTTTTACATAATTTATGGATGCCTTCTGGATCTGATCCTGAATGTATTATTTCTTTCATTCTATCAGCAAATCAACAAATTACTGCTAAGCACTCTGACCTTACACCTTTGTAACTACATCCACCCTGCTTTCAACAATTCAATGGCCACACAAGATTCTTACTAATCTGGAGTTCTTTCATCTTTTTTGACACCAGGGAGTAGAGCTTTATGGTACCATCTTCTACTGTCAATACTGTAGTTCAGGGGCCAGTTCTTACTGAGTTTCTCAAAGATCCCTCTCATGCCCCACCCATATATTCTGTTGCTCTACTAAGGGGTGTACTCTGGGACCTCCCGGGGAACATAGACATGGGCTGGATTTTTTTATTCTTTAAAATTTTATTTATTGATTTGAGAAAGAGGAGAGAGAGAGAAAGGTGGGGAGGGGAGGAGCAGGAATCATCAGCTCATAGTTGCTTCTCGCATGTGCCTTGACCAGGCAAGCCCGGGGTTTGGAACTGGTGACCCCTGCATTCCAGATCAGGGCTTTATCCATTTTACCCCCACAGGTCAGACTGGGTTGGATTCTTATTTAAGGTCTACCGGAAAGTTCTGTCCGTTTCTATCACAAGTTTCGACATGTAAGCGCTTGTTTATTTGGCGCATGTGTGCCTCTCTATTTTCATCACTTAATGTATACATACTGACGTAGCAAATTAACTAAAACAAAGTTGATTCACGTTAGTCTTATGTGTGAAGCCATAGTGTACCCATGGCTACTAATAAAGTTCATTTACGCCACTGTAATTTTTATGAATTTCAACAAGGAAGAAATGCTACAGAAACATCTCTGTCACATCTACCATATTCCCCGGACTTAGCACCCTCCAACTATCACTTGTTTTTGTCCTTACAAAATTTTTTGAAGGGCAAAAAAATTCAAAAATGAAGAGGATATCAAACAAGCACTGGTTCAATTTTGCGCATCAAAACATAAAACATTTTTAGAACCGAGGCTTGTGGCCTGACTTGGGAGCCGGCTCCTCCCATGAGGGTGGAGCCAAAAGCCCAGAACAGGCAGAGTTCCGCTACTGAGCTGAGCGTGAGCACGCAGTCCTGCCAGGTTGGTAGAGCCAAGGCTAGCAGCCATTCCACGAGTGGGCTCCTCCTGCAAGGGCAGGGTGAAAGCCTGGAACAGGCGGAGACCCACAGCTGAGCAAAGGTGCTTGCCACTGCCCTCAGGGCCAAGCATAATGCCACCCATGGGGGCAGGGCAAAAGGCTAAGGCCACCAAGGCTTGTACACCCGAGCATGTTATCACAGATGCTACCATGAAGGAGAGGTGGAAACCACAGCAATAGCCCCAGTGGGCAGGCACCAGCAACACCCAAACCCAAAAGCCCTAGGCAGCAGCAGAAGAGAGGGTGGCAGCCTGCAGACAGACCATACCTAGGGAACAGAGGCCATACCCAGTGGATTCCAGTGGCCAAAACCTTCCTTTACACAGAGAAAATGCAGAGGCAAATGCAACTGCATTTAAAATGCAACTCAAATGAACCAAGAGAAATCCCCAGAAAAGGACCTAAATGAATCAGATATAACCAAATTACCAGATGCAGAGTTGAAAATAACAATTGTTAGGATGCTCAAAGATATTAGAACAACAATAGATGGTCATTATGAACACCTAAATAAAGAGATAGCAAATATAAAAAAGGACATTGAAATAATAAAAAAGAATCAGTCAGAAATGACAAATACAATATCTGAAATAAAGAACACAATGGAAGGAATTAAAAGCAGGATGGATGAAGCAGAGAGTCAAATCAGCGAGTTAGAGGACACGATAAATAAAGGCATGGAAGCAGAGCAGAAAAAAGAAAAGAGACTCAAAAAGTCTGAGGAAACTCTAAGAGAGCTCTGTGACAACATGAAGAGAAATAACATTCGCATCATAGGCGTTCCTGAAGAAGAAGAGAAAGAACAAGGGATAGAGACTTCGTTCAAGCATATCATAGCTGAAAACTTCCCTCAATTAAGGCAGGAAAACATCTCACATGTTCAGGAAGCACAGAGAACTCCATTAAGGAGAAACCCAAAGAAATCAACACTAAGACACATCATAATTAATATAACAAAGCTAAGTAATAAAGAGAAAATATTAAAAGCTGCTAGAGAAAAAACGACTATCACCTACAAAGGAGCCCCCATAAGGATGACATCTGACTTCTCGCAGAAACACTTGAGGCCAGAAGGGAATGGCAAGAAATATTCAAAGTAATGCAGAACAAGAGCCTATAACCAAGACTACTTTATCCAGCAAGGCTATTGTTTAAAATTGAAGGAGAAATAAAAAGCTTTCCAGACAAAAAAAAACTCAAGGAATTCACTACAACCAAACCAAGGCTGCAAGAAATGCTAAGGGACCTGTTGTAAACAGATCAAAGGAGAAAAAGAATAGAGCAAAAGAGGAATACAGTTTTAAAGAATAAAATGGCAATAAACAATTACATATCAATAATAACCTTAAATGTAAATGGATTAAATGATTCGATCAAAAGACATAGGGTAGCTGTGTGGATAAGAAAACAGGACCCATACATATGCTGTCAACAAGAGACATACCTTAAATCAAAAGATGCACATAGACTGAAGATAAAAGGGTGAAAAAAATATTTCACGCAAATGGAAATGAAAAAAAGCTGGGATAGCAATACTTATATCAGACAGAATGGACTTTAAAACAAAGACTATAGTTAGAGATAAAGAAGGTCACTACATAATGATAAAAGGAGCAATCCAATAGGAAGATATAACCGTTATAAATATCAATGCACCTAATATAGGAGCACCTAAATATATAAAGCAGACTTTGATGGATTTAAAGGGCGAAATAAACAGCAATACTATAATAGTAGGGGATTTCAATATCCCATTAACATCATTAGATAGATCCTCAAGAAAGAAAATTAACAAAGAAACAGTAGACTTAAAGGACATATTAGATCAACTCGATTTAATAGATATCTTCAGAACCTTTCACCCTAAAACAGGAGAATATACATTCTTTTCAAGCACTCATGGTACATTCTCTAGAATAGACCACATGTTAGGGCACAAAAGCGGTCTCAACAAATTTAAGAAGATTGAAATCATATTGAGCACTTTCTCTGATCACAATGGCATTAAACTAGAAATCAACCACAACAGAAAAACTGAAAAATACTCAAACACTTGGAAAATAAATAGCATGTTATTAAATAACGAATGGGTAAACAATGAGATCAAAGAAGAAATTAAAAATTCCTAGAAACAAATGATAATGAGCATACATCAACTCAAAATTTATGGAACACAACAAAAGCAGTCCTGAGAGGGAAGTTTATAGCATTACAGGCATACCTCAAGAAGCTAGAAAAAGCTAAAATAAACAACTTGACCCTACATCTAAAAGAACTAGAAAAAGAACAGCAAGTAAAGCCCAGAGCTAGTAGAAGGAAGAAAATAGTAAAGATCAGAGCAGAAATAAATGACCTAGAGTCTAAAGAAACAATACAGAGGATCAATGAAACCAGGAGCTGGTTCTTTGAAAAGGTAAACAAGATCGATGAACCTTTAACTAGTCTCACCAATAAAAAAAGAGAGAGGACTCAAATAAATAAAATTAGAAACGAGAGTGGAGAAATAACAACTGACACAACAGAAATACAAATTATTGTAAGAAAATACTATGAAGAACAGTGTGCCAAAAAACTAGACAACCTAGATGAAATGGACAAATTCCTTGAAACATATAATCTTCCAAAAATTAATTTGGAAGAATCAGAAAACCTAAACAGACCAATTACAACAAATGAGATTGAAACAGTTATCAAAAAACTTCCAAAAAAGAAAAGCCGTGGGCCTGATGGCTTCACAAGTGAATTCTACCAAATATTCAAAGAAGAACTAACTCCTATCCTTCTCAAGCTATTTCAAAAAATTCAAGAGGAAGGAAGACTTCCAAGCTCCTTTTATGAGGCAAGCATAATTCTGATTCCAAAACCAGGCAAAGACAACACAAAAAAAGAAAATTATAGGCCAATATCCCTGATGAATTTAGATGCAAAAATTCTCAACAAAATATTAGCAAACCGGATCTAGCAATATATGAAAAAAAATCATACACCATGATCAAGTGGGATTTATTTTTGGGAGGCAAGGCTGGTACAATATTTGCAAATCAATCAATGTGATTAATCACATAAACAAAAGGAAGGAGAAAAACGACATGATAATTTCAATAGATGCAGAAAAGGCATTTGATAAAATCCAGCACCCATTCATGATCAAAACTTTCAGCAAAATGGGAATACAAGGAACATACCTCAATATGATAAAGGCCATCTATGACAAACCCACAGCCAATATCATACTCAATGGGCAAAAATTTAAAGCAATACCCTTAAGATCAGGAACAAGGCAGGGGTGCCCCCTTTCACCACTCTTATTCAACATAGTTCTGGAAGTCCTGGCCATAGCAATCAGACAACAAAAAGAAATAAAAGGCATTCAAGTTGGAAAAGAAGAAGTAAAACTATCATTATTTGCAGATGATATGATATTGTATATAGAAAACCCTAAAGTCACAGTAAAAAAACTACTAGACCTGATATATGAATTCAGCAAGGTGGCAGGATATAAAATCAATACTCAGAAATCAGAGGCATTTTTATACACTAACAATGAACTGTCAGAAAGAGAAATTAAGGAATCAATCCCCTTTACCATTGCAACCAAAAAAAATAAAGTACCTAGGAATAAATTTAACCAGGGAGATTAAAGACTTGTACTCGGAAAATTATAAAACATTGATAAAAGAAATCAGGGAAGATACAAACAAGTGGAGGCATATACCGTGCTCATGGTTAGGAAGAATAAATTCATTAAAATGTCTATATTACCCAAAACAATCTATAAATTCAATGCAATACCTATTAAAATATCAATGACTTACTTCAAAGATATAGAACACATATTCCAAAAATTTATATGGAACCAAAAGAGAACACGAATAGCCTCAGCAATCTTGAAAAGGAAGAATAAAGTGGGAGGTATCACACTTCCGGTTATCAAGTTATACTACAAGGCCATTGTACTCAAAACAGCCTGGCACTGGCATAAGAACAGTCATATAGATCAATGGAACAGAACTGAGAACCCGAAAATAAACCCACACTTTTATGGACAACTGATATTTGACAAAGGAGGTAAGAGCATACATTGGAATACAGATAGCCTCTTCAACAAATGGTGTTGGGAAAATTGGACAGCTACTTGCAAAAAAATGAAACTAGACCACCAACTTACATCATTCCCAAAAATAAACTCAAAATGGATAAAAGACTTAAATGTAAGCCATAAAACCATAAGCATCTTAGAAGAAAACATAAGCAGTAAGCTCTCCAACATCTCTCGCAGCAATATATTTGCAGATTTGTCTCCACAAGCAAGTGAAATAAAAGACAGGATAAACAAATGGGACTTTATCAAACTAAAATGTTTCTGTACAGCTAAAGACAATAGGAACAGAATAAAAAGACAGACTACACAATGGGAGAATATATTTGACAATGCATCTGATAAGGGGTTAATAACCAAAATTTATAAAGAACTTGTAAATCTCAACACCAAGAAGACAAAGAATCCAATCAAAAAATGGGCAAAAGAAATGAATAGATACTTCTCCAAAGAGGACACACAAATGGCCAATAGGCATATGAAAAAATGCTCAACATCACTAATTATTAAAGAAATGCAAATTAAAACCACAATGAGATATCACCTCACACCAGTCAGAATGGTGCTCATCAATAAAACAACACAGAATAAGTGCTGGTGAGGATGTGGAGAAAAGGGAACCCTCCTGCACTGCTGGTGGGAATGTAGACTGGTGCAGCCTCTGTGGAAAACAGTATGGAAATTCCTCAAGAAATAAAAAATCGAACTGCCTTTTGACCCAGCTATACCACTGTTAGGAATATACCCCAAGAGCACCATAGCACTGTTTGAAAAGAAGAAATGCACCCCCATGTTTATGGCAGCATTGTTCACAATAGCGAAGATCTGGAAACAGCCCAAGTGTCCATCAGAGGACGAGTGGATTAAAAAGCTTTGGTACAATACATATATACTATGGAATACTACTCAGCCATAAGAAATGATGACATCAGATTTTTTACAACAACATGGATGGACCTTGATAACATTATACTGAGCAAAATAAGTAAATCAGAAAAAACTAAGAACTATATGATTCCATACATAGGTGGGACATAAAAATGAGATTCAGAGACATGGACAACAGTGTTGGGGTTACAGGGGGGGGGAGGAGAGGGAGGGTGTTGGTGGAGAGGAGGGGCACAAAGAAAACCAGATAGAAAGTGACAGAAGACAATTTTAACAATGTCACCCCATCAAAATTAATCAAAAAAAAAAGAAAAAAAAAGAAAAAATATGTTTCAAAAATGGGATATACAAATTGCCCTCATGCTGGCAAGAAATCACTAATAATAATGGCAATTATATTATTTAATAAAGTTTATTGACAGTAAGAAAAATTTGTATTTTGTTTTATTCCAAAAATGGACAGGACTTTCCGGTAGACCTTATATAATAAATTCACTTCAACTTTTCAACCTCCCTGTGTTTTCTGACCCCTTTCTTAGCACTGTGCTAAGGACGTCCTGGCATGTTCATCTCATTTACTGTGGACCCGTCATGTCTAAGTTTCAAAAAAGCATCCCAGCAGTGTCTTAGGACTGGTTCCTTATCAATAAATTCTCCCTGTCTGCTTTTATATCTCTTCCCTTGGATGGACACCTTCAAGATCCACTCCTAAGTGAGTTCTCCCAGTTCTACAGTACATATTAGTCAGGTACTACCGTTCTTTTCAGTGTAAGCTCTTGGCTTCCAGAGTATGGGCTGCACATGCCTGTACCAGCTGTGCTGAGACCTGACCCTGTTATTGGCCTGGGGGTATGAGGTATGCTGGGGGTGGCTCCTGTGGAGGACGTGCCACAGTTGTCCGGCTCCTGCATCAAGAGAGGGCCTCGCACAGTATCCAGGCTGCTCTCCTTTGCTTTTATCTTCATGGAGCATTTAGGGAAATACGAGAGGTGAGGATGCTCAGGTTCATCCAGCAAGCATGCACAGCCCAGGTCTCAGAGTACCCCCTTTTTCTTATAAGGACTTGGGTTTGGCATGGGTGACTCTTAGTTTCCTTTGCAATCTTGCTACCCTTAGAGTTAGATTTCGTGCCTGACACCCATCAATTTGACCTGCAGCTGCAAGAGGCAGCCTCCTTCAAAATGTCTACGCTGGCCTTCTGGATTGCACAGCTTACCTTATGTTGACAGTTGGATTCCTTGAGCCTATCAGTTCCTTTTTCAAGGTGAACCTGTATACAGAAGTGTTATCAAGTTGGCTACCACTGTGGGAGAGTTAACAAAAGCCAACGTGTTCTACAATCAATGGCTGCAGCAGCCATATAACCCAAGACCTCACATCCTTCCTATATCTGATCTGAATAAATTACAAGTTAAAAACAACTCAAACTTCTTACTTGCACATCAATCAAAATGATGCTGAAAAAAATCTATGAATTTCTCCCACATTAACACCTAACATGTTTTACTCTAAGTGTAAATTGTTAAAAATAATGTAATTTCTGGCCAATTGTAAATATTAAAATGAAAACAAACTAGCAAATCACTTTCAAGTTTTTTCAATGAAATCCTAATATAATAGCAATCTAATAACCACAATGCCACATATGTGAATAAGATCATCACAGAAATTTTATACCATTCTTTTTCATTTTGACCTTACTTCCATTCAACTTTCCCCACAATTTTTAAATCTAATGTAATTTTAATGCTTGAATGTCTTATATTGCTTACATATACTTTGCAAGAATTATTTAACATTTTTCTATGATGTCTCTTAGAAAAAATAATTTATTCTGGATGGATTTAACTTTATTATCATCATTATGACATAAAGCAAGTTGTTTCACAACATTTTATGGCTATATAGTTATATTTATGAACACAAAAGTAACTTTATATGAAGAAGGCTCACTCAAATATATAGTCCTATGGGCCTGCTGACCACTAGTGGCAGTTGACCTAGACATATCTTCTGGGCAGCAGCCCCCAAACCAGGACTTCAAACATAAAACTGGGGCCCCAGATGTAAAAGCTGGTGCTCCAGATATAAAACAGAGGGTCCACAGGTAAAACCAGGACTCTAGACATTTAAAACCTTGTCTTCAGATGCAGAGCTGGACCTCCACACGTAACATGGGGACCCAGATATAAAACGAAGTCTAGTTTTAAACGTGGTGTTCTGGACATAAAAATGAAGGCTGCAGACATAAAACCGGGGCTGCAGACATAAACCTGGTGTTGCAGATGTAAAGCAGGGGCTCCAGACACATGTAAAGCTCCTCCTTAGGGCAGAGAGCCAGCAGGAAGGTGGTGGCTGCAGGGACGTCCCTGCAAATGATAGGTCATCTCAGAGACCTGCCTCTCAGGCCGCAGTGCTCGGATGAACAGAAACCTCTCCCAGGTGGAGTAGCCTCTCCCAGGTGGAGTAGCCTTTCCCATGTGGAGGCCAGTGCCCCTCTAGATCGGCTGCTCCTGTGCTGGAATCTAGGGACTGGTGAGTTCCTGTGGGAACCCTACTGGCTTTCTAAGTTAGATATTTTGGGGGGTTCACCCTTAGGTGCAGGTCTTACAAGGTGGAGTGCCCATTGTGGGGTACAGATCCTTTATTTTTCAAGAAGAAGCTCTGAATTTTGAGTCCCCCCTCCCTCCCAACTGTGTGTCGCCAGGCCAGAGGGTAGGGTAGGTGGTGAGATTGTGACCCAGCATCTCCTACCTACTTCCAGATGGACTTTCTCTCTTGTTAACCTGCTGAGTAGCAGCCAGCAGCTGGTTTTTAGTTTTTTTCTTCCAAGACAGCTGTTCCCTGTGTAGCTGTAGATCAGTATGTTTATGGGAGGAGGTGAGTTTGAGACCCTTCTATGTCACTATTTTGAACTGGAACCCTGAGAAAGGCTCATAAAGTGGTACTTTGTTTCATTGTCTGAAACTGAATATTACTGAGTTTTGAAATAAGATGGGTGGGTTTCAATGGAATTCAGAAGCCAAAAATGTGGAGGATACTAGGTGGACAAAAGGTATTTTAATCATAGCATATTTTTGTTAATTTGGATCTACCAGGTGTATGATACAAATGAATAAGCAATCGAAGAAATGGTTGATGGGTGACAGGTGTCAGAAGATGGGGTGTCCACATAAAAATGCATATAGACTTTCATATGAATAGTGTGGGAGGTAAGTGTCCAAAGATGTCTCTGCTGCAGGTGCACTCTCAGGAGGAAGCCAAGGATCTGGAAATTCCTTGCTTGGAATTTGTCTCTCTCATGCTAGCTTACTCTTAGAACATTTTTCTATAACCCAGGGGCACTCGCATCACAATTTGGAGAGTCATTAATTATCTGTCATGCTTTATAAATATCATTAAAGCTATTTTGATCCAATAGAGCAAAAGCAGTGAGAATAATAGAGAATGCTTGTAAGTCGGGAAGCACATTTACATCAGAATTGAAAATAAAAATCAAGTAGAACTAATTTTTTAAAAAGTGAAATAGTGAAGAAAGTTCATGTCTGTATATAATCTAGGAATGACTCCGAAAGAAGAAAGGGAAAATCAAACAAATGTGAGAAGTTCTGATTGGATTCCATCAGCAATCTCAGAAAAAAGGACAATGAAAATGTATTTATCAAATGAAAAAAGAGAGCCAACCTTTTAAGCATGTGGTGAGAGGAGGTCCATCCATCACCATGCAGGTAATTATTGTATCATGAATTCAAGAGAAGGCATGCATGTGTTGGGCAACTTAGAGCCGAAGCTTGGTGACAGTGCGCAGATGGACTCTTTCTCAGTCCATTCCCAGCCTGGTAGAGTCTGCACAGTATTGGAGTGAGGTGAGACCACGTGTGCGGACACCAGGGTACTCTTGGGGATCACCAGGAACATGCTGCTAGCTTCAACAGCTTTCAAAGTAGCTGAGAGTGGCCACCTCTG
This sequence comes from Saccopteryx bilineata, assembly GCF_036850765.1. Taxonomy (NCBI): domain Eukaryota; kingdom Metazoa; phylum Chordata; class Mammalia; order Chiroptera; family Emballonuridae; genus Saccopteryx; species Saccopteryx bilineata. The sequence goes on along the minus strand of NC_089490.1, from coordinate 245,543,728 downwards.
CTAACAGTGTACGCTGTCTCCAGATTCACTAATGGTTTATTAGGTTCTCTATGTTGTGGGGGAGGTAAGGCTGGGACTATATTTCCCCTTTCAGCAGATTGGTGTGGCAAGAGCAAGGCAGCTCAGAGAAGATGAGGGGTGGGGGTCGGGGAGCAGGGTGTGACTGGTGGGCCGTGGAGCTGCAGGGTTAGTTTTTAGTTGACCAAATGAGTAGACATTTTAAGTTCCTGTATTTGGGTGTATTTGGTTTTGTCTTAAAATTAAAAAAAAAAATTTAATTGATTGATGGATTTTAGTGAGAGAGGCAGGAGGGAGGGAGGGAGAGAGAGAGGGAGACAGACAGACAGGAACATCAATCTGTTCTTGTATGTGCTTTGACCAGGGTTCGAACCAGCAACCTCTTTTCTTTGGGATGATGCTCTTAATCAACTGAGTTATCTAGCCAAGTCAGTTTTGTCTTAATTTTTATAGAGGATATTAAAACTGGTAGCTTTTCTGCTCAAACCCTTACAGCTCTCTCCTTTGTGCTTATTTACGCTACAAAGTTCATATAATACCCATTTAAGAAAATGTTCTAACATGTCAATCATTTATCTATTTATTTATTTAAGACATATTTATTGTGCAACCACTATGCACTTAGCATTGGAAAGAAAGTGGTGGTCCAGGTGGGGATTATCCTTGAGCTCATGGAGTTTAGAACATCAGAGGGCAACAGATGTTTAAAAAATTAGTATAACAACTATTTATAATTGTATTGAGTTTTGAAGAATAACTTTAGGGTACAACAGGAGCGTATGACTTGTCTACTAGACTGTAATTGCCTAGAATTCAAGAACCATAGCTTACACTTCTTTTGAGTTTCTCTGTAGCTCCTAACATATATTATTATACAGAATATTAGATGCCCAGTAAATATTTGATTGACTGGCATTCTCTCTTTTTGAGGCTGAAATGATTGATGTCTTATCGAGTATTTTTTTCTTTCTTACTGAGCAACAAGGAAGGCTACAGTGTAATTTTAATCTGCAATTTGTGTATGAAGCCATTATTCACAAACCTCATTGAAGTTGTAAATTCTTCCCCTAGGATTGTGCTGTGGCCAAGCCTATGTTTAAGTAACAGCAGCTGCATCCTTGATTTCTGAATCCTGGTTTATTGGTTACTGAGTCTCAGTTCATAGTCCTATTATTGTTCACTTGTGCTCCTCAGAGTTTGAAAGCAGTTCTTTGACTTGTCCTTAGTCTAGTTGCCTCACTTCTTCCAGCTAGATGGCCACTGCTCCAGCATCCTGCCACAGATCTAACACAGTGGTCAGGATGTTCAACACAGGCCTCAGTAGCCTGGGTGTGTCTCAGGATTTACAGTTAAGGTTAAATGGATGGGTAGGCAATGTCATCGAAACTCTAGGTATTTCATGTTAATACTTTGTTATAGCAAGATGCTTGCTGATTGGGCAACAGTTTTAGTCCAGTGGGCCACGTACTTCAACAACAACAAAATAGCAAATCAAATCAAGGCCAAAATGTCTTTTAAAGGATCGTCTAACAGACAAGCAGATTTGTTTGTTTTTAGTAAGTAGCTATCCACATACTATAATTTTGTAATAACTTTGAACACTAATGCATCACTTAGTTCCCTGGAGTAGCTAATATGTTAATTCAGTCATTTTCAAAACTGTTCTTAAGGCCTTGGCTGATTGGCTCAGTGGTATATAGCATTGGCAGGCATGTAGATTTCCTGGGTTTGATTCTTGGTCAGTGCACACAGGAGAAGAGACCATCTGCTTCTCCACCCCTCTCCCTTCTCTCTCATTCTATCTCTCTCTTCATCTCCTACAGCCATGGCATGGTTGGAACAAGTTGGCCCTGAATGCTCAGGTGCTAAAATAACTGGGTTGCCAAACAACAGAGCAACAGTTCCAGATGGGCAGAACAGCACCCCAAAAGGGGGCTTATCTGATGGGTCCCAGTCAGGGCACATGTGGGAGTCTGTCTGGTTCCCTACTTCTCACTTAAAGAAAAATTATAAAAGCAAACAAAAAAGAAAAACTGTCCTTAGTTCATAGGAGTGGTCTATGGTTCTGTGAAAGGGCCCTTGAAAGTGTATTTCAAGGGTTACTAAGAGTAAAAAGACTGTTTTCTTTATGGCATGCTTTTATTAAATGAGTTATGTTGCACTTGAATTTTTGTGCATACGTCTTTTTCTGCTGCTGAGTGAGCTCAGACTCATCTGTCTGTCTTTAGTGCATATCACTGTGCTCTTGGACTTAGAACATATGCTGCTGAGCGAATAATCAGAGTACACTGAAGCTGCTGAGTGTATGGTGACATTTATAGTGAGACTTTTCTCAGAGGACTCAAACAACTTTGACAGTGAATCCTGAATACCTCCAGTTAGTATAAAAATGAAGAAATTTTAAAAATAGATTAGAACTGGAATTCTACTAAGTGAATCTTAATTCTATTAATAAAGAAACATAGTTTATATGTTCTGCTTACTACTCAGATATAGAAAACCTCAACCTTAAGAAGTAGAATGTGCAATCTTAAAAACATTTTGGGGGCAGCCTGTAGCTAAAAATATGTTATGGACTTTCAGATAAATAACTCATCTAAAATTTTTTGAATTTGTTCTCTTTGATGTAATAGATAAAGAATCACATAATATGCAAATAAAATAATAATTCTATCTCTTCCTTTCTTAAACTTATAATTTATTTTATCTTACTCATTTTGGTTGGACTTTTAAATAATTGTGTCTTTAGGCACACTTGTCAATAAAAATTCCTCTGATTTTTTTTGGCAGGTAGTATGAAATTAACTATTGGTTATTGGATTGAGAGCATTTGTCTTTGTTAGTGGGCAAAGGGCAGGCAGAAAATAAAATTTGGCTGGACTAATCAGAAGACAAATATTTATGAAATGGGGACTCCTGTATGTATGGGGAGAGAATATGATGTGATTTAGAGAAAGTAAAGGCATTGTTACTCTTTTAAAAACTTTACCAAGCCATAGTCGCAGAGCTCCAGGGAAAAGCAACCTGGTCTCATCTCTCCAGGCAGAGGAGAACAGAAGCTCCATATCCACACATGCTGCAGATGACTTTTCCAGTCTACCTGAATCATTACCAGCTAGAAGCAGTGGTCATTGGGACTTGGACGTGAGCTGCAAAGTATAGAATTGTGACAACAATTCCAGTGCCATGCGGAATTTTCCTGGATGTGGACTTTTCCTGGAGTCCTGCTCCTTGTGACAGATCCTAACAGACTGAACTGGGGTTGGGTTGCATTTTTCAGGGATTTGGCATGGTGTTGGGGCCAACTTGGACTTGGTGAACATGTTAAGGACACTACTCTTTTATGGATTCTTGCTGTATTGGCCAAGAGTTTGCTTAAAGGCTTTAATCACTGTAAAAAAAAGTAAAAAAAAAAAAATAGAAGACTAAATAAAGAAGATGTGGCACATATACACCATGGTATACTATTCAGCCATAATAAATTATGACATCGGATCACTTACAACAAAATGGTGGGATCTTGATAACATTATACGGAGTGAAATAAGTAAATCAGAAAAAAACAAGAACTACAGGATTCCATACATTGGTGGGACATAAAAATGAGACTAAGAGACATGGACAAGAGTGTGGTGGTTACGGGGGGTGGGGGAGGAAAGAACGGAGAGGGGGAGGGGGAGGAAAGGAGGGAGAGGGGGAGGGGGAGGGGGAGGGGCACAAAGAAAACTAGATAGAAGGTGATGGAGGACAATCTCTCTTTGGGTGATGGGTATGCAACAGAATTGAATGACAAAATAACCTTAGTCCTGGCCGGTTGGCTCAGCGGTAGAGCATCGGCCTGGCGTGCGGGGGACCTAGGTTCGATTCCCGGCCAGGGCACATAGGAGAAGCGCCCATTTGCTTCTCCACCCCCCCTCCTTCCTCTCTGTCTCTCTCTTCCCCTCCCGCAGCCAAGGCTCCATTGGAGCAAAGATGGCCCGGGCTGGGGATGGCTCCTTGGCCTCTGCCCCAGGCGCTAGAGTGGCTCTGGTCGCGGCAGAGCGACGCCCCAGAGGGGGAGAGCATCGCCCCCTGGTGGGCAGAGCGTCGCCCCTGGTGGGCGTGCTGGGTGGATCCTGGTCGGGCGCATGCGGGAGTCTGTCTGACTGTCTCTCCCCGTTTCCAGCTTCAGAAAAATACAAAAAAAAAAATATAATAACCTGGACATGTTTTCTTTGAATATATGTACCCTGATTTATTGATGTCACCCCATTAAAATAAAAATTTATTTATAAAAAAACCAAACACGTTCCTATGAAGATGGATAGAATGATAAGAAGTAATGTTGGATAGAAAGAGGGATTGTTGGGGAAGGCTAGCTACATTTTTGCCCAAAGGTTACAATATTACACAACACCAATTTTGCATGAATGTTCTGGCCAAATGCCAGGAGAACACCCACGAGAAAATCTATAAAGCTAGTAAACAACTGGTTTCAGGAGAAACACATTATGAAGATATTTTATATTCATAGACGATAAAGTAGCCATGTGGTCCGCAGAGCACTTTAAACAGTAATGTGAAACCACTTGCATCTCCTAATTGCTTACTTATTCAGTTGTCTTTTTTGACCTTTGCAGTAGCAGAGAATAAAGAGAAGCCAGTAACAATTGCATGATTGGGCCTATCCATGAAGCCCCAGTTCAAGTCCTTGCTACACCTCTAATTTACTGCTTGACCTTGGTCAAATTACTTCATCCCCCCCTCCCCCTCAGAATCAAGTTCCATGGAGATAAAACAAGATACTTGAATCCTTAGCTCTTCATGTTCCCTTTTAATGTTGAATTTCTAGAATCCTGTGATTGAAATTCTTGTCAGTGCTAAGTGTTAAGTGACAATTTAAGTTCTTTGTTTTAGTCTAAACTCAATATGTATATTCTTTTGCCTTTGGGTAGAATTAAGTACAAACCACCCCTGAAATACCACAACGATAACCAATACTTATTACTTGTGTATGCTAGGCACTTTACGAGCTTTCTCCATTACTAAGAGGCAAACCGGACAGTGGTTATGAAATGAGCCCTGGGATTTCAAAGGCTGCTCCACCCCTTCAAGCCAGGTGGTTCAGTCAAGTGCTTCTGAAACTTTAACAGGCATAAGACTTGTAGGTAGGTCTTATTAAAAAGTAGGTTTTGACCTGAACTGTGGTGGTGCAATGGATTAAATCTTGACCTGGAACACAGAGGTCACTGGTTTGAAACATTGGTTTTACCTGGTCCAGGCACATATGGGAGTTGATGCTTCCTGCTCTTCCCCTCCTTTTCTCTCTTTTTCTCCTTTCTCTCTAAAAATGAATAATAAAATCTAAAAAAAAAATCAGTTTTTGTCTTGACCATTGTGAACAATGCTGCAATGAACATAAGAGTACATATATCTTTGTGAATAAATGTCTTCAAAATTTCCGAGTAGATGACTAGAAGAGAGAATGCTGGGTCATACATTCTATTCTTAATTTTTTGAGGGACCTTCGTACTGTTCTCCATAATGGCTGTACCAGTTTACATTCCCACCAGCAGTTGGAATAGTACACTTGAAACCTATGTAATCTTAACCAATGTCACCCCAATAAATTTAATTTAAAAAAGCAGATTTTGAGTTAGTAAACTGTAATGTGATTTAAGATTCTGCATTTATTTTTAAAGGCTTTATTTATTCATTCTAGAGAGGAGAGAGAGAAAGAGAGAGAGAGAGAGAGAAGGGGGCAGGAGCAGGAAGCATCAACTCCCATATGTGCCTTGACCAGGGAAGCCAGGGTTTCGAACTGGCGACCTCAGCATTCCAGGTCGATGCTTGATCCACTGCTTCACCACAGGTCAGGCAGATTCTGCATTTCAAAAAAGTTCCTGAGAGAAGCTGATGCTTCTGGTCCCTGGAGCACAATTCTGTGCCTCAGTTTTCTCCTCTACAAAATAAGGATAATAATGGTATCCTATGTGTCTCCTTGTACAGTTGCTCTAGGGCAGGGGTCAGGAACCTTTCTGGCTGAGAGAACCATGAACACCACATATTTTAAAATGTAATTCCATGAGAGCCATACAATATGTTTAACACTAAATACAAGTAAATGTGTGTATTTTATGTAAGACCAACACTTTTAAAGTACAATAAGTCTCTGAATTCTTTTTAATAACGTTGTTATGCTGTCGCTAACCAATGATGAATAAAGTACTTCTTACCATTAATGTGACTTCTGGTGCTGCATGGTTTTGCTGATGGCTTTGTAGTCTGGTTGATACGTGGTGAGGTTAAGCTTCATGCAGGTGAGACTTCCATCCATTAAACGTGATCATAGGTTGGTCTTAACATTCTTTAGATGTGAGAAAGACTGCTCACATGCATATGTAGAGCCAAACATTGTCAGTACAGCAATACTCACATGCTGCAGTGTGTGGTATGTAATGGGAAGCGCATTCCAAGTTTTGACAATCAGCTGTTCCGCGGGTTGAAGTTTTTTCATTTCTCCCCACCTGTGTTTGCTCGCCAACTCTGCTTGCTGTCGTGCAAGTCTTTCCAAATCTTCATTCAGTGACTTGAACTTATTCACCCACATGTCTGAGGCCTTCAGGTCAGCAGCTTGTAGCTCAAAATCTCTGACGGGGACACCGAGGATGTAACTCAGGTTGGCGCTGTCCACTGCACACTCGTGTGGATGGGTGATGAACTAAAAAAAATGAGTGCGCTCACAAAATTCTCCAAAGTGCGCTTTGAATGACTGCAGGAGATTAGATGTGAAGCCCGCTAGCTGCTGGAGATCAAGATGTTGAGCAGGGTCACTTGCTGTGCATGCATCTTTAAACTCTCCCAGTTTTTCAAAGTGTAGTAAACGACCTGTTTCAATGTCAGTGATGAAGAGTTCCAGCTTGTTTTCAAAAAGAGTTCTAGCTTGTTTCAAATATCCCTTCACTGTTTGTTGAAGGGATAAGACTGTATTTCCAACGCCTTGCATTTTCACATTGAGCTGGTTCAGATGTTCAGTCATGTCCACAATGTAGTAGGAGCCACTTAGTGTTAGCTAACTCAGGATGCTCAACATTTTCATTTCAAGAAAAGTCTGGATTTTGCTCAGACAAGTCACGAAACGGCTGAGCACTTTCCCTCTTGACAATCAACGCACATTGCTGTGCAGAAGCAGACCAGGATAATTATTCCCAACTTCATCCAGCAGTGTTTTAAACTGGCGATCATTTAAAGCTTGGGCAACAATAAAGTTGACCACCCGAATGACCAGTGACATCACCTCACCAAGCTGCTTGCCACACATCTGAGCACAAAGCGCCTCCTGATGTAGGATGCAGTGAAAACTTAAGATGGGTCTCTTTTCATCTTCATGAAAAAGCGCTATGAATCCTCTGTTTTTCCCCACCATGCACTGAGCACCATCAGTACACACGGAAATAAGGTTATCCATCGGTAGATTTTTTTTTCTTTAGCAAACTCAGTGAAAGACTTGAATTAATCCTCCCCTCTTGTTGTCTCTTTCATAGGCAAAACAGCAAGACTTTCCTCATGTAGTGTGTCACCAACAGCATACCTTGCAATCACGCTGAACTGGGATAAATGGCTTACATCTGTTGACTCATCCAAAGCGAGAGAAAAAAAATGGTGCTGCATTTATGTCTTTCACTTGTGTTGCCTCAACTTGATTTGTTATCATGGTGGTATGATCGTGAACAGTTCTTGCTGACAGAGGCATGTCTTTTATTCGTTTGATTATCTTGTCTTTATCCGAAAAGTCATCAAAAAGTTCATTGGCGACATCAAGCATGAATGTTTTGACATACTCCCCATCCGTGAATGGCTTTCCGTTTCTCGCAATTGCTAAAGCACCAGCAAAGCTAGCTGAATTCTAGTCACCTTGTTGGGTCCAAACACAGAGTTGCTGATGACTAGCTTGCACTCTGCACAGTAGCTCCTGACATGCTTTCTTCCTGCTGTCCCCTGCTGGATATTTTGATGCAAATGTAGTATGGCGTGTGTCGAAGTGCTGCTTTATATTTGACCGTTTCTTCGATGCAATTTTATCATTGCATATTAGACACACTGCAGAACCTGCTCTCTCCACAAAGGCGAATTCCTCTGTCCATTCCTGCTGAAAAGTATGATACTCCTCATCATTTTTTCTTTTAGCCATCTTCTTCATCAAAAGGGTTTCTGCAATTAGCTAGCTGACTATTTGATTAAAAGGAGGGAAGTTTATTTCCTGACCTCACAATGACCCGTGTACATAACGCATTATCTAATAAAAATTTCATGTTGTCCCGGAGGACAGCTGTGATTGGCTCCATCCACTCGCAACCATGAACATGAGCGGTAGGAAATGAATGGATTGTAATGCATGAGAATGTTTTATATTTTTAACGTTATTATTTTTTTATTAAAGATTTATCTACGAGCCAGATGCAGTTATCAAAAGAGCCTCATCTGGCTCGCGAGACATAGGTTGCTGACTCCTGCTCTAGGGAATTAAGTGTATTAATAATACTAAAGTAGACGGAAATGGCGCCGTGAGCAGCACGTCCGAAAGCTCTCCCCTAAATCACAACAAATTTATCAACTAGAAACAGAAAAATTTATCCTCGGAGCATTCCGGAGTTCCACACAAACTGATAGCGAAAGGACTGTTATCACTTGAATCTGAGAGACGAGGGTGTGGAGGAATCTACCACAGGGACGTTCTTTCAAACCGCAAGGAAGTGCGCCTGTGGTGAGTCAGCCCATATACTTGGGAACCGCGAGCCGCCGCGAGCAACTGCGCACGCGCCCGGTCCGGTTGAGCACCGCTGACGTTCCCAGCGGCCCGCACACTGCGAGTGGGGGTCGCCGGCCACCGGTGCCCGGAGCGCCCCATTCGCGCGTGCCTTGGGCATTCCATGCGCCCAGGGCGCCCTGCTGGCCCGCACACCCAGGGGGCTCCATTATCCTGCGCCTGGTGCGGTCCAGCCGCCAGCGGCGGGGCGAGCGGGAGAGGCTTGGGAGATTCTCTCCGTGGGCGGGGCACCTCACCCAGCCATTCAAGCTAACAATCAAGCATTGGGGGAGGGGCGTGCGCAGGCAGCCTGAAATACCTTCGGAAACACAGCTGCGACCCAATCACTGAAATTAGCTTAACCCATGAAATCTGCGCACCCTTGGTTCTAATTGATAAGATCTCTCTCAGTTCAGCGATCCAAGACAAGAGGCGTGATATTTTTTAGTGCCTCTCGCTAAAGGGGCGGGGGCAACTCCTGATTGATAGAGCCTCCATATTCAGGGATAAACGCTAACAAGAAGGACTTGGCAGATAATAAGGTCTATACTACACTAGTCGTAAGCAGAGACTAGTGCCTCTTCTTCCCTGCAAAAACAGGCTACAAAGTGTGGAAAGCCTGGGTTGAGAGGTCCAACTAAATGATAGGCGCTGAACAGTCACCTTGACAACAATTGACTCCCACCCCCGCCTGATTACACTGGAGGCCCTGACTGTCAGAGCCTTTCCCAAAGCCTTGCACTGAGTGGGGAGAGAGTGGGGATTTCCCAGCTCTTTGAGCCTCTTACTCCCCAGGCAGAAGCAGTTGCAGCCTTATAGCTGGATCACCAGGCTGCTAATTCAGAAAGGGGGGACTAGGAGAGAGAATCCAGGAAAGCAAACTCTCTCATCGTTGGACCCTGCAAACGCCAACAAGCCTTTACTTCCAGCAAGACTAAAGCCAATTATATGACATTGCCATAGAATCCCATCAACTGCAAATCCCTACCTAAGAGTGACACAGGGGCAGAGCCTGGGGTACAGAGTCACTGACCAGGAAGAGGGAGAGAAAAGAAAAAGGAAGAAGTTAACCTCTCAAAATCAAGAAAAACCCACAGACTTTACAACTTGATCCACTAATTTTTTGTTGTTGTTGTTGTTGTTTGTTTCTTCTATCTTTTTGCCTTTATTTCCTCCACCTCGGTCCTTCTATTCTCTGCCCATCTTATACTTCCCCTTTCTTGAACTACACTACTCATGAGTGTTGCATTTTATTTTTCTTCTTCATCCTCACCCTCCTTTAAGGTTATACTCCAAAACACTTAACTCTCACTCTCTCCTGTTTTGTTTTTTTTTTTTGTCTTGCTTTATTTTGTTTTTTTCTCTTCCTATTTTATTTCTTCCTTCGTTTTTCTCTTTTTCTTATTTTTTCCTTTCTATTTGTTTTTTCTTTTCTCATTTTACTTTCCTCCCATATAATCCTCAATCACGAACAAATTAGTTAATTTGGGACTCAAGGCTTTTTTTTGGCTTTATTTCTCTTTTTGCTTTTGTTTTTATTTATTTTTTCTTGTTTGTTTATTTTTGTGGCATTTTGGGTCCTCCCAACCCAAGGTCTCCATTGTATTTAGTCTTCGCTCCACTTAATACAACAGATTTTTACTTATTATTTTTATTTTTTCTTCTTTATTATTCTTTTTTGGTCCTTTTTTCTGGTTCCCTCTTATCCTTCTCATTATATCTCTTAGTTGACCATCACTTACAAGCAAATCATCTTATGCTTGTCTAAGATTTTCTTCCTTTTTTTTTTTTTTTTTTTTTTTTGCATTTAGTAGGTCCCTACTCCCTTTTTTTTTGCCCCTTGAACTCTTCACCCCAAATCAGGCCCTCCATTATAGGCACGATATTTCCCTGAGGAGGGGAGAGGAGGGAAAGAGAAAAGAGAAAAAAAGGGGGAAATAATAAATTATTACTGTTTTTTTTTTGTGGGGTGTTTTACACTTTTTTTTTTTTTTTTTACTTTTTACTCTTTATTAATTCTAATTAGTGCTATCAATAAGACCACCCTCAGATGCCAATAAGAAAGAGGAAATTGAATATTATGGATACAAAAGAAAGAGAGGTAACACAAATAGATGTGGAAAAATCTATGGAGAAAAGACTTAACATATTGGAAGCCTTGGAGCTAAATGACAGAGAATTTAAAATAGAAATCTTAAAAATACTCAGAGATATACAAGAAAACACAGAAAGGCAATATAGGGAGATCAGAAAACAACTCAATGAACACAAAGAATATATTACCAAGGAAATTGAAACTATAAAAACAAATCAAACAGAAATGAAAAACTCAATTCACGAGCTGAAAAACGAGGTAACAAGCTTAGCTAACAGAACAGCCCAGATTGAAGATAGAATTAGTGAAATAGAAGACAAACAACTTGAGGCACAACAGAGAGAAGAAGAAAGAGACTCAAAAATAATAAAAAACGAGAAAGCCCTACAGGAATTGTCTGACTCCATCAGAAAGAATAACATAAGAATAATAGGTATATCAGAGGGAGAAGAGAAAGAAAATGGAATGGAGAATATACTCAAACAAATAATAGACGAGAACTTCCCAAGCCTGTGGAAGGAACTAAAGCCTCAAATTCAAGAAGCAAACAGAACGCCAAGTTTTCTTAACCCCAACAAACCCACTCCAAGGCACATCATAATAAAGATGGCACAAACCAATGACAAAGAAAAAATTCTCAAGGCAGCCAGGGAAAAGAAGAGTACAACATATAAAGGAAGGCCTATTAGATTATCATCAGATTTCTCAGCAGAAACTCTACAAGCTAGAAGAGAGTGGACCCCAATATTTAAAGCCCTGAAAGAGAGGAACTTTCAGCCAAGAATACTATACCCATCAAAGCTATCCTTCAAGTATGAAGGAGATATAAAAACATTCACAAATACAGAAAAGATGAGAGAATTTATCAACAGAAAGCCCCCACTCCAGGAAATACTAAAGGGGGTTTTCCAACCAGATTCAAAGAACAAAAGAAAACAACACCACAAGTAACAGCTCCACCAAGAACACAATAAAACCAAACTTAAACTGTGACAACAAAGGAAAAAAAGGGGGGAGAGGATGGAGATTAACAGTAGCAAAGGATGATGAAGTGCAGAAATACTTATAAGATAGGGTACTACAATGAATATGGTAGGTACCCTTTTCATTACTTAATGGTAACCACCCTTAAAAAAACCACCACAAAAACACTTGACTTAAAAAAGGTAGCAACAGAGGAAAGAAGTATGGAACACAAACAAACAAAAACAAATGATAGAAAAACAAAAGAGAAGAATCAAACTAGATACAAAACTAACAGAAAGCAATTTATAAAATGGCAGTAGGGAACCCACAAGTGTCAATAATTACACTAAATGTAAATGGATTAAACTTACCAATAAAAAGACACAGAGTAGCAGAATGGATTAAAAAAGAAAATCCAACTATATGCTGCCTACAAGAAACACATCTAAGCAACAAGGATAAAAACAAATTCAAAGTGAAAGGCTGGAAAACAATACTCCAAGCAAACAACACCCAAAAAAAAGCAGGCGTAGCAATACTCATATCTAATAATGCTGACTACAAGACAGAAAAAGTACTCAGAGACAAAAATGGTCATTTCATAATGATTAAGGGGAAGTTGAATCAAGAAGACATAACAATCCTTAATATATATGCACCAAACCAAGGAGCACCAAAATATATAAGACAGATACTTATTGACCTTAAAACAAAAACTGACAAAAATACAATCATACTTGGAGACCTCAATACACCGCTGACGGCTCTAGATCGGTCATCCAAACAGAGAATCAATAAAGATATAGTGGCCTTAAACGAAATACTAGAACACCTGGATATGATAGACATCTACAGGACACTTCATCCCAAAGCGACAGAGTATACATTTTTCTCTAGTGTACATGGAACATTCTCAAGAATTGACCATATGTTGGGCCACAAAGACAATATCAGCAAATTTAGAAAAATTGAAATTGTACCAAGCATATTTTCTGATCATAAAGCCTTGAAACTAGAATTCAACTGCAAAAAAGAGGGGGAAAAACCCACAAAAATGTGGAAACTAAACAACATACTTCTAAAAAATGAATGGGTCAAAGAAGAAATAAGCGCAGAGATAAAAAGATATATACAGACAAATGAAAATGAAAATACGACATATCAGAATCTCTGGGATGCAGCAAAAGCAGTAATAAGAGGGAAGTTCATATCACTTCAGGCCTATATGAACAAACAAGAGAGAGCCGAAGTAAACCACTTAACTTCACACCTTAAGGAACTAGAAAAAGAAGAACAAAGACAACCCAAAACCAGCCGAAGAAAGGAGATAATAAAAATCAGAGCAGAAATAAATGAAATAGAGAACAGAAAAACTATAGAAAAAATCAATAAAACAAGGAGCTGGTTCTTTGAAAAGATCAACAAAATTGACAAACCCTTGGCAAGACTCACCAAGGAAAAAAGACACAGGACTCAAATAAATAAAATCCAAAATGAAAGAGGAGAGATCACCACAGACATCATAGAAATACAAAGAATTATTGTAGAATACTATGAAAAATTATATGCCACCAAATACAACAATCTAGAAGAAATGGATAAATTCCTAGAACAATACAACCTTCCTAGACTGAGTCATGAAGAAGCAGAAAGCCTAAACAGACCAATCAGCAGGGAGGAAATAGAAAAAACTATTAAAAATCTCCCCAAAAATAAAAGTCCAGACCCAGACGGTTATACTAGTGAATTCTATCAAACATTCAAAGAAGACTTGGTTCCTATTCTACTCAAAGTCTTCCAAAAAATTGAAGAAGAAGCAATACTTCCAAACACATTTTATGAGGCCAACATAACCCTCATACCAAAACCAGGCAAGGATGGCACAAAGAAAGAAAACTACAGACCAATATCTCTAATGAATACAGATGCTAAAATACTAAACAAAATACTGGCAAACCGAATACAACAACATATTAAAAAAATAATACATCATGATCAAGTGGGATTCATCCCAGAATCTCAAGGATGGTTCAACATACGCAAAACGGTTAACGTAATACACCATATCAACAAAACAAAGAACAAAAACCACATGATCTTATCAATAGATGCAGAAAAGGCTTTTGATAAAATACAACACAATTTTATGTTTAAGACTCTCAACAAAATGGGTATAGAAGGAAAATATCTCAACATGATAAAGGCCATATATGATAAACCATCAGCCAACATCCTATTAAACGGCATAAAACTGAGGACTTTCTACCTTAAATCAGGAACAAGACAGGGTTGTCCACTCTCTCCACTCTTATTCAACGTGGTGCTAGAAGTTCTGGCCAGAGCAATCAGACAAGACAAAGAAATAAAAGGCATCCATATCGGAAAAGAAGAAGTAAAGCTATCACTTTTTGCTGATGATATGATCCTATACATCGAAAATCCGAAGGACTCCACAAAAAGATTATTAGAAACAATAAACCAATACAGTAAGGTCGCAGGATACAAAATTAACATACAAAAGTCCATAGCCTTTGTATATGCCAACAATGAAATATTAGAAAACGAACTCAAAAAAATAATCCCCTTCACGATTGCAACAAAAAAAATAAAATACCTAGGAATAAACATAACAAAGAACGTAAAGGACCTATATAATGAAAATTACAAAGCATTGTTAAGGGAAATCGAAAAAGATACAATGAGATGGAAAAATATTCCTTGTTCTTGGATAGGAAGAATAAATATAATCAAAATGGCCATATTACCCAAAGCAATATACAAATTTAATGCAATTCCCGTCAATATTCCTATGAGATTTTTTAAAGAAATGGAACAAAAAATCATCAGATTTATATGGAACTATAAAAAACCCCAAATAGCCAAAACAATCCTAAGGAAAAAGAATGAAGCTGGGGGCATTACAATACCTGACTTTAAACTATATTATAGGGCCACAATAATCAAAACAGCATGGTATTGGCAGAAAAATAGACACTCAGACCAATGGAACAGAATAGAAAACCCAGAAATAAAACCACATATATATGGTCAAATAATCTTTGATAAAGGGGCCAACAACACACAATGGAGAAAAGAAAGCCTCTTCAACAAATGGTGTTGGGAAAACTGGAAAGCCCCACATGCAAAAGAATGAAACTCGACTACAGCCTGTCCCCGTGTACTAAAATTAATTCAAAATGGATCAAAGACCTAAATATAAGACCTGAAACAATAAAGTACATAGAAGAAGACATAGGTACTAAAATCATGGACCTGGGTTTTAAAGAACATTTTATGAACTTGACTCCAATGGCAAGAGAAGTGAAGGCAAAGATAAATGAATGGGACTACATCAGAATTAAAAGTTTTTGCTCAGCAAGAGAAACTGATATCAAAATAAACAGACAGCCAACTATATGGGAACTGATATTTTCAAACGACAGCTCAGATAAGGGCCTAATATCCAAAATTTACAAAGAACTCATAAAACTCAACAACAAACAAACAAACAATCCAATAAAAAAATGGGAAGAGGACATGAACAGACACTTCTCCCAGGAAGAGATACAAATGGCCAACAGATATATGAAAAGATGCTCAGCTTCATTAGTTATTAGAGAAATGCAAATCAAAACTACAATGAGATACCACCTCACTCCTGTTAGATTAGCTATTATCAACAAGACGGGTAATAGCAAATGTTGGAGAGGCTGTGGAGAAAAAGGAACCCTCATTCACTGTTGGTGGGACTGTAAAGTAGTACAACCATTATGGAGGAAAGTATGGTGGTTCCTCAAAAAACTGCAAATAGAACTACCTTATGACCCAGCAATCCCTCTACTGGGTATATACCCCAAAACCTGAGAAACATTGATACGTGAAGACACATGTAGCCCCATGTTCATTGCAGCACTGTTCACAGTGGCCAAGACATGGAAACAACCAAAAAGCCCTTCAATAGAAGACTGGATAAAGAAGATGTGGCACATATACACTATGGAATACTACTCAGCCATAAGAAATGATGACATCAGATCATTTACAGCAAAATGGTGGGATCTTGATAACATTATAAGGAGTGAAATAAGTAAATCAGAAAAAAACAAGAACTACATGATTCCATACATTGGTGGAACATAAAAATGAGACTAAGAGACATGGACAAGAGTGTGGTGGTTACCAAGGGTGGGGGGGAGGGAGGACATGGGAGGGAGGGAGGGAGATAGTTAGGGGGAGGGGAAGGGGCACAGAGAACTAGATACAGGGTGACGGAGGACAATCTGACTTTGGGCGAGGGGTTTGCAATATAATTTGATGACAAAATAACCTAGACATGTTTTCTTTGAATATATGTACCCTGATTTATTAATCTCATCCCATTACCATTAATAAAAATTTATTAAAAAAAAAATACTAAAGTACTTTAATAGTGCCTGGTGTACAGTAAGCACTGAAGTCTAGCTATTATTTGTAAGCTTCAGATCTGTTCCATGGGACAGGCGTTGTTATTATCTATTTTCTTAGGGAGAAAACTGAAGGTAGAAAAGTTAACTTGTCCAAGGTCACATAATTAGTCTGAGAGTGGAGAGCTTTGACTTTGAGTGGTAGTTTTTCATGATTACTGCAGGAAGCAGCTACACAAAGTCTTTTTTTCTGTAATTGTTTTCTTTTCATAAAGGACTCCAAGAATTTAACTTATTAATCACTATGTCTCTCTGCCCAGAGAAGAAGGAACCAGATGTTTTACTTAATAACTTTTTTTCAGTGTCTATTTATTGTTGGGAATTTCTTCCTGAGGGTTAGAAAGTGTACTTTCTGTAACATTTTTAGGTATGCCTGGGTGGACAGAGAGATTTCTGTGATTTCCATCTTGTTGTGTTGAAAGTTTCTGCTCTTCTCCAGGTCACTTCCTCTTCACTTTCCTTCAGCATAGTTCCTATATCCTTTCATTTGTATCAACTTTGTCACCCTGCAGGTAGAAACACAGAAATAAATGACTTAGTTAATTACCTTGGTGAGAGGATTTTCAAAATGATAGTATACACTTATTGACAATAACATAAGTGTTATGAAATGGCTTTCCAGGAGTGGTGAATAGTCTGTGTTTTCTGCATTCTAGTTGAGCTTGTGAGCACCGGAAACCACCATGAGCGGCCATGTCAAAATTAACATTCTCATGACTGACTTGTCAGTGTAGGGAGTGAATTTACAACCTGGACGTTAGACAAAATTTTATTGAAGTGTATGACTTATATAATTATCATCTGGTAAGTCCTCCTTATATTCAGAAGAGTTTGAAAAGAATGTGGATGACGGTCACTAAACCTTTAAGATGCTAATGAATATGTGAGTCAAACTTGGCTCAATGTTTTTGCTCCTATTTTGAAAAAGGAGTGACCCATGTTATTTTTATAGACATTGATGTTCTTTGTTTCTCATTCTTAAGGACATTAATTGTTTATATTTGTGATTGAATTTGGGCTTGAAAAGTAAATAGAAAATATCGAATTAATATATTAAGTTGAAGAAAACACCTTATTTATTTGACCTTCAAAGGTTGTTGCCAGAGATAATTTAATGAGACTCATTATCTTTCTGATTTGGATCACCAATGCTATTGCTCCTTTCATCTAGAAAGTTAGTTTACTTAATTTTGTTCTTCTGGTTTTTACCTGAGCAGTTACAAAGTCAATAGTTGGCAATTACAGAAGTTTAGGGATTTATTATATTCAGAGAGCAAAGATTTAAAAATGCAATATGTCAGAATTTATTTAACCTAGTTAACATAAGAGAAATTAGATCTCCCAAAATAACACTGGACAGATTGTACCAGTAATTTAAGGGGAAGTGACCAAATTTGAGAAGTGAGGACTCTTGCTATAAATCTCAGCATCTTAATTACGGGTTTCATTTCCTCATACATTATTTCCAAGGCATGTTAAGAATGAATGCTGCTTGCTGTATCTTTGGACTATAAGGAGTAGTTTTTTATAGTTTCTACACCTGGCACAAAGCGGTCGAAAACGCTTGCTTGTTTATATATTTATTCATTCATTTCATACATATGTATTAAGATTTTACTGTAGACTAGCCTTACTGATAAGTTGAATGTGGAGAGTCTGAAAAAGGGAATGATCAAAGTCTACCCTTAGGTTTTTGACTGGATGACTGGGGTAGTAATAGGATATTATGTTAATTTTTGAGAAACTTGGGAGGGAGACATCTTATAAACTGTGGGACAGAAATCAAGAGTTTGATTTTGGGGGATCCTAAGAGGTGTTATAGAATGGTACACCAGAAACCTATATAATTTTATTAAACAATGTCACCTCAATATATTCAAGAAAAACTAAACAAATTTAAAGAATAAGAAGAGAAGGAGAATTCTGCAAAGTAGATGGAAAAGGTTCAGCCAGGGAAGCAGGAGGCAAAATAATCAACTGCATTGTCCTGGAAGTCAAGAGAAGAAAGTGCTTCAAGAAGAATATGATTATCTGTCTTCAGTGCTGCTGGGAGTTGGAGTGGGATGGGAACTAGGCATTGCTGAATGGCTTGACCATGTGAGTGCTTTAGTGTGATGATTATTTAACATCCTGATTAGAGGGATTGGGAACATAAAGACAGCTATTACAGGCAGCTCTTCTGAACTTTTCTATAAATGAAACTAGAAAAATGAGCAGGGTACTGGGAGGAGATTGTGGGATTAGGTAGGATCTTTTTAAAATGGAAGATATTACAGCATAGTTGTACTCTGGTGAGAAAACTGGTATTACAATTAAGCAAGTGGATAATTGCAGGAGCAAAGTCTTTGAGTAGGGCTAAGCCGCTAAGGGAATGGAACCCAGATAATTAAAAGAGCACTTAGCTTCAGACAGGGTATGGACAGTTTGACCCTGTGACAGGAGGGACGGTAAGGGAGTATGGGTACAGATGTAGGTAAACTGGTGAACTTGGTGTAGAAAGGATACGGGAATTATGTCCTAAAAGACATAAAGAAAAGAAAAGGCAAGTCTTTCAGCTAAGAATAAGGATAGAACTAGTGTGACAATTTGGGAAAATAAAAAAAGTATGAAAAGAGGTGTCTGCAGAGTGGAAAAGTCTGAGGAATGTAGAAGATTGCTGGGCAGTATTAGCCTTTCTGAGATTCAAGGTCATACTGGAAAGACCAGTCAGTGTGGCTCTGTTTTTCTCTAGCCACATTCAGCTCCTCAGTTGCAGACATGTGGTGGACTGAGAGTAAGGTTTACAACAGGTTAAAGTTTTGTCAGACAAGTACGAAGGAAGCAAGCTAGAAGAGGGTATGGAGGGTGAATAAAACGATGGGTCTTGAATCTAAATTTGTTAAAAAGTGAAGGTGGGACTTGAGAAAAGGGTGGGTGGTAGGACCCCTGTATTGGATGTTCTTATGGAGCAAAAGAGTTTTGGAGTAAGTCTGGAAAAGAAAGTAAACTAGAAAGACAGAAGTAAGAGATTAGAGAATGGTATCCTTGAAATCGAGATTATGGCTCTCGGTAATGGCCAATCTAGTTTAACCGCCAAAGTGTGTGCTTGAGATAAGCTGAGGGCAAGATCAATTGTAAAGAATAGATCAAGAAATTGATATGCCATAGTATTCCATAGTATTAAATGGGTCAGTTACTTGAACGTTACAATCACCAATAAATCACAAGAAAGTGATAGAAAGAACAACACAATCTGAGAGTTAAACTTTTCAGGGAATGGGAAGTTATTCCTGTGGAGGATGGTAGATGATTGGTAGGGAGGAATGGCAGCTGGTGAATATATTTTAGTAATCATAACTTTAAAGGGGGTTCAGGCAGCATGGTTGTTGTATATTTTACTCAGACAAATTTAACTCTCAGACAGAGACCTACAACAGGCACATTTAAACAGTGGACTTGGACTTTTTGCCATATAGTTGTCCTAGAATGAAAACAAAAGAAAAAATGACCATTTCCAAGGCAGTAATTCTAATGAAGGACTGAGGGAATTCAAACCGGATAAGAAGAGAAGGGAAGGCATGGAAGAGTAGTCAGGAGGGAACGTAGGCGACAGTGAGTTGGAACTCCCAACAACTGGAAGTGCAGACTTGCTGGGGAATGTATCTAAATTGCATGAGCTGAGAGCTTAGAAAACAGTGTTCTGAGAATGGGACATTTGAGACCGAGCTTTTGGCCATGGGACAGCGAATGGGATGATAAGACAGAGTGGGAGACTGAACCCGAGGAGGCGGGGGAACTGAGATACCAGAGTGTTGATGTCAATCATTTTATTTAGATCTTTCTGACAGGAGTTGGCATGGAAAGAAACTTGTGGAACAGGTGGTAATCAATCAGTGATGAGGAGTGCCCTGGATTTGTAAATGACAGCATTAAGTAGAAAGAGTATAATGGGTAGGCCTGTAGAAGATCTGACTTTTGAGCACAGAGAGAGAAGAAACGATTTACATAGAGCAGTAAGAGCATAGTGGACATCTAGTCTACTTCAAAAGGGCTTTACAGGAGACTATGTCATGAAAAGGGAGCCAGGGGAGGGCAGTTTTCAGAGAAGATTTAATTTTCCCAGGTTGCTAGGGGTGCATAACAAAGTACAACAAATTGGGTGTCTTAGAACAACAGAAATGTATTGTCTTAGCACTTCTGGAGCCCAGCTGTCTGGTCAGCATGTTGGCCGGGCAGTTCCCTCTGAAGAAAGAGCTAGGGAAGGAGCCGTTCCGGGCCTCTCTGCTAGCTTCTGGTTCCTTGGACTGTGGCAGGACAACTCCAACATAGTATTCTGTGTACGTGCCTGTCTCCACATTTCCCCTTTTATAAGGACACCAGAGTACTGGATTAGGAGGCCACCCTACTTCTTATTCTAACTTAACTAATTACATCTGTCATGGCCCTATTTCCAAATAAGGTCACACTCTGAGATTCTTTGGGTTGGGACTTTAACAGATGAATTTGGGTGAAAGTGGGGGTTACACAATTCAACCCATAACAGAAGTGTTTGTTGCTGACAGACAAGGGGACAGAGTGCAAGGCTCTTGGAGGTAGAGGATGGTTGGGAAAGTGGGTCAGAGGAGTGGATGTACAGAATGTTTGGGATGATGGGTGATGTAGAGATCAGGTTTCTGGTTAACAGGTAACAGGGACGTGACTCATGACGGTCACATCAGGTAGATCTGATGGCCAAGCTGGGTGAAAAGGGGCCACTGCATAGGTGTTCTCTCTTGCAGCTCCTAGCAAGCTGGCCTCAGGCTGAAGGAAAGAGCCCTCAGCATGCTGGTCTCTGGAGCAAGAGGAACTCAGAGAGTGTTTTTTCTCCAGTTCTGAATGGTGTGGTCAACTTGGGGAAGGCCAGTCTCACTTGGCACATGAACTGGGGATTGTGCTGTGGTGGCCGAGACACGAGATGTGGAGAAGCTCTTTATCATCTGATAGCTGGGTGTTGTGGTACTTTTCATAGTCAGGTGACCTCTTGAAGTTACAAGTATTTGCGTCAGCTGTAGAGTTCAATATAGAGTATGATATCATGAAGAAAGTCTCTTGACATGGCTCAGCAACTGTGAAATTCCTATTGCAAGGGGAATAGTTCTTCTTTTTATGTATTTTTATTTTTATTGATTTTAGAGAGAAAGGAATGGGAAGAGAGAGAGAGAAACATCAATTTGTTGTTTCACTCATTTATGCATTCGCTGGTTGATCCTTGTGTGTGCCCTGACTGGGGATCAAACCTGCAACCTTGGCATATCAGGATGACGCTCTAATCAACTGAGCTAACTGGCTATTCTTAAAGGGAGACGTTGTTTATTGGGTATGAGTATGTGGAATTTTTTAACTTGTTCCTTATGACGTGCTGCTGCTGCTCAGTGAGTTTTCTAGGTTCAAGATAGGCATGGTGGGAGCTCTATCAGAACAGGCTTCACAAATTTGTCAAATGGAAGGAGTCTGATTTAGGTGTCCATATTTTTCCTTTCTGTATTCTTATCCCATCTGTGGAGACTCACTTTTCTTTCATACTCCAGGGCCTCTTTACTTCCCCAATTTACTCCTCATGTTGCTTCATTCTCTTCGTGAGCTGCCTCAATGATATGGCAGAGAAATATTTTTATTGAACTAATTGATATTTAAAAAAAAAAAGGGGAAAACAAAAACTAAAGTTTTTAAACTATTAAATATAATGTAAGATACATTCACATTGTTACCTCTTAATTTCAACTGCTCCTTATAAGAAGAAAGAGATGGTATTCTCTTCTGTGGATGGCGAAACTGAGCCATAAAGAAATTAAGTGACTTTACTGAAGGTTACATACATCCAGTTAGAGGGACACATTCTTGAACTTTAAAGTACTCTTTTTTTATTTTTGTATTTTTCTGAAATGAGAAGTGGGAGGCAGAGAGACAGACTCCCGCATGCGCCCTACTGGGATCCACCCAGAAAGCCCACTAGGGGATGATGCTCTGCCCATCTGGGGCCCTTGCTCCATTGCAATTGGAGCCATTCTAGCGCTTAAGGCGGGGGGTCATGGGCTAACTTTTCCTCCAATGGAACCTTGGCTGTGGGAGGGGAAGAGAGAGATAGAGAGAAAGAGAGGAAGAAGGGTGGAGAAGCAGATGGGTATTTCTCCTGTGTGTCTTGGCCGAGAATCAAACCCAGGACTTCCACACGCCAGGCCGATATTCCACTGCTGAGCCAACCAGCCAGGGCCCTTTAAAGTACTCTTTTCCCTATTAACTCATTTACTCCCTAGTGTGACAAGCAGGTGGCCTCCTTCAAGTGTATTTGCATCAAAAGGAGACACTGCCTGGTGTAATGAGGGCAGCTCCCGGGCTTGGGGCGGAGACCTGGCCAGGTCTGGCTGGGTCACTTAGTAGCCCTTAGACCCACTCTCCTCAGCTGTGAACCAGGGTGACAACATCTTCCCCCAGAGTTCTGGTGATGATGAGTAGAGGGTATAAGTAAGGACTGAGGAGCTAGGTACCTGGCACATTATGTGTTTTAATAATGACTGCTTCCTTCCCTTTGCCATTAGCTGTTCAGATTCAGAGCAAGAATGCTTGTTACACCAGAGGAAGATAATCCATAACCGTTGGTAGTGATGGACCAGGGGGTAGGTGAGGTGACTGGGAGAGTTTTCAGCATGTCTTAACTCACATTAAGGCGGAAAGCCCAGATTTAAAATTTGGTCTTAGTTTGGAAGTTAGAACATGCTATTATTATGCCACGGGGGGAAAAAAACCCTACATTCTGACCCCTCCCAAATAAATGTGATCTTGCCTTAAACAAGTCTAAATTAATCAAGCATTATTATATTCTGTTCTTCAAGTGTGGCTGAAGGATAATACAGGAACACTCAGCAACTTCCTCTTAATAATAAGAGCTGAAGGAATTCTGTTGGAATGTGAGCTTGAGTAGATGACTGAAATGGAACAAGGAGCCTCCTGGGAAATTCTGACCCCACGTAACTGAGTCATTGCCTCATGGAGGCCCACACTGGCTTCTCCAGAATGATACAGGCTTGAGATGGTTCCCGTGGCAGCAATCTCAAACTTTAGTGTACTGAAGAATCTCTCAGGGCCTTGTAAAAAAGCCCTTTGCTCTGAAACTCTAAACCACTAGATATTAGATGAGACCCAGGAGTCTGCATTTCTGCAAAGCTCTTGTGGTGATTCTGCTGCAGAGAATCAACCAGCAACATTTTGGCATAAGCTGATCATTTGCAAAATGCAGCCGTTTTAAGTCAGTGACCAATTGCTTTCCATCGTTGTCCTTTGGTCTTGACTTATTATACTTGGCACCTTGTGATGTGCAGGAACAAGGGCTTGATCTACCTTAGTGGGTGAAATAATCTTGGGAAATTTTTACCTGTAAAATATTGGCACTTCAAGAAAGGGTGAGCGTAAGTTATTTCTCATATTGACAGCAAAGATGTTGATTACATATTCTATTTCCCTCTGCTCTTCGAATCCATTTTCTTTGCAATAAAATGCTCAGTAAAGGACGTTAAATGCATCTCTCCCATGCCTGTATTTTCTACAAAATTCAATAATGCTGAACTAAAGTCTTTCCTTTAATTTCAGATCTCTTAGGGGCATAGCATTGGGAATCAGATTTATAAGGCTAGAAAAATTCATCAGATGCCATCTACTATGTTCTTGCCTTTGGCAGGATCACACCTAAGTCAAATTCTTGCAATCATATTTCCAAAGGGACCAGAGGTGTCTGCACCTGTACTTCAGGGGTACCTGACTGCACGGTGTTCTGTCAGCTCTCTGTCCTAGATTACAAAGGGCATCTCTCTGTGCATTGGCTGCTCAAGGTAGAGGATTACGAAGACAAGAAGAGGGCCCACGTCTTCTAACTAACATCTGGAGACTTTGATGTGGTTGGCAAATGCAGTCCTCCCGAACCATGAAAGGATCATTGGGTGGCATCAGCACCCATTATCTAAGCAGAAAAACTGAGACCCGAAGTGTTCTCTTTGCTTGGGCAGGGCTCCCTCCTCCCAAAATCAAAGCAGCTGGTCAGTAAAGTATTCAGACAGCAGAGGTTAATTACATTGAGGTATAATCTTTGATTTTCATATTAGCAAAGAATTCTTTTGAAATGTCTTGCTTAATCTAAATGTTTCTATATTACCTTCTCAGAGAGACATTTGTAAGAACAGTAGACAAAGCAGGCCAGGAATGGGGATTAGAAAAAGTCAGCTGAATCCCGAATGAATGCCTTTACAAAATCTGAATTAGAACAGTTTTATGTGAGGATGTCATTGCCACTCACTTTCCCCCAGCTACGCCCGAGCAGCCCTTAATAAGGTGCCCTGCACATAGTAGGTGTTCAACAGTGTTTGTAACATTGAGTCAATGTGGTATATAGTGAGATAGGGATGTTTCCTTGGGTATTTCAGTTCTGAGATCAGAATCATGGGATTTTCTTTTTATTGTCCCTAAGGGTGGGTAAGGTCCATTACCTGCTTGGGAGTAGAAAGAGATGCTGGGCTGAGGCTTGTAGCACCTCTCAGAAATGACTTGTACTATCCAGTGAAACTTCCTCCTTTGGGGCCTCAGACATTGAGATCAATCTCCAACCTCTTGAGACACAGGAATGACTAGATCTCAGAAGGTTCAGTTGATGTGAGAATTGCATTTGCCACTAGGTGAGTGGGTTTTGGATTGCAACCTAATGGAATTTGCCTGAGTGGTACAAACACCATGGCACCTGTATCAGCGATTGGACTTAGAGTGTGGCCAAACTGGCGTTCAGCATTGGTTAGCCAGCTTCATTCTCTGTGCGTCCACCCTGGGCTGACAGCGCCAAGGACTTGGGGAAAATGTTACACTGACAGGAAGTAAGCTCACTCCAAGGCTTTCTCTAGCATCTTGTTCATATCTTTCTGTAAATATTTATTATTTTGGTGAAAAGAAATTTCCTTGCATGTCAGGACATCTTCTGGGAAGAAAATATTGAGATGAGGGCATTTATCATTCGAGAGTTTATTGGCTTTTACTGTTTATTTATCTTTGAGAGGAAAACAATCCCCACATCAGGAAGTAGTACCACGACAGAGCCAAGCCTACAGATGTGGAGGAAACAAGGGGACAAAGACTCATCCTGTTGTAATAGTGTCACTTTTCAGAAAATGATTCTGCCCTCGTGTCGACAGAACTAGTGCTCTGTTTCCTCCCTGATCTGGTTCAAGGCCACCCCCTTGCTGGGCTGTGAGATCCTGGGAAGGTCACCTCATTGTGGCATCTCAATTTCTCCCTTTGCAAAAAGAAAGATTGGAGATGTGACCCTAGATGTATATTTTAAAAATCTCTAATGGTTGTATTTATTATCTTTAAAATTTTTCAGGCTTTTTTTTTTTATTATGTTGATAAAGTGGAAATTGCACAAAATCCTAAAAGTATAAACTAAAATCTGTCAATTTTCCTTGTACTGTGAGGTGAGCCAATGAGAGAAAGGCTGAGTGCGGAGATGGACACGCCTTCCTTACAGGCACAGAGCGGGCAGGGCTCCCAGCTGGGAACCGCGGTCTGGAACGCAGTGCTCTTGGATGAGTGTGGGGAGAACTGAAATTAAATTGCATTGTGCTGCACCACTAGAATCCCTAATTAATGTTTATCCTCTATTTCAGTCTTCCCCCATGTTTCCCTGTTTTTGTTTGTTCCATATTCTTTAGACTAAAGGAATATTCTGTTATTTTACTTAAAAAGTTTTTTACAAGCCCCCAATTTACATTTTTTTCTGTGTGAAAGTGGTTTTCATAAGCCAGAAACAAACACAGCTACCCAAACCCTAAAACAAGCAAACAAAAAAGCTTCTGCACTTGATTGTTAAAGGAAGATGGTAGAGAAAGACATGTTGGTGTAATCCCCAGGACAGGGAAATGTGAATTATTTTACCACCTGCAGTTTTTTTAGAGGCAAATAACTCTCCTAGTTAGGGAGGTTTTCTTCATTTCCCAGAAAACCATGGGGTCGCTGTGGGGCTTTTAGAATGAGGATGTCAGCCTTTGTGGAACATTCCAGAAGCCCGAAGGTGGGGCTGCGGTGCAAGGTGTGAGTACCGCAGATGCACAGCCTACCGCATCCCGCCCCCAGCCTTGCTTGTAGGTAGGCGGCTCTTTGTCCGACTTCCTTCCTGCGTGTTGGTCTGCGTGTGTGGTGTCAGTCTCTGATACAGCTTCTCTTCTGGCCTCTGGCAGCCTCCCCATTTTACAAAGAAACGTCCTTATTGCAAGAAGTCTCATGTGAATGAGTGTGTCCCTGTCCTGGTGAATAATAGCACCACTGATATACTGCAATAGTAGAAGTATATTGTTCCGTTTGAGGTAGGGACTCTGGGCCAAGGGTTTATACTGGGTGGGGTCATTGTGTTCTCCAGGTATCAGCATTCAGGAGTCGCCTGAGAACCTAGTGACTTAGAAGAGGGCAGCCGGGGTGCAAAGGGCTGAGACTCAGACCGGATGAGGACTGGTTGAAGGGAAGGGAGTGTTTAATGTAGGGAAGGCAGGACGTGATTTTGCAGTGTTATAGCCACTGGGTATTTGTGTGCAAGGAAGGTAAAGTCATTGGTAACTTTGAGGGCAGAACTAGGTCTTCGGGATGGAATCCTCTGAAACATCCAGACTCGGTCATCAGAAGGGATGTCTAGTGACCCATTGCTTCCCAGTGGTGGGGTATTTTTCCTGTGTGATGGGTGTTCCAAGCAGCTTATGGCTGAGGCAGGTGTGCCAGCAAGGGGCACATGCGGAGAGGATGCCTCGGCTGCTGGCTAAGGCCTTTGGGTTCTGAGGTTCTCAGAAATGATAGACTGGCAAATCACACTGTGTGTGGTTCAAAACTCACTTCACATTTCAAGGTAACATCTTTAAATGTAAGCAGCTCTAAAAGTTAGTGGCTTCCAAGATTTATTTCTATACCATATAATTCAGGTTGCCCATTATGAAATAAAAGGGTTGCAGGAAAATTCAATAAACCCAATACAGATTTTAGTGCATGAAGAGGCTCTTCTGAAATTACAATTTGGTGACAGTTTGGTGACATGGTGAAAATAAGGAACATGTGAACTGAGGGTTTTTGTTTAAATTTTATTTTTAATCCTCAAAAGCCTTTAAATGTGAAATACACAGAATAAGGACACCATGTATAAAGTTCAACATTCTCTTAATTCTGTATTAGATTACAATTTACAGCAAGTCTATGATATCAAAGGTTTTAAAAATTAAAACACAACTGCGAAAAAGATTGTGTTTTCCACACTTCCTTTAATCCCTTTGAAGTCTCCCCCTGGTACCAGCAAGATGCTGACTTGTTAGAGCATTTCTCCTTAATGTCCTTCAGGAGTTCTCAAGTTCCGTATGAAGTGACCTTCCTCTCTTCTGTCCCACAGGAAGTCCTCAATTAGAAACAGAGATAAAACTTATAAGGGACATTCCAGTATAGCTATCACAGCACAGTGCTTTTTCTGGAATTTCAGTGTGAGACTATGAGCAATGTGACTGTTTTCAGATTGAATGCACACCCACTTGAGTAACCTTAAATCTTGTTATGGAGCATTAAAAAAAATTCCTTCTTCTCATTCTGACATACAGGGGCAAAATTGAAGCGCTAAGTTGTTTCAGGGGGAGAGAGTCGTGATTTTCTTGCTATTTCCGTTTAATGTATAGTTTTGTTTTGAACCAGAAGGGAGGAAGGTGATTTTATTTATTTATTTATTTATTTTTTGAATTGATCATTTTATTTATTTATTTTTTAAAATAAATTTTTATTAATGTTAATGGGGTGACATCAATAAATCAGGGTACATATATTCAAAGAAAACATGTCCAGATTATCTTGTCATTCACTTATGTTGCATACCCATCACTCAAAGTCAGATTGTCCTCTGTCACCTTTTATCTAGTTTTCTTTGTGCCCCTCCCCCTCCCCCTCCCCCTCTCCTCCTTCTCTCTCACGCCCCCCCTCTCCCCTCCCCCCGGTAACCACCACACTCTTGTCCATGTCTCTTAGTCTTGTTTTATGTCCCACCAATGTATGGAATCATGTAGTTCTTGGTTTTTTCTGATTTACTAATTTCACTCCATATAATGTTATCAAGATCCCACCATTTTGTTGTAAATGATCCGATGTCATCATTTCTTATGGCTGAGTAGTATTCCATAGTGTATATGTGCCACATCTTCTTTATCCAGTCTTCTATTGAAGGGCTTTTTGGTTGTTTCCATGTCCTGGCTACTGTGAACAATGCTGCAATGAACATGGGGCTACATGTGTCTTTACGTATCAATGTTTCTGAGTTTTGGGGGTATATACCCAGTAGAGGGATTGCTGGGTCATAAGGTAGTTCTATTTTCAGTTTTTTGAGGAACCACCATACTTTCTGCCATAATGATTGCACTACTTTACATTCCCACCAACAGTGAATGAGGGTTCCTTTTTCTCCACAGCCTCTCCAGCATTTGCTATTACCTGTCTTGTTGATAATAGCTAATCTAACAGGTGTGAGGTAGGAAGGTGATTTTAAAATTTACATAACATTATCTTCTGGGACCTTTGTGCGCCTGCATGCCTAAACTAAGAAAGTTCACTGATTTGAAATTCACTGTATTTTTACCCCCTTTCTGGTAGGATAGACTTCTGGCCTACTTCTTCTTTTGAGGGCATTGTAAATTAGGAAGTACTCTCATTTGATGTCTTCCCATTCCAGCTACCACCCTGAGCTAATTTTAGTCTACTAGAGTTTAAGACAAACAACTTGGGGAACTCCATATGATGCAAGATTTTACCCTCTTAGCATTTTAGGGCTGAATCAGTATTTTAAAGACATAGTTCAAGAAGCTATTATTGACTAGAACACTGAACGCTGGAGTTTAGTGATTTACCAAGTATGTGTGCATGAAGTTAGAAGTTGAGTCAAGAACTCTGATTTCCTGACTTCTTGTGCCCTAAGTAATCTCTGTCCTGTGCCTTAGATGAAGGTCTCGATACACTTTTTCTCTTCAAGAACATTCTTCATGAATGAGTTTATTTTATTTCAAAAATTATCAACTAGTAAAAGTAACTTTCTCCCTCTGTTGTAAATAAAATTCTATATATTTTAATGAATGTATAGATTTATATAATCATCACCAGGATTGAGAACAGTTTCATTACACTGATAAATTTCTAGTATTATCCTTTTATATTCATACTTTTCTCCACTTTATATCTCCTGGCAACCACTGCCCTGTTATCCACAACTATCGTTTTTTAAGGTTGTCTTTTAAATGGGTTCATACAACATGCCATCTTTTGAAACTGGCTTCTTTCGCTCAGCATAATGCCTTTGAAATTCATCCGTGCATGGCACAAAGAAAGAAAACTACAGACCAATATCTCTAATGAATACAGATGCTAAAATACTAAACAAAATACTGGCAAACCGAATACAACAACATATTAAAAAAATAATACATCATGATCAAGTGGGAT
Source organism: Saccopteryx bilineata (assembly GCF_036850765.1). NCBI lineage: Eukaryota > Metazoa > Chordata > Mammalia > Chiroptera > Emballonuridae > Saccopteryx > Saccopteryx bilineata. The sequence continues at coordinate 245,513,904 of NC_089490.1, read as the reverse complement.
TCATCCCAGAATCTCAAGGATGGTTCAACATACGTAAAACGGTTAACGTAATACACCATATCAACAAAACAAATAACAAAAACCACATGATCTTATCAATAGATGCAGAAAAGGCTTTTGATAAAATACAACATAATTTTATGTTTAAGACTCTCAACAAAATGGGTATAGAAGGAAAATATCTCAACATGATAAAGGCCATATATGATAAACCATCAGCCAACATCATATTAAACGGCATAAAACTGAGGACTTTCTACCTTAAATCAGGAACAAGACAGGGTTGTCCACTCTCTCCACTCTTATTTAACGTGATGCTAGAAGTTGTGGCCAGAGCAATCAGACAAGACAAAGAAATAAAAGGCATCCATATCGGAAAAGAAGAAGTAAAGGTATCACTTTTTGCTGATGATATGATCCTATACATCGAAAACCCAAAGGACTCCACAAAAAGATTACTAGAAACAATAAACCAATACAGTAAGGTCGCAGGATACAAAATTAATATACAAAAAATCCATAGCCTTTCTATATGCCAACAATGAAATATTAGAAAACGAACTCAAAAAAATAATCCCCTTCACGATTGCAACAAAAAAAATAAAATACCTAGGAATAAACATAACAAAGAATGTAAAGGACCTATATAACGAAAACTACAAGGCATTATTAAGAGAAATAGAAAAAGACACAATGAGATGGAAAAATATTCCTTGTTCTTGGATAGGAAGAATAAATATAATTAAAATGGCCATATTACCCAAAGCAATATATAAATTTAATGCAATTCCCATCAAAATTCCTATGAGATTTTTTAAAGAAATGGAACAAAAAATCATCAGATTTATATGGAACTATAAAAAACTCCGAATAGCCAAAACAATCCTAAGGAAAAAGAATGAAGCTGGGGGCATTACAATACCTGACTTTAAACTATATTATAGGGCCACAATAATCAAAACAGCATGGTATTGGCAGAAAAATAGACACTCAGACCAATGGAACAGAATAGAAAGCCCAGAAATAAAACCACATATATATGGGCAAATAATCTTTGATAAAGGGGCCAACAACACACAATGGAGAAAAGAAAGCCTCTTCAACAAATGGTGTTGGGAAAACTGGAAAGCCACATGCAAAAGAATGAAACTTGACTACAGCCTGTCCCCATGTACTAAAATTAATTCAAAATGGATCAAAGACCTAAATATAAGACCTGAAACAATAAAGTACATAGAAGAAGACATAGGTACTAAAATCATGGACCTGGCTTTTAAAGAACATTTTATGAACTTGACTCCAATGGTAAGAGAAGTGAAGGCAAAGATAAATGAATGGGACTACATCAGAATAAAAAGTTTTTGCTCAGCAAGAGAAACTGATATCAAAATAAACAGACAGCCAACTAAATGGGAAATGATATTTTCAAACGACAGCTCAGATAAGGGCTTAATATCCAAAATTTACAAAGAACTCATAAAATTCAACAACAAACAAACAAACAATCCAATAAAAAAATGGGAAGAGGACATGAAGAGACACTTCTCCCAGGAAGAGATACAAATGGCCAACAGATATATGAAAAGATGCTCAGCTTCATTAGTTATTAGAGAAATGCAAATCAAAACTACAATGAGATACCACCTCACCCCTGTTAGATTAGCTATTATCAACAAGACGGGTAATAGCAAATGTTGGAGAGGCTGCGGAGAAAAGGGAACTCTCATCCACTGTTGGTGGGACTGTAAAGTAGTACAACCATTATGGAGGAAAGTATGGTGGTTCCTCAAAAAACTGCAAATAGAACTACCTTATGACCCAGCAATCCCTCTACTGGGTATATACCCCCAAACCTCAGAAACATTGATACGTGAAGACACATGTAGCCCCATGTTCATTGCAGCACTGTTCACAGTGGCCAAGACATGGAAACAACCAAAAAACCCTTCAATAGAAGACTGGATAAAGAAGATGTGGCACATATACACTATGGAATACTACTCAGCCATAAGAAATGATGACATCAGATCATTTACAGCAAAATGGTGGGATCTTGATAACATTATACGGAGTGAAATAAGTAAATCAGAAAAAAACAAGAACTACATGATTCCATACATTGGTGGAACATAAAAACGAGACTAAGAGACATGGACAAGAGTGTGGTGGTTACCAGGGGTGGGGGGAGGGAGGACATGGGAGGGAGGGAGGGAGGGAGAGAGTTAGGGGGAGGGGGAGGGGCACAGAGAACTAGATAGAGGGTGGCGGAGGACAATCTGACTTTGGGCGAGGGGTATGCAACATAATTTAATGACAAAATAACCTAGACATGTTTTCTTTGAATATATGTACCCTGATTTATTAATGTCATCCCATTACCATTAATAAAAATTTATTAAAAAAAAAGAAATTTATCTGTGCCATTGCATGCTCAAAAGTTTGTTTTTATTGCTGGAACAAATTAGTTTGTTTGCTGGGACTGTGCTTGATTTTAGTATTTGACTGTATGGATGCTCCACAGTTTGTTTATCCATTATCCCATTAAGGGACAGGTGGATTGGCTTCAGAGAACTGATAATTGAAATGTTTTCTTACATTTACTTGTAAAGACACATGCAGCCCCATGTTCATTGCAGCATTGTTCACAGTGGCCAGGACATGGAAACAACCAAAAAGCCCATCAATAGATGACTGGATAAAGAAGATGTGGCACATATACACTATGGAATACTACTCAGCCATAAGAAATGATGACATCAGATCATTTATAGCAAAATGGTGGGATCTTGACAACATTATACGGAGTGAAATAAGTAAATCAGAAAAAACCAGGAACTGCATTTTGCCATACGTAGATGGGACATAAAAGTGAGACCAAGAGACATTGATAAGAGTGTGGTGGTTACGGGGGGAGGGGGGAGAGGGAGAGGGAAGGGGGAGGGGGAGGGGCACAAAGAGAACTAGATAGAGGGTGACAGGACAATCTGACTTTGGGTGATGGGTATGCAACATAATTGAACTTTAAGATAACCTGGACATATTATCTTTGAATATATGTATCTTGATTTACTGATGTCACCCCATTAAAAATAAATACAATAAAAAAAATAAAATAAAAAAAAAAAGAAATGTTTTCTTGAGCATTAAACAGATGGAAAAACTTGGATCAGTGACGGGATGACCAATCCTATGATTGGTCCCCATTACGATCCCAGGTTGTTGGAGCTGTACTGATTTCAGAACTGAAAACCCTGTGTTCCAGGCATCTCCTTAGACCTGTTAGTCACAGGTGACCAGGGCTGATCTTGCCTGAATTGTAAAGCAGTCACCGTGTGTCTGCTTTCTTATTTTTGACACACAGAGATATTTTCTTCCTTTTCTCCCTTATCAAATTCAGCTCTCATAAAAAGATCTGATAGACCCATTTAAGCTGCACATTTCAGATAGAGATTGCAGAGTTATCTGGTAAGAAAGGGTCAGTTATATTTTAAGCTGGGAAACAAGAATCCTTAAGATAGAGGCATATAGCATTTGACAACATATAAGTACAGGTAAGGAGGTTTTTGTGACCCTCTTGTCACCTGTGAAGTGTTTATTCCCTTCAGATTAACTATGTGGTGAATACCCCAGTATCTTGCTGGATCTTTGTTAAAAAGGAGCAAGCAAGAGTAGCTTATCTTCTACCGGTGAGTGTCCATGAGTTCAGTCTTTCTGTTCTGCACTCGGTTCAAGTGCTAACAGACACTTCTAGGCATGGAAAGTATGCAGAGTGAACACAAAGCCTATAGCAGCCCCTCCAAGACTCCCGCTTCAGCTCCTGCTCCCGTCTGTACCATGGGCAGACTGAAGAACAGCCAGCTCTGTGCTCGAAGGCTGGGCGCCGCAGGGCCGGAGGTCCTGACCAGAGCATTCATTGCTGTTATGAGAACACCAACATCAGGATTGCCCTTTAAAGGAGTTGGCTCAAAAATACTAGCTGAAATGTCTAACACACCTATATAGGCTACTCCATGGTTTAGTAGTTTAGACTGCTGACTGCAGAACCAAACTCCTTAAGTTTAAATCTAAGTTCTAGAGAGTGATGTCATGGAAATGGCGCCGCGAGCAGCGCGTCCGACAGCTCTCCCCTAAATCACAACAAATTTATCAACTAGAAACAGAAAAATTTATCCTCGGAGCATTCCGGAGTTCCACACAAACTGATAGGGAAAGGACTGTTATCACTTGAATCTGAGAGACGAGGGTGTGGAGGAATCTACCACAGGGACGTTCTTTCAAACCGCAAGGAAGTGCGCCTGTGGTGAGTCAGCCCATATACTTGGGAACCGCGAGCCGCCGCGAGCCGCCACCGCGAGCCACCGCGAGCCCCCGCTAGCCGAGCCGCCGCCGCGAGCGGCCACCGCGAACCGCCACTGCGAGTGACCGCCACGAGCCGCCGCCGCGAGCAGCCCCGCGCGCGCGCGCGCGGTCCGGTTGAGCACCGCTGACGTTCCCAGCAGCCCGCACACTGCGAGTGGGGGTTGCCGGCCACCGGTGCCCGGAGCGCCCCATTCGCACGCGTGCCTTGGGCAGTCCACGTGCCCAGGGTGCCCTGCTGGCCCGCACACCCAGGGGGCTCCATTATCCTGCACCTGGTGCGGTCCAGCCGCCAGCGGCGGGGCGAGCGGGAGAGGCTTGGGAGATTCTCTCCGTGGGCGGGGCACCTCACCCAGCCATTCAAGCTAACAATCAAGCGTTGGGGGAGGGGCGTGCGCAGGCAGCCTAAAATACCTTCGGAAGCACAGATGCGACCCAATCACTGAAATTAGCTTAACCCATAAAATCTGCGCACCCTCGGTTCTAATTGATAAGATCTCTCTCAGTTCAGGGATCCAAGACAAGAGGCGTGATATTTTTTAGTGCCTCTCGCTAAAGGGGCGGGGGCAACTCCTGATTGATAGAGCCTCCATATTCAGGGATAAACGCTAACAAGAAGGACTTGGCAGATAATAAGGTCTATACTACACTAGTCGTAAGCAGAGACTAGTGCCTCTTCTTCCCTGCAAAAACAGGCTACAAAGTGTGGAAAGCCTGGGTTGAGAGGTCCAACTAAATGATAGGCGCTGAACAGTCACCTTGACAACAATTGACTCCCACCCCCGCCTGATTACACTGGAGGCCCTGACTGTCAGAGCCTTTCCCAAAGCCTTGCACTGAGTGGGGAGAGAGTGGGGATTTCCCAGCTCTTTGAGCCTCTTACTCCCCAGGCAGAAGCAGTTGCAGCCTTATAGCTGGATCACCAGGCTGCTAATTCAGAAAGGGGGGACTAGGAGAGAGAATCCAGGAAAGCAAACTCTCTCATCGTTGGACCCTGCAAATGCCAACAAGCCTTTACTTCCAGCAAGACTAAAGCCAATTATATGACATTGCCATAGAATCCCATCAACTGCAAATCCCTACCTAAGAGTGACACAGGGGCAGAGCCTGGGGTACAGAGTCACTGACCAGGAAGAGGGAGAGAAAAGAAAAAGGAAGAAGTTAACCTCTCAAAATCAAGAAAAACCCACAGACTTTACAACTTGATCCACTAATTTTTTGTTGTTGTTGTTGTTGTTTGTTTCTTCTATCTTTTTGCCTTTATTTCCTCCACCTCGGTCCTTCTATTCTCTGCCCATCTTATACTTCCCCTTTCTTGAACTACACTACTCATGAGTGTTGCATTTTATTTTTCTTCTTCATCCTCACCCTCCTTTAAGGTTATACTCCAAAACACTTAACTCTCACTCTCTCCTGTTTTGTTTTTTTTTTTTGTCTTGCTTTATTTTGTTTTTTTCTCTTCCTATTTTATTTCTTCCTTCGTTTTTCTCTTTTTCTTATTTTTTCCTTTCTATTTGTTTTTTCTTTTCTCATTTTACTTTCCTCCCATATAATCCTCAATCACGAACAAATTAGTTAATTTGGGACTCAAGGCTTTTTTTTGGCTTTATTTCTCTTTTTGCTTTTGTTTTTATTTATTTTTTCTTGTTTGTTTATTTTTGTGGCATTTTGGGTCCTCCCAACCCAAGGTCTCCATTGTATTTAGTCTTCGCTCCACTTAATACAACAGATTTTTACTTATTATTTTTATTTTTTCTTCTTTATTATTCTTTTTTGGTCCTTTTTTCTGGTTCCCTCTTATCCTTCTCATTATATCTCTTAGTTGACCATCACTTACAAGCAAATCATCTTATGCTTGTCTAAGATTTTCTTCCTTTTTTTTTTTTTTTTTTTTTTTTTGCATTTAGTAGGTCCCTACTCCCTTTTTTTTTGCCCCTTGAACTCTTCACCCCAAATCAGGCCCTCCATTATAGGCACGATATTTCCCTGAGGAGGGGAGAGGAGGGAAAGAGAAAAGAGAAAAAAAGGGGGAAATAATAAATTATTACTGTTTTTTTTTTTGTGGGGTGTTTTACACTTTTTTTTTTTTTTTTTACTTTTTACTCTTTATTAATTCTAATTAGTGCTATCAATAAGACCACCCTCAGATGCCAATAAGAAAGAGGAAATCGAATATTATGGATACAAAAGAAAGAGAGGTAACACAAATAGATGTGGAAAAATCTATGGAGAAAAGACTTAACATATTGGAAGCCTTGGAGCTAAATGACAGAGAATTTAAAATAGAAATCTTAAAAATACTCAGAGATATACAAGAAAACACAGAAAGGCAATATAGGGAGATCAGAAAACAACTCAATGAACACAAAGAATATATTACCAAGGAAATTGAAACTATAAAAACAAATCAAACAGAAATGAAAAACTCAATTCACGAGCTGAAAAACGAGGTAACAAGCTTAGCTAACAGAACAGCCCAGATTGAAGATAGGATTAGTGAAATAGAAGACAAACAACTTGAGGCACAACAGAGAGAAGAAGAAAGAGACTCAAAAATAATAAAAAACGAGAAAGCCCTACAGGAATTGTCTGACTCCATCAGAAAGAATAACATAAGAATAATAGGTATATCAGAGGGAGAAGAGAAAGAAAATGGAATGGAGAATATACTCAAACAAATAATAGACGAGAACTTCCCAAGCCTGTGGAAGGAACTAAAGCCTCAAATTCAAGAAGCAAACAGAACACCAAGTTTTCTTAACCCCAACAAACCCACTCCAAGGCACATCATAATAAAGATGGCACAAACCAATGACAAAGAAAAAATTCTCAAGGCAGCCAGGGAAAAGAAGAGTACAACATATAAAGGAAGGCCTATTAGATTATCATCAGATTTCTCAGCAGAAACTCTACAAGCTAGAAGAGAGTGGACCCCAATATTTAAAGCCCTGAAAGAGAGGAACTTTCAGCCAAGAATACTATACCCATCAAAGCTATCCTTCAAGTATGAAGGAGATATAAAAACATTCACAAATACAGAAAAGATGAGAGAATTTATCAACAGAAAGCCCCCACTCCAGGAAATACTAAAGGGGGTTTTCCAACCAGATTCAAAGAACAAAAGAAAACAACACCGCAAGTAACAGCTCCACCAAGAACACAATAAAACCAAACTTAAACTGTGACAACAAAGGAAAAAAAGGGGGGAGAGGATGGAGATTAACAGTAGCAAAGGATGATGAAGTGCAGAAATACTTATAAGATAGGGTACTACAATGAATATGGTAGGTACCCTTTTCATTACTTAATGGTAACCACCCTTAAAAAAAACCACCACAAAAACACTTGACTTAAAAAAGGTAGCAACAGAGGAAAGAAGTATGGAACACAAACAAACAAAAACAAATGATAGAAAAACAAAAGAGAAGAATCAAACTAGATACAAAACTAACAGAAAGCAATTTATAAAATGGCAGTAGGGAACCCACAAGTGTCAATAATTACACTAAATGTAAATGGATTAAACTTACCAATAAAAAGACACAGAGTAGCAGAATGGATTAAAAAAGAAAATCCAACTATATGCTGCCTACAAGAAACACATCTAAGCAACAAGGATAAAAACAAATTCAAAGTGAAAGGCTGGAAAACAATACTCCAAGCAAACAACACCCAAAAAAAAGCAGGCGTAGCAATACTCATATCTAATAATGCTGACTACAAGACAGAAAAAGTACTCAGAGACAAAAATGGTCATTTCATAATGATTAAGGGGAAGTTGAATCAAGAAGACATAACAATCCTTAATATATATGCACCAAACCAAGGAGCACCAAAATATATAAGACAGCTACTTATTGACCTTAAAACAAAAACTAACAAAAATACAATCATACTTGGAGACCTCAATACACCGCTGATGGCTCTAGATCGGTCATCCAAACAGAGAATCAATAAAGATATAGTGGCCTTAAACGAAATACTAGAACACCTGGATATGATAGACATCTACAGGACACTTCATCCCAAAGCGACAGAGTATACATTTTTCTCTAGTGTACATGGAACATTCTCAAGAATTGACCATATGTTGGGCCACAAAGACAATATCAGCGAATTTAGAAAAATTGAAATTGTACCAAGCATATTTTCTGATCATAAAGCCTTGAAACTAGAATTCAACTGCAAAAAAGAGGGGGAAAAACCCACAAAAATGTGGAAACTAAACAACATACTTCTAAAAAATGAATGGGTCAAAGAAGAAATAAGCGCAGAGATAAAAAGATATATACAGACAAATGAAAATGAAAATACGACATATCAGAATCTCTGGGATGCAGCAAAAGCAGTAATAAGAGGAAAGTTCATATCACTTCAGGCCTATATGAACAAAGAAGAGAGAGCCGAAGTAAACCACTTAACTTCACACCTTAAGGAACTAGAAAAAGAAGAACAAAGACAACCCAAAACCAGCCGAAGAAAGGAGATAATAAAAATCAGAGCAGAAATAAATGAAATAGAGAACAGAAAAACTATAGAAAAAATCAATAAAACAAGGAGCTGGTTCTTTGAAAAGATCAACAAAATTGACAAACCCTTGGCAAGACTCACCAAGGAAAAAAGACACAGGACTCAAATAAATAAAATCCAAAATGAAAGAGGAGAGATCACCACAGACATCATAGAAATACAAAGAATTATTGTAGAATACTATGAAAAATTATATGCCACCAAATACAACAATCTAGAAGAAATGGATAAATTCCTAGAACAATACAACCTTCCTAGACTGAGTCATGAAGAAGCAGAAAGCCTAAACAGACCAATCAGCAGGGAGGAAATAGAAAAAACTATTAAAAATCTCCCCAAAAATAAAAGTCCAGACCCAGACGGTTATACTAGTGAATTCTATCAAACATTCAAAGAAGACTTGGTTCCTATTCTACTCAAAGTCTTCCAAAAAATTGAAGAAGAAGCCATACTTCCAAACACATTTTATGAGGCCAACATAACCCTCATACCAAAACCTGGCAAGGATGGCACAAAGAAAGAAAACTACAGACCAATATCTCTAATGAATACAGATGCTAAAATACTAAACAAAATACTGGCAAACCGAATACAACAACATATTAAAAAAATAATACATCATGATCAAGTGGGATTCATCCCAGAATCTCAAGGATGGTTCAACATACGCAAAACGGTTAACGTAATACACCATATCAACAAAACAAAGAACAAAAACCACATGATCTTATCAATAGATGCAGAAAAGGCTTTTGATAAAATACAACACAATTTTATGTTTAAGACTCTCAACAAAATGGGTATAGAAGGAAAATATCTCAACATGATAAAGGCCATATATGATAAACCATCAGCCAACATCCTATTAAACGGCATAAAACTGAGGACTTTCTACCTTAAATCAGGAACAAGACAGGGTTGTCCACTCTCTCCACTCTTATTTAACGTGGTGCTAGAAGTTCTGGCCAGAGCAATCAGACAAGACAAAGAAATAAAAGGCATCCATATCGGAAAAGAAGAAGTAAAGCTATCACTTTTTGCTGATGATATGATCCTATACATCGAAAACCCGAAGGACTCCACAGAAAGATTATTAGAAATAATAAACCAATACAGTAAGGTTGCAGGATACAAAATTAACATACAAAAGTCCATAGCCTTTGTATATGCCAACAATGAAATATTAGAAAACGAACTCAAAAAAATAATCCCCTTCACGATTGCAACAAAAAAAATAAAATACCTAGGAATAAACATAACAAAGAACGTAAAGGACCTATATAATGAAAATTACAAAGCATTGTTAAGGGAAATCGAAAAAGATACAATGAGATGGAAAAATATTCCTTGTTCTTGGATAGGAAGAATAAATATAATCAAAATGGCCATATTACCCAAAGCAATATACAAATTTAATGCAATTCCCATCAAAATCCCTATGAGATTTTTTAAGGAAATGGAACAAAAAATCATCAGATTTTTATGGAACTATAAAAAACCCCGAATAGCCAAAACAATCCTAAGGAAAAAGAATGAAGCTGGGGGCATTACAATACCTGACTTTAAACTATATTATAGGGCCACAATAATCAAAACAGCATGGTATTGGCAAAAAATAGACACTCAGACCAATGGAACAGAATAGAAAGCCCAGAAATAAAACCACATATATATGGTCAAATAATCTTTGATAAAGGGGCCAACAACACACAATGGAGAAAAGAAAGCCTCTTCAACAAATGGTGTTGGGAAAACTGGAAAGCCACATGCAAAAGAATGAAACTCGACTACAGCCTGTCCCCGTGTACTAAAATTAATTCAAAATGGATCAAAGACCTAAATATAAGACCTGAAACAATAAAGTACATAGAAGAAGACATAGGTACTAAAATCATGGACCTGGGTTTTAAAGAACATTTTATGAACTTGACTCCAATGGCAAGAGAAGTGAAGGCAAAGATAAATGAATGGGACTACATCAGAATAAAAAGTTTTTGCTCAGCAAGAGAAACTGATATCAAAATAAACAGACAGCCAACTATATGGGAACTGATATTTTCAAACGACAGCTCAGATAAGGGCCTAATATCCAAAATTTACAAAGAACTCATAAAACTCAACAACAAACAAACAAACAATCCAATAAAAAAATGGGAAGAGGACATGAAGAGACACTTCTCCCAGGAAGAGATACAAATGGCCAACAGATATATGAAAAGATGCTCAGCTTCATTAGTTATTAGAGAAATGCAAATCAGAACTACAATGAGATACCACCTCACTCCTGTTAGATTAGCTATTATCAACAAGACGGGTAATAGCAAATGTTGGAGAGGCTGTGGAGAAAAAGGAACCCTCATTCACTGTTGGTGGGACTGTAAAGTAGTACAACCATTATGGAGGAAAGTATGGTGGTTCCTCAAAAAACTGCAAATAGAACTACCTTATGACCCAGCAATCCCTCTACTGGGTATATACCCCAAAACCTGAGAAACATTGATACGTGAAGACACATGTAGCCCCATGTTCATTGCAGCACTGTTCACAGTGGCCAAGACATGGAAACAACCAAAAAGCCCTTCAATAGAAGACTGGATAAAGAAGATGTGGCACATATACACTATGGAATACTACTCATCCATAAGAAATGATGACATCAGATCATTTACAGCAAAATGGTGGGATCTTGATAACATTATAAGGAGTGAAATAAGCAAATCAGAAAAAAACAAGAACTACATGATTCCATACATTGGTGGAATATAAAAATGAGACTAAGAGACATGGACAAGAGTGTGGTGGTTACCAAGGGTGTGGGGGGGAGGGAGGACATGGGAGGGAGGGAGGGAGAGAGTTAGGGGGAGGGGGAGGGGCACAGAGAACTAGATAGAGGGTGGCGGAGGACAATCTGACTTTGGGCGAGGGGTTTGCAACATAATTTGATGACAAAATAACCTAGACATGTTTTCTTTGAATATATGTACCCTGATTTATTAATGTCATCCCATTACCATTAATAAAAATTTATTAAAAAAAAAAATAAATAAATCTAAGTTCTAGCCTGACCAGGCGGTGGCGCAGTGGATAGAGCGTTGAACTGGGATGCGGAGGAACCAGGTTCGAGACCCCGAGGTCTCCAGCTTGAGTGCGGACTCATCTGGTTTGAGCAAAGCTCACAGCTTGGACCCAAGGTTGCTAGCTCGAGCAAGGGGTCACTCAGTCTGCTGAAGGCCCCACGGTCAAGGCACATATGAGAAAGCAATCAATGAACAACTAAGGTGTGGCAACAAAAAACTGATAATTGATGCTTCTTATCTCTCTTTGTTCCTGTCTGTCCATCTCTCTCTCTGATTCTCTTTCTGTCTCTGTTAAAAAATAAAACAAAACGAAACAAAAAAATAAATCTAAGTTCTAGACTTTTTACTTGATGAATTTTAACCTTCTACGTTTCAGTTTCTTCATTGGCAAATGAGACTCATCAGTAGTGTAAACCTCCTGTAGTTTTTGTGAGCCTTAGGTGGAATTATGCATGTGCAATGCATAGAAAATATTAATACATCTTAGCTGTTTTTATAATTAAATTAAGGTTAATTGTGAGTAAGCTTGCAGCTGTTGACCGCAGATGCCTGCCTTGCCCCTTGCGAACCTTCTGAGCTCAAGCAGGAACAGAGACACTCATTCTGTCCTCTGTACTCATGTCTCTTCAAGAGCAAAGGTGAGATTATAGAAGCTGAATGCGCTGTGACCTGGAACCCCCCACCTCCAACCCCCAGGTTGTCGCAATGGCAGAGTTCATCCTTTCGGTAGCAGACTTGTCTCATCTTTCCTTTAGAGAGAGATTAGTACATATTGTAATTCCGGAACTGTCTTGCCTTTTTAAGCCCATTTCTCTTTGCTTATAGATACAGAAAGAAACTTTTTTATGTATCTGAATCTATGTTGCATAGGAACTCAGATGTAAAGACAATTTCTATATGCCGGAGCTTGACAACCACATTGGGAATGACAGCGTGGTTGAGTTGATGGTTTTAGTGAACTTGCTTAACCAAAACATATGACTGATGCTGTTGGTGAAGTTTACAAGTAAATTGTGATATATGGTACTTGCCCACTCATAATGTTACTCTAATTGCAAGTCTTCGAAATGTAAGCATCGCTTAAACACAAGACCGCCCAATTCAGTTAATGTTGGGTACTCTTCATAGAAAGAAACAAATATTACTGTACTGAATTTAATTAAAATCAGTTAAAACTCATTGTTTCCAAAATAAAACAAGAATTCAAACTCTTCAGAAAGATCTTAACTTTTCAAGAGCAAGACAGAAAATGAGTAGTATCTGTATGGAATGCACACAGAAAAGGAGTAAAATCAGGAAAGTCAAGAGACACTGAACTGGAAGCTGGGTTAGGTCATTGGCTGTGGTGGGTATCAAGTCATGGTTGCTTCAGCTTTGGTCATGGGTGTATTCCTTACTAGTTAGGGATGGTTTTAACAGCAAGAAAAAGAAAACCTGCAGTTCTGAAGGCTTACTCAAGTAAGCATCGCCTTTGCCTTCAAAACAGGTAGTCTGCAGGCATATGGCTGCTGGCGCAGATTCAGGGGCTGGGTGTTGTCAGAGTGGCATCTTCCTGATTGTCTTCCCCATGTCTTTGTCCCCTCATAAGTACCTGATGGATGCTGTTGCTCCAGATGTCTTGTTTTTGTTCACAAGGGAAGGGACAGCATCAGATTTGTCTGCTTTTTTCATCAGAAAAGAAAACTTCCCCAGAGACTTTCCTGGCAGACTGCCCCCATTAAACTGGATAGAACTGGATCACAGGCCATTTCTAACAGAAAGGAGGTTGGGAAAGTGGGGGGGAGTGTGGCTCAGACAATTATCCATTGCTTAATACTAGAAGAACCGTGTGAGTAGGAGGGGACCGAGTCTGCTCCACTGATAGTTCCTCCCACCTTTTTGTTCTTGTTGTTATTGCATTTCTCTGAGTTTTTGTTTCTTATAGTCAGAAAGCTACTAATAGAACATGTATTAAAAAATGATTTAGGGATTGCACTGAATAGACCTCTTAGAGTGAAGGTGAATATTGTTGCAGACAATCGGTGGAATTTTGCCTGTATATCTGTTGCTTAGTAACCGATTACATCAGCGTGTTGTGCTTCTTTCCTCACTGTTGGTAATTTGGCAGTCCCCAAAGTCATGATGTGCTTCAGATGTGATGTTTTCAATCGTTTGGACTCTGGGACTCTTTCCTCATCCATGGATTGGGCTGAGACAAAGGTTTTTTTTTTGCACTTGCCTCCAGGGGAAGATGGGGAAAACTGCAGATTGTGCCCAGGGTGTGTGCAGCACATCCCTAACTTGTTATGCTTCTTTCTTCTCCATGTTAGATAATTATCTTATTACCCATGAAGCACTCTTGTGGTCCACAGCCCTTGCAGCTCTTTACACTGGCCTCTTCACTATTTATGTTCTCTGATGTTCAGAACTATCTAGTTTCCATAACCAGATTGATCATAAGAAAGCCCACTAGATGTTGAGAAGAAGCATCTTAATTGTTTGCTTTAATTGGTTTATATTCAGCTTGGAAGATGGACAGATTTCACTTCCTTTTCAATACAGACATTTAAAAGTGTCCCCTGAGTTTCTGCATTCCAGTAGGTAAGGTGGTAGAAGAGATAAGAAGGAGAGGTCTGGGCGGACCAGGGCCAAAGCCTCTTGGCTCATAATGAAGGTTTATGAATCTGAAGGAGGACTCGTGTCTCCTCTGGTCCTCCAGGCTGTCCTACCTAATCCTCAGACCCTTTCCTCGGCACCCTCACCCCAACCCCGGCCAGGTTCTGTCTACATCACGCCTCACACTGAGTGTTCAGAAACATAAAATAGAATTTAGTCCTGGTAGGAAAATTAGAAATTATGTAGTCCAAATACTTCCTCGTTTTTTTCTTAAACTTGAGCTATAATGGACATGTAACATTATATTCATTTCAGTTGTGCAACATAATGATCGGATATTGTGAAACAATCACAGTAAGTCTAGTGATTGTCCATCACCACACATGGTCACAAACGTTTTTTTCTTGTACGACAACTTTTAAGATCTATCCTCTTAGGAACTTTCAAATATATAATACAGTTTTATTAACTATACTCACATGCTGTACATTACATTCCCAGACTTATATATTTTATAACTGGAAGTTTGTACCTTTTGATTGCTTTTACCCATTCCTAATACTTCATCTTACAGATGAGAAAATTGTCGCCCAGACTGGTCTATTGATGCTTCCAGGACACAGGGCAGAAGGAAGAGATCAAGATCTTTTGCATTTAGTTGCTTTAAATGTGACTTGAAATGTCTGAAAGTTCTGAATCACTGTGCATGTGACCATATGTTCAGTTATACAGATCTTTTTATAATTGCTGGCAGGTAAAAATAGCTTTGTGGTTTGATCACTTCTCTAATTCCCTGGAGGTCGTCACCATTATTATCTTTGAAAGCTCCCTGCAGACCTGAGGGCTGTGAAGGATGTCACAAACTTAGTGAGGCCACGTCAAAGTCCCGAATTAGAAGTCAGGACATTTGGTTTTACCTTTGGTGAGTAGCCTCATCTTTCTGAACACACATGGGTGGATCTTTCTGTATTGTGCAATGGTTGGACTAAGTGATTTCAGCTGTTACCTGTGGGTTTTATGACTCTAAGCATCTTGCCCAGGAAAGGAGTCCACCTTTGAAGTGACCTCTGTGGCCTGGAGCTGTGGCAGAGATGAGGTAACATGTGTCAGGTCTAGGTACACCAGTTATTCACCCCACTAGCTGAGAGGTGGCACTGTGATTTCTTTTTTTTATTATATTTTTATTATAATTTTATTTTTTTAATGGGGCGACATCAATAAATCAGGTTACATATATTCAAAGATCAACAAATCCAGGTTATCTTGTCTTTCAATTATGTTGCATACCCATCACCCAAAGTCAGATTGTCCTCTGTCACCTTCTATCTAGTTTTCTTTGTGCCCCTCCTCCTCCCCCTTTCCCTCTCCCTTTCCCTCCTCCCCCCCCCGTAACCACCACACTCTTATCAATGTCTCTTAGTTTCACTTTTATGTCCCCCTACGTATGGAATAATGCAGTTCTTAGTTTTTTCTGATTTGCTTATTTCACTTCGTATAATGTTATCAAGATCCCACCATTTTGCTGTAAATGATCCGATGTCATCATTTCTTATGGCTGAGTAGTATTCCATAGTGTATATGTGCCACATCTTCTTTATCCAGTCATCTATTGATGGGCTTTTTGGTTGTTTCCATGTCCTGGCCACTGTGAACAATGCTGCAATGAACATGGGGCTGCATGTGTCTTTACGTATCAATGTTTCTGAGTTTTGGGGGTATATACCCAGTAGAGGGATTGCTGGGTTATAAGGTAGTTCTATTTTCAGTTTTTTGAGGAACCACCATACTTTCCTCCATAATGGTTGTACTACTTTACATTCCCACCAACAGTGTATGAGGGTTCCTTTTTCTCTACAGCCTCTCCAACATTTGCTATTACCTGTCTTGTTAATAATAGCTAATCTAACAGGTGTGAGGTGGTATCTCATTGCAGTTTTGATTTGCATTTCTCTAATAACTAAAGAAGATGAACATCTTTTCATATATCTGTTGGCCATTTTTACTTCCTCCTGGGAGAAGTGTCTGTTCATGTCCTCTTCCCATTTTTTTTATTGGATTGTTTGTTTGTTTGTTGTTGAATTTTATGAGTTCTTTGTATATTTTGGATATTAGGCCCTTATCTGAGCTGTTGTTTGGAAATGTCATTTCCCATTTAGTTGGCTGTCTGTTTATTTTGTTATCAGTTTCTCTTGCTGAGCAAAAACTTCTTAGTCTGATGTAGTCCCATTCATTAATTTTTGCCTTCACTTCTCTTGCCTGTGGAGTCAAATTCATAAAATGCTCTTTAAAACCCAGGTCCATGAGTTTAGAACCTATGTCTTCTTCTATGTACTTTATTGTTTCAGGTCTTATGTTTAGATCTTTGATCCATTTTGAGTTAATTTTAGTACAGGGCGACAAACTGTAGTCCAGTTTCATTCTTTTGCATGTGGCTTTCCAGTTTTCCCAGCACCATTTATTGAAGAGGCTTTCTTTTCTCCATTGTATGTTCTTGGCCCCTTTATCAAAAGTTATTTGACTATATATATGTGGTTTTATTTCTGGACTTTTTATTCTGTTCCATTGGTCTGAGTGTCTATTTTCTGCCAATACCATGCTGTTTTGATTGTTGTGGCCCTATAATATAGTTTGAAGTCAGGTATTGTAATGCCCCCAGCTTCCTTCTTTTTCTTTAGGATTGCTTTTGCTATTCGGGGTTTTTTTATAGTTCCAAATAAATCTGATGATTTTTTGCTCTATATCTTTAAAGAATATCATTGGAATTTTGATGGGAATTGCATTAAATTTGTATATTGCTGCCAATACCATGCTGTTTTGATTATCGTGGCCCTATAATATAGTTTAAAGTCAGGTATTGTAATGCCCCCAGCTTTATTCTTTTTCCTTAGGATTGTTTTGGCTATTCGGGGTTTTTTATAGTTCCATATAAACCTGATGATTTTTTTGTTCCATTTCTTTAAAAAATATCATAGGAATTTTGATGGGAATTACATTAAATTTATATATTGCTTTGGGTAATATGGCCATTTTAATTATATTTATTCTTCCTATCCAAGAACAAGGAATATTTTTCCATCTCATTGTGTCTTTTTCTATTTCTCTTAATAATGCCTTGTAGTTTTCGTTATATAGGTCCTTTACATTCTTTGTTATGTTTATTCCTAGGTATTTTATTTTTTTTGTTGCAATCATGAAGGGGATTATTTTTTTGAGTTCGTTTTCTAATATTTCATTGTTGGCATATAGAAAGGCTATGGACTTTTGTATGTTAATTTTGTATCCTGCGACCTTACTGTATTGGTTTATTGTTTCTAATAATCTTTTTGTGAAGTCCTTCGGGTTTTCGATGTATAGGATCATATCATCAGCAAAAAGTGATACCTTTACTTCTTCTTTTCCTATATGGATGCCTTTTATTTCTTTGTCTTGTCTGATTGCTCTGGCCACAACTTCTAGCACCACGTTAAATAAGAGTGGAGAGAGTGGACAACCCTGTCTTGTTCCTGATTTAAGGTAGAAAGTCCTCAGTTTTATGCCGTTTAATATGATGTTGGCTGATGGTTTATCATATATGGCCTTTATCATGTTGAGATATTTTCCTTCTATACCCATTTTGTTGAGAGTCTTAAACATAAAATTGTGTTGTATTTTATCAAAAGCCTTTTCTGCATCTATTGATAAGATCATGTGGTTTTTGTTCTTTGTTTTGTTGATATGGTGTATTACATTAACCGTTTTACGTATGTTGAACCATCCTTGAGGTTCTGGGATGAATCCCACTTGATCATGATGTATTATTTTTTTAATATGTTGTTGTATTCGGTTTGCCAGTATTTTGTTTAGTATTTTGGCATCTGTATTCATTAGAGATATTGGTCTGTAGTTTTCTTTCTTTGTGCCATCCTTGCCAGGTTTTGGTATGAGGGTTATGTTGGCCTCATAAAATGTGTTTGGAAGTATGGAACAGAATAGAAAGCCCAGAAATAAAACCACATATATATGGTCAAATAATCTTTGATAAAGGGGCCAACAACACACAATGGAGAAAAGAAAGCCTCTTCAACAAATGGTGTTGGGGAAACTGGAAAGCCACATGCAAAAGAATGAAACTTGACTACAGCCTGTCCCCGTGTACTAAAATTAATTCAAAATGGATCAAAGACCTAAATATAAGACCTGAAACAATAAAGTACATAGAAGAAGACATAGGTACTAAAATCATGGACCTGGGCTTTAAAGAACATTTTATGAACTTGACTCCAATGGCAAGAGAAGTGAAGGCAAAGATAAATGAATGGGACTGCATCAGAATAAAAAGTTTTTGCTCAGCAAGAGAAACTGATATCAAAATAAACAGACAGCCAACTAAATGGGAACTGATATTTTCAAACGACAGCTCAGATCAGGGCCTAATATCCAAAATTTACAAAGAACTCATAAAACTCAACAACAAACAAACAAACAATCCAATAAAAAAATGGGAAGAGGACATGAACAGACACTTCTCCCAGGAAGAGATACAAATGGCCATCAGATATATGAAAAGATGCTCAGCTTCATTAGTTATTAGAGAAATGCAAATCAAAACTACAATGAGATACCACCTCACCCCTGTTAGATTAGCTATTATCAACAAGACGGGTAATAGCAAATGTTGGAGAGGCTGCGGAGAAAAGGGAACTCTCATCCACTGTTGGTGGGACTGTAAAGTAGTACAACCATTATGGAGGAAAGTATGGTGGTTCCTCAAAAAACTGAAAATAGAACTACCTTATGACCCAGCAATCCCTTTACTGGGTATATACCCCCAAAACTCAGAAACATTGATACGTAAAGACACATGTAGCCCCATGTTCATTGCAGCACTGTTCACAGTGGCCAAGACATGGAAATAATCAAAAGCCCTTCAATAGAAGACTGGATAAAGAAGATGTGGCACATATACACTATGGAATACTACTCAGCCATAAGAAATGATGACATCAGATCATTTACAGCAAAATGGTGGGATCTTGATAACATTATACGGAGTGAAATAAGTAAATCAGAAAAAAACAAGAACTACCTGATTCCATACATTGGTGGAACATAAAAACGAGACTAAGAGACATGGACAAGAGTGTGGTGGTTACCAGAGGTGGGGGGAGGGAGGACATGGGAGGGAGGGAGGGAGGGAGAGAGTTAGGGGGAGGGGGAGGGGCACAGAGAACTAGATAGAGGGTGGCGGAGGACAATCTGACTTTGGGCGAGGGGTATGCAACATAATTTAATGACAAAATAACCTAGACATATTTTCTTTGAATATATGTACCCTGATTTATTAATGTCATCCCATTACCATTAATAAAAATTTATTAAAAAAAATTTGTATATTGCTTTGGGTAATATGGCCATCTTGATTATATTTATTCTTCCTAACCAAGAACAAGGAATATTCTTCCATCTCATTATATCTTTCTTGATTTGTCTTAACAATGGTTTATAGTTTTCATTATATAAGTCCTTTACATTCTTTGTTATGTTTATTCCTAAGTATTTTATTTTTTTTGTTGCAATCGTGAAGGGGATTATTCTTTTGAGTTCATTCTCAGTTGTTTCATTGTTGGCATATAGAAAGGCTATTGACTTCTGTATGTTAATTTTGTATCCTGAGACCTTACTGTATTGGCTTATTGTTTCTAGTAGTCTTTTTGTGGATTCTTTGGGGTTTTCGATGTATAGGATCATATCATCTGCAAAAAGTGATACCTTTACTTCTTCTTTTCCGATATGGATGCCTTTTATTTCTTTGTCTTGTCTGATTGCTCTGGCTAGAACCTCTAGTACCACATTAAATAAGAGTGGAGAGAGTGGACAACCCTGTCTTGTTCCTGATTTAAGGGGGAAAGCCTTCATTTTGGCGCTGTGATTTCTGAACCTGCCCTGTGGCTCAGCAGGATGAGACAAGCTCAGGTCCTGGGTGTGGGGAGAGGTTCTTCTGGGTGTGCATGAGAAGACCCTGGAGAATCCCAGAAACAGGATGGAGCAATTCTTTACTGAATTTAATCTACAATCGCTTTAGCAGCTCAAGGAAATAGCACCGTAAAACAATCTGAAAATAACGACATGCTGTTTGGAGTTAGTCATAACAAGCATGAGTTCCATCAAATGGCTACTAGAGAGACATCATGGGCTGCCCATTGGTATCTGGTGATGGTACAAAAAGTTCAGTCACATTAGAAAATATTTAAAATTTGGGGTTCCCAGGTAGCAAAGCAAAAGGAATGAGGCCTGGGAGGTATCAAAATGCACCTGTAAAAGGTGGCTTCTTGGTTTCTCTTTGTTTCGCAATGTAATGAACTGTGTTTAGAGAGGCCAGACACATTTTTTTCTCAAAGTTGGTTTTTCCTTGGCTAGACCCCATGCTCCCATTTTCCTTCCGTTTTTTTGCAGGAAGAGTCTCCCAATTTTATTTACATTAACCCCACAGGTTATTTTCTGGGAAGATAGAAGAAAACACATGAGCTCTGCTGTAGGAGAGATAGAGCGTCAGACTGGGGCACGGAAGCCGAGGTTCAGCTTTGAGACCCCTTGCTGGTTGTGTGCATTTGGACAAGTCCCTGTGTCTCTCTAGGTCTCAAACCCCGCCAAGAAAATGAGAGTTGAAATGTGTGATCTTTAAGTGCTGGCAACCTTCAATACTTTTATGTTCCTATCAGTTCCGAAGTTCAGTCTTAGTGACAACCCTTGGTACAGATTAGTCACTCTGATGCTGCCTCTATTGATATTAATGGAACTAACATTGATTACTTCTTCGGTGCTAGCTTTCTTCTGAAACTGTTGTGCGTATTTCACTTATCTCTAGAACAGCTGCATATAACAGGTGCTGTCATCTCCATAGATGATGCAATTGAGGCTAAAGATCGGTTCGTCGTAAAGCTGATGTTCAAAATCCAGGCTGTCCAACCCCAAGGCTCATGCCTTGACCTAGACACTCTATGCAATCCAAAGTTGACACCGTTATGAATTTTGAGGAATAGCTCCCAGACGCATAGTTTTAAGGTGCAGAATATAACTACACTAAACTGTTTCAACTAGGTACTTTCATTCACTTATATTATTTGCTTCTGGTTAAGAGATCAGGTTATTTATCTAGTTGTTGGTTTTTTAAGGGGTTTGCATGGGTAAAACATTTTTTTTAGATCAGATTTGACAGTTTTAAGAGCCAGAGTGTCTCAGTTTGGGTGTCAGAACCTCCCCGCCTCCCAGGCAATGAGCATGTCTCCCAACCTCAGTTTGAGAAGCCCGAGGACACAGGAGGTTCCGGTGTACTCAGAGGTTCACATAGCTTCAACGAAAGTTTGGAAGACAAAAATCAAGTCAGCACCACCATCCATATGCATATATTTAAATGTTTGTGGAAGTGTCAAAAGTTGGCATGGAGATGTCTGATATCATTCTAGCTTCTGGGCTATGATGGAGGTTACTATTTCACTTTTGAAGATTTGATGAATTACTCTCCCCCAGTTTTATTGGAGTATAATTGTCAAATAGAAATCATGTATTTTTAAGGTGTACAACTTGTTTTGATAAATGAGTACATTGTGAAATTATCACAATCAAGCTAGTTAACATATTCATTATCTTACATAGTTATCATTATTTTATTCTTGTTGTTTATTTCTATGGTGAGAACACTTAAGACCTACCCTCTTGGCAAATTACTAAACAATATAGTATTGTTAAGTATTGTCAGCATGCTGCACCTTAGATCTTCTGAACCAATTCATCTTACGTAACTGTATCTTTGCGCCTTGGACTGACATTTATTTCTCCCACCTTGCAGACTTTGACAACCACAATTCTATTCTGTGCTTCTAAGAGTTTGACTCTGTTATATTCTACATATAAGTGATATCATGCACTTGTCTTTCTGTGTCTGGCTTATTTCACTTAGTATATATAATGTCTTCCAACTTCATCTATGTTGTTGCAAATGGCTTGATTTTCCTCTTTTTTTTAAGGCCAAACAATATATATTATAAATATATATATCTATAAATAATATATAACTATGTATATAATATCATAATAATTATATTATATTTCCATTATTTATCCATCAGTGGCATTTTGTTTGTTTTCATATCTTGGCTATTGTGAATAATGCTGCAATGAAAATTTGCTTCCATATATCTCTTTAAAATACTGATTTTGTTTTCCTTGGTTATATTCCCAGAAGTGAGGTTGCTGGATTGTATGGTAGTTTTATTTTTAATTTACTGAGGAACCTCCGTGCTGTTTTCCATAATGGCTATGCAAATTTACATTTCCATTAACAATGTATATACAAGTATTCCCTTTCCTCCACATCCTTGCTAACCCTTGTTATCTTTTTGACAGTAGCTGTTCTAACATGTGCAAGATGATATCGCATTATGGTTTTTGTTTTTACTTCCCTGATGATTGGTGATGTTGAACAGCTTTTTAAATACCTGTCATCCATTTGTATATTTTCTTCTGAGAAATGTCTATTTAGGTCCTTAGCTTCTTTTAAAATTTTGTTATTATTTTTTTACTATTGCATTGTATACATTTCTTATATATTTTGGGTATTAATCCCTTACCAGATATATAGCTTGCAAATCTTTTCTCTAATTCTGGATGTTGCCTTTTCACTCTTGTTATTTCCTTTGCTGTGCAGAAGCTTTAGAGCTTAATGCAGTCCTCCTTGTCCCTTTCTGCTTTTGTTGCCTGTATTATTGACATTATATAGTAAAAATCATGGCCAAGACCAATGTCAAGAAGTTTTTTCCATGTCTTCTTCTAGGAATTTTAGTTTCAAGTCTTACATTAAAGTCTTTAATCCATTTTGAGTTGATTTTATATGTGGTGTGAGATAAGGGTCCATTTTTGTTCTTTTGCAAGTGAATATCTTGTTTTCTCAACAGTACCGAAGAGGCTGTTTTTTTCCCCATCATGTTCTTGACACTCTTACAGAGGATCAGTCAACTAGAATGCATAGATATATTTCTGGACTCTATTTTGTTGTCTGTTTTTATCCCACTCCTTACTGATATGATCATTTTAGCTTTGTGATATATTTTGAAATTAGAATATAGCGATGTCTTTAGCTTTTTTCCCCTTAAGATTGCATGGCTCATTGGGGTCTTTTGAGGTTCCATATGAATTTTAGGATTTAAAAAAACTTGTAAAAATTGTTGTGATTTTGATAGAGATAGCACTGAATCTGTAGGTGATATTGGGTATTATGGATAGTTTAACAATATTAATTTTTCCAATCTGTGAACATGAAATGCCTTTCTATTTATCTGTGCCTCCTTTCATTTCCTTCACCAATGTGTTATAATATTGAGTGTTCAAGTCTTTCACCTCTTTGGTTAATCTTATTCCAAAATATTTTATTCTTTTTGTTTCTCTTATAAGTAGATTTTTTAAAAATTATTTTTCAGATAGGTCATTGTTAGTGTATAGAAAACGCAATGATTTTTGTATGTTGATTTTCTATCTTGACACTTCAGTGAATTTGCTTAGTTCTAGCTCTGGTTTTTGTTTCTACACCTAGGGTTATGTCATCTGCAAACTCAAATTCCTTTCCAATTTGGCTGGTTTTTACTTTTTTTTCTTGTCTAATTGTTCTGACTAGGACTCCAAGTACTCTTATGACTAGAAGTAGTGAGAGTGGGATGGATGTTAGAGGAAAAGCTTTCAGTTTTTCCTAGTTGATTATGATAATAGGTATGGCTTTTCCTATGTGCTTTTTATTGTGTTGAGGTAAGTTTCTTTCATAGCTACTTAATTGAGAGTCCTAATCTTGATTATATGATGAATTTTGTTAAAAAAATTTTTGTGTATCAATTGAGATGATTATGTGGTCTTTATCTTTCATTTTATTAATGTGGTGTATCACAAGGACTGATTTTCATAGGTTGAATCATTACTGTGTCTTTGGATATGTCCTACTTGGTCTTGGTATATGGTATTTACCATTTTCTTTGCTCATCATTTCTTCTTACATTTCAGATTTTCTTTCTGGATAATTTCCCCTTTTCTTAAAATATAGCCTTCCATCAGCAATAGTTATAGGAGAGCACTCAGCTTTATGTTTGCCTGAAAATGTGTTTGTTCCCCACTCATTCTACCATGTGAGGTTGCACTGGGAATTCTGCACTCAGGGTCTGCAACCCCCAGGCAGCCCTCAGAGGATCTCAGGTATGCTGGCAACCTGAGCTCGGACTTCCAGCCTCCAGCATGTCAGCAGTAAATGTACGTTGTTTATAAGCCATGCTCTCCATGGTGGTCAGCCCAAACGGCCCAAGTCAGCACTCATACGCTTGTCAATAAAATGAACGATGAAAACTCAGGATGCATGAGGACAGACTTCCATGTTTTATCAGTTGTTCCTTCTAAGAACTCTCTGGTGCAGAGGGGTGACACATTTAAACCTCTTCCTCAGATGGTGGGTCTACTTTGGTGTTGACTTTCCTTGACCATCTGCCCTAGGCTGGTACAACCTCTGTCCTTGCCTCCTGACCAGTGGCGGAGGAGAGCAAGAAAAGTATGCAGTGTGAACAGCACTGGCTTCCATGTAATTAAAGGTGCCCATTAACCTTAAACCCCTGGTGGTGCCTGGATGGTAAAATTGAGTCATTCACAGAATCACACTGGTAATGGTCACAACACGTATTTAGAAGCTCAGTGATGCCCCAGAATTCACTCATTATTTCTTTATGATTATTATCATGCCCATGGAAGTTCAAGAAAAGCGTGTGCCCAGAGAAATTTTCCAGGGCCTCTGGTCTCTAGGCCCCCTTTATGTGGTCAGCCCTTCCTCTCAACATGGGTGCAATAATTATATTAGCAGGCCCCTTCTATTTCACCAGTTTAAACCAGTAAAACCAACCTATGAGTGGAACTTTCAATCAAAGAGATGATTAACTTTATTGAACACCTTTACAGTGGTAGATATATTGACATTTATTTTTCTCACAGGAGCCTTATTTTGGGAGCTTGTCTCATCACTGGTAGGAAGTAGCACAGCTACGGTTCATATGCAGCTCCTAGCTACAATTCTAGTCATCGTTCTACTTCAACACAAGCTGCTTGGGCTTTTCCCCTGGGTTTTGGTGATACTACAGGTACTGGAGGAGATAGTCCTGGATCTTGACTTCATAGATGCAGTAGTATGGACATGGCCATTGATCTGGGTCCCCTTCCTTTCCATGGGTGACACTGTGAATGTCACATTTTAGATGCTGCTGCCTTGATTTCTTCATCTGGTCTTCAATTCTCACATGGGTACTTTGTTAATCTGTGTTAATTTTAATGGGTTCAAATTCATCAGATTGATGTGTTCATTTTGACTCAGAAAGAGTCTGGAAACCTGTGGCTTCACAGGAGGCTGGCAGAGATCTCTCTTGTGATTCTGGAGAAGTCCCTTAATCCTTCAGGGTTACTTTTCTCATCTGTATGAAAAAGCGAGCCTAGATCAATACTTTTTTAAGACCTCATTTTTAATTATAAGAACTCTTCTTTTTTTTTTTTTTTAGACAGAGAGAGAGAGAGACAGACAGGAAGGGAGAGAGTTGAGAAGCATCAAAAGCATCAACTTGTAGTTGTGATACCTTAGTTGTTCATTGATTGCCTTTTCATACGTGCCTTGACTAGACGGCTTCAGCTGAGCCAGTGACCCCTTCATTAAGCCAGCAACCTTGGGCTTAAGCCACCGACTATGGTGTCATGTTGATGGTCCCATGCTCAAACCAGCGACCCCATACTCAAGCCAGCAACCTCAGGGTTTTAAACCTGAGTCCTCAGCATCCCAGGTCAATGCTCTATCTACTGCGTCACCACCTGGTCAGGCTCATGAGAACTCTTTCTCCCCTCTCAAAGGGTGGGCCCAGGCCTGTGCCTTCTTGGCTTCCTTGTTTCCCCCATAGTGGGCCCTGAGAGATGGATCCAGATGAAGTAATGATTGCTAAATTTCTATTATTAATTCTTACAGGGCTTTTCTTACTGTTTACCAAAGGCCTAACGCAGGGGGATTCTGAACTGTTCAACTTCGGTGGAAGGACTGAAATTGGAGCTTGACGCCTGGGTTTGAATCCCATCCTACTTTCTTATTGTCCATGTTACTTCTGGCAAGTCACTTAATCTCTGTGCATCTGTGTCAGTACCTTTAAAATAAGGATAATAATCATATTTGCCTCATAGGGTGGTCGTGAAGATTAAAATAGCTCACCTATAGTAAAACATTTAGCCTAGTGACTAGCACGGCATTGATGGTAGCTCTTAGTTTTTTATCACCTTGAGGATCTAGCATGGCCTTGTAGGAAGTGGAACCTTAAGAGCGACCATAATGAACTGTTTTTTGCAAAATGCATACATAGGAGAGCTTTCAGATGTTGTGTGATCCTAGTCTCCTAGGTTTGCCTTTATGGTGTCTTTCCTCCTGGGTCACTTGTTAGAATGAGGATCCTTGGACTCCCCCCTAGGCTTGCCAGCATCTCCAGGAAAGCAGCCTGGAAATCTGTATTTATAAGAAATGTCTTAGAATATATTTTTGAACAGAGAAGTTTGGAAAATACTACTGTGGTCTCCAACTAGTGCATTTCACAAACAAGAAAGCTGAGTGCCTGGCGGGAAAAATGGCTCACTCAAGGTCAGAGTTCATGACGGAGCTGAGACTAGAACCTGGGCCCCTGCCTTTGGTCCAGTGCTATTTTCACTGCTTTTCTTTTTCCTGTGATG
Source organism: Saccopteryx bilineata (assembly GCF_036850765.1). Classification (NCBI taxonomy): domain Eukaryota; kingdom Metazoa; phylum Chordata; class Mammalia; order Chiroptera; family Emballonuridae; genus Saccopteryx; species Saccopteryx bilineata. The sequence goes on along the minus strand of NC_089490.1, from coordinate 245,486,596 downwards.
GTGGCTCTGTTATTTCTGCCCAGGTGCCTGAGGTTGGCTGTGGAGAAGGAGACAACTTTACTGAAGGCAGAGTTGGGCTGCAGGCACCCCTCCCCAGACAGAGGGTACATGCCCTTTCTTCTTTAGGTGGATTTTTGAGTTCCTGTGTTTATTCTTGACTGTGTACTTGTAGGATAATGATCTCTGGGAACCTGCACGGCCTGAATGATCTCAAAGTCTGGGAATAGTCCTCGCTACCCAGTCTGCACAGGAACAGCCATCCATTTCAAAGCGCAGGCCAGTGCCAGGAATGGGGAGTGGGCAGAAAGATTAAACAAAAATGCCAGAATGCTGAGCACACTTTGCCCGTTTGCATCATGTAAACCACTTTGGAGCCTGAGGATATAAACCAAAAAAATATGCTCAGGGGCGGCCAACAGCATCAATTATTGGTGTTATTATGGTTGTTATCGCTCTTACCGCCATCATTCTTCACACAAACATAAAGGCAGGTAGCCGGGCTCTGCCTCCGGGAGCTGTACGCAGGGCCGTCAGCTGTGATGAATTTCAGACGAGGAAGCGCGGGGTCTGCGGAGCCATAACTCAGCCTCTCAGTGTGAGCCGCAGCTCCTGTTCTCCTACAGTGTTCAGCCTTGTTGTCACAGTGAGGCCAAAGTTTTTATTTATCTTTAAACATCCAGGGCTTGTTCTAGCAATAAAGAATCTAAAAAAAAAGTGTTTAAAGTTACTGATCCTGCTGGGGACCAATGAACCTCTACGGGAGAAGAGAGGGGGACGGAGAGCTGAACCAGAGGGCACAGGAGTGGAGAGCTGGGTGGGGGGGAAGGGCAGCCCTTTATTCCTGGAGAGTAGGTGGATGGAGCCCTTGAACTTGAGAGATTCAGAGATCAAAAGATAAGGTGTAATTGGAGTCTAGGTCCTTAGGGGAAGCGCCAATTTAAACTCGAGGGTGTGATGGAACCATACTTACAGGCGGGAGATAAAATTCAATTTACGGTAGTAACTTAAAAAACCCAACAAACCACAAGTCTTTTTCTGTGTCTTCTTGATTTACTCAGACTTGTTCTGCTGCTGTGGGTAACAAATCCAGCTCCTCTCTTCACAGCATAAGATGCCGACTGACATTTTGGGCCTTAATGATTTATTTCTTCAATTGAGTAAACATGTGATGTGGCCTAAGACTAAGTTATAGGGGAACCAAATGCAGGACATACACTTACAGTACGTGGTTTTCACTGCAGTCCAGGACTAAAGCACCATTTCCCAGCATCTACAGTGCAGTTATTCCTGCTGTTCAGGGGGGTCCCATTTAGGCACTAAGATTCCAAATCGCTTCCTTAATCCTTACATAATATCAAATTATATTCATTAAAATTTTTTTTGGATTAATAAATATTTACAAATAGATTAACAATGAGAAATTCCATGGTAGTCCCCTAATTTTTCAGGTAAAGAAATGAAAACGCAAAGTAATTAAGTGACTTGCTTAAAGTCATCTGAACCTGAACCCAAACCCTAACGCTAACCCTAGAGCTGGGATTATAGTTTAGGTCTTTTAATTTGTCTATGTAGTCTAGTCTTTAAATTCAGTCAGGTTCTAGTTGTGTGTTCTCTCTAGCAGATTTAATTTGTGTTCTATGTGCTCAGTACAAAGCTGTTTAATATGAGTGTGTATGTGTGTGTGTGTTTGTGTGTAAGCCAAAAGAAAGAAGAAATGGAACTAGTTCTTCAATACTTACAATCTAATCAGAGGTAGGATACTCACACAGGTAAAATAATAATGAACGGTACAATTCAGCAGTGCTTCTCAAACTTTGACGTGCATGAAAATCTCCTGGGAACCTTGTTGAAACACAGAGTCTGAATCAGGAGCTCAGGGGGGAGGCCTGAGATTCTGCATTGCTTATGAACTCTCAGGGGAGGCGTGTACTGTCAAAAGAGACATGCTTTAAATAATAAGGCAAGCCAGGAGATAATTAAGGGGTAAATTACGTAGCAAAATTATAAAACATGAAGGAGTTGAGGGTAATGAGGAGTAATTAGGGAAAGTTTCATGGGACACGTGGAATTTGAGCTCATCTGAAATAATGGTTTAATTCTGAATCGGTGAAGGAAGAGAGTTAATAGTGCAAGTACAGGGGCAGGGAGGAGTGAAACGGGTTTGTGAGGTGGTGAGGAGGGCAGACTGCCTGGTGGGGGGGTCTGGTGCTGTGGTGGGCAGCCTCGGAGATGTCCCCAGTGATTCTCCATTCTGGTTTTGTATGGCCTTGTGCATTACCATCCCTCCAGGGTGGCTCGGGCTGAATGACTTGCTTTTAAGGGATAGAATACAGAAAGAGCAATGGGATACCATTTCCAAGATAGGTTAGCAGTGACTTCTATCCTGCTCACACAATGTTGCATCATCTCTTTCTCTGAAGGAAGCTAGCTAACATGCAGCTGAGAGGCCCATGTGGCAAGAAACTGATGTGATATCTCTAGTCAATGGCAAGGATTTGAGGTGTTGTGGTAGCTATGAGTGACCTTCCTGGGCCAAAGCTTGAGATGACACAGTGACACTGGAGCACTACATGAAAGATTTTTAACAGTTAATACCAATTCTTCACAAACTCTTCCAAAAAAAAAAAGAAATAAAAAACCCACCTAAATAATTCTTTGAAGTCAGTAACATCCTAATAACAAAACCAAAGACATCACAAGAAAAAGAAAACACTGTATATCCTATGGAAAATTCGCATTAAAATAGTATCAAACCAAATCCAGCAGTTTATTAAAAGGATACACCATGACCAAGAGGAATTTATCTCTGGAACATAAGGTTGGTTTAACTTTCAAAAATCAAATAACGTAGTATGTCATATCAATAAAAAAGAACAAAAGAATCACATAATCATTTCAATAGGTGAAGAAAAAGCATTTGACAAAATATAACACAAATAAATAGAGTATGCTAGTAAAGATGCCAGACATATAAAGGTCATATATTATATTATTCTACTCATCTGGAATACCCAGAGTAAGAAAATCCATAGAGACAGAGGTGGCTTGTTCGGAAGGAGATGGAATGTGATTGCTGAACAGGATAGGATTTGTTTGAGGAATGAGGAAAGTATCCAAATAGATTGTGTATATTCCAGATACAAGTGTCTTATCAGATATGTGTTGTGTCGCCTGACCAGGCAATGGCGCAATGGATAGAGCGTCAGCCTGGGATGCTGAGGACCCAGGTTCAAAGTTTCAAGGTCACTGGTTTGAGCATAGGCTCACCAGCTTGAGTGTGGGATTGTTGGCTTGAGTGGGGGGTCATAGACATGACCTCATGGTTGCTGATTTGAGCTCCAGGGTTGTTGGTTTGAAGCCCAAGGTTGCTGGCTTAAATCCAGGGTCACTGTCTTGAACAAGGGTCACTGGGTTGGTTGGAGCTCTGTGGTTAAGACACATATGAGAAAGCAATCAATAAACAACTAAGTTGCTGCAATGAACTGATATCAGCTTCTTATCTCTCTCTCCCTTCCTGTTTGTCCTCCTCCCCCTACCGCCTGCTTTAAAAAAAAAAAAAAGATAGGTGGCTGCTCCTTTGAAGGTGTCCTTCAAAGCACAACTGGTTTTAATTTTGAGAATCTAAGTTATATATATATTTTTTAGTCACTTATACTTTTGTCATTGTATCTAAGAAAGCTTTGCCTCATCCAAAGTCACTCAGATTTAATCCTATGTCTTCTTTGAGGACCTTTGTAGTTTTAACTTTTATATTTAATATTTTATATTCTAGGAGTATTTTGGAGTTTTTGTGTATGGTGTAAGGAAGAGGTTCAATTTTATTTTTTTTACATGTTGATACATAGTTGTCTGAGCATTATTTCTTAAAAAGACTATTTTCCCCATTGAATTGTCTTGGCATCCCTGTTGAAAATCAATTGACCATAAACTTTAGCATTTAATTTTAATAATTTTATTAAAAATATTAATGATTCATTTTGTTCTTAATTATATTTATTTTATTAATTTTATTCCATTGATCTATGTGTCTATTTATATTCCTGTACTACACTGCCTTTATTATTGTATCTTTGTAGTAAGTTTTGAAATCAGGAAGTGTAAGTCCTCCTATTTTGTTTTTCTTTTTCAAGATTGTCTTGACTATACTTGGTACTCTGCACTTTTGTATGAATTTGAAGATACACTCATTAAATTCTGCAAAAATAGCTGGGATTTTGACACAGATTGTGTTGATTTTGAAGATTGATTTGGGGAATATCACCGTCTCAAAAATACTGTTTTTCCACCTATGAATATGTATGTTTTTGCATTTATTTAGATCTTTAAATTTTTTTAACTGTTTTATAATTTTTAGAATGAAAGTTTTAAACCTCCTTTGTTATATTAATTCTGTGTATTTTATTCTTTTTATTGCCATTGTAAATGAGATTATTTTCTTACCATGATTTTTGATTGCTGATTGCTATTGTACAGCAACAGACAGTATTGATTTATATATATTGATCTATATACCCTATAACATTATAAACTCATTTACTAGCTCTAATAGTTAATTTTTAGTAGCTTTCTTAGGAATTTTTATATGTAAGATTATTTCATCTGCAAATAGAGATTGTTTTACATCTTCCTGTCTGATTTATATGTCTTTTATTTATTTTTTTGCTTGCCTAATTGCACTGGTTAGAACTTTCAGAATCCCATTGAGTAGATGCAGCAAAAGCAAATTTTCTTTTCTTATTTCTGATCATAAGAAAGTCTTTCACCTTTAAATATAATGTTAGCTGTGTGTGTGTGTGTGTATGTGTGTGTGTGTTTAATAGATGCCCTTTATCAAGTTGAGGAAATCCTTCCATGCCTGGTTTGTTAACTTCTTTTTTAATCATAGAAAGTGTATTATATTTTGTCAAATGTTTTTTCTACATCTATCAAGATGATTACGTGATTTTTTGTTTTTGTTTTTTTTATTGATATGACATACTACGTTAATTGATTTTTGAATGTTAGACCAACCTATGTTCCTGGAATAAATTCCTCTTGGTCATGGTTTATCTTTTTAATAAATTGCTAGACTTGGTTTGATACTATTTTATTATGGATTTTCCATAGTATATAAGTAAGATATATAGTGTATTCCATTTTTTGTGATGTCTTTGGTTTTGTTATTAGGATGATACTGACTTCACAGAATTATTTAAGTGTTTCCTTTTCTTTTTTTCTTTTTTGGAAGAGTTTGTGAAGAATTGGTATTAACTGTTAAAAACCTTTAGTGTAGTCCTCCAGTGAAGCCAACTATATCAGGGTTTTTGTTTGTTTGTTGTGGAAAGTTTTTAATTTATTAATGCAATTTTTTACTTTTTATATGTCTATTCAGAATTTCTATTTCTTCTTGACTCAGTTTTGGTATTTTGTGTTGTCCATTTCATCTAAATTATCTCATTTGTTGGCATAAGTTATTGTATGCACTTATAATACTTTTGAAATTTATGAGGGAAGTAGTGATGTCTCTTCTTTCATTCCTGACTTTTGTAATTTGAGTCTTCTCTCATTTGTCTTGGTCAGAATAGCTAAAAGTTTTTCAACGTTGTTTATCTTTTCATAGGACCAATTTTTGGTTTTATTGGTTTTTCTCTTTTGCTTTTGTATTTCCTAGTATATTAATTTTCAGTTTAATGTTTATCATTTCCTTCCCTCAGCATGCTTTGACTTAACTTAATATTCTTTTTTTCAGTATCATAAGGTGAAGGCTAAGTTACTAATATGAGATCATTCGTCTTTTTAATATAGGCATTTTTACTATAAATTTTTTCTAAGTATTGCTTTATTTGCATTCCATAAGTTTTAATATGCTGTACTTTTATTTTAATTAATCTCAAAGATTATAAAATTTCTTTTGTGATTTTTTTTGACTCTGGTTATTTAGGAAGGCATTATTTAATTTGCACATATTTGCAAATGTTCTAAATATTTTTCTGTTACGTATTTTTAATATCACTCTGTTATGGTTGGCAGTCACACTTTGTATGAGTTACGTCTTTTTACATTTATTGAGGTTTATCATCTAGCCCAGGGGTCTCAAACTCGCGGCCCGCAGGCCGCATGTGGCCCGCCAAACAATTTTGTGCGGTCCGCAGACTAATCCACGAAGTTCAAAATATTTTGGATAAAATTAAGTAAGCCTAGGGGCCTACTTGTATTTTTCATTTCTCTAGCATCCTAGCTAGATATTAGCTTAGTTAACAGCAGTTGTGATGTGAACTACAGTTTCTGGTCGTTTTGTGACACTGAGTAAACTGCATGTACGATTGTGCTTGTTGTACTGATTTTTTTTTGTTTTCAACTGCAGTGAGAAAAGTGTAGCGTAACAGTTGCCTTTTGTAGACCTAGTGAGGCCCGCCGAACGGCTGTGATCTTGCTCTGCGTTGAGTTTGAGACCCCTGATCTAGCCTATGGTGTGGATTCTGGAAAAATTTTCACATATGCTTGGGAAGAATAAATATTCTACAGTGGTTGGTTAGAGCATTCTAGAGATGTCTGGTAAGTCTAGTTGTTTTATAGTGTTATTCAGTTCTATTTTATTTTTGATCTTTCTAGAAATAAATAACAACTGTTATTGTTGAATCATCTATTTACTCCTTCAATTCTGTCATTATTGTTTTATGTAATTTATGGGATTGGTTGTTAAAAGCATACATTTATATTTCTTATGTGTTTCTGATGAATTGACTTTTATTATAAAATATCTATCTTTACTTCTAGTAACTTTTTTAAAACATCTGTCTTGGCTGATATTAGTACAGACAGCTACTTCAGCTCTCTTGTGGTTGTTGTTTTCATCATGTATCTTTGTTCATCTTTTTACTTTCAACATTTTGTATCTTTGAATCTTCAGTGTGTCTCCTGCAGAACAAATTGTTCAACCTTGTTTTTTATCCAGTCTGACAATCTCTAACTTTGATTGCATTGTTTCATTTACCTTTAATACTATTATTTATTTATTTATTTATTTATTTATTTATTTATTTATTTTACAGAGACAGAGAGAGAGTCAGAGAGAGGGATAGATAGGGATACACAGACAGGAACAGAGAGAGATGAGAAGCATCAATCATCAGTTTTTTGTTGCAACACCTTAGTTGTTCATTGATTGCTTTCTCATATGTGCCTTGACTGTGGGGCTACAGCAGACTTAGTAACCCCTGCTCAAGCCAGTGATGTTGGGTCCAAGCTGGTGAGCTTTGCTCAAACCAGATGAGCCTGCGCTCAAGCTGGCGACCTCGAGGTCTCGAACCTGGGTCCTCTGCCTCCTAGTCCAACGCTCTCTCCACTGCGCCATTGCCTGGTCAGGCCCTTTAATACTATTATTGATGTAGTTGGATTTACATATGCTATTTTACTTTTCATTTTCTAAATATCTCATGTCTTTTCTGTTCCTCTGTTCTTCCTTTACTGCTTTCTTTGGAATTAAATATTTTCTAGTGTAACATTTTAATTATAGAATGGATTTTTTCCACTATTAAAAAATTATTTTCTGACAAAATAGAGAAAGTCATTCCTTTTGTGTAGGGAAATAGCACTGTTGGCTGGATTTACCAGTATTTATTAAACATCAAATTTGGGAAAGCGTGAGTAAGTATGTTTGTGTATGTGTGTGGGGACGTTGGGAGGAGGGAAAGAGGGAGAAATGGAAAGAGAGAGAAAGAGCATGTGTAGGCAGATGTTTAGATTCTTGCAGAAATATTACTGATGTGCAAAATTGAAAGAAGAGCTTTTGGAAGACCATGAAGGTGCTTCAAGCAATGAACTATAATTTTATATCATGGCAAGTAGGGAGTCTTCTAGTAAGCTGACATTTGTCTAGTACAGTTGCTTATAAATACCAGGTAAGTAATTTTCAGGTTAGTAATTAAGAAGAAAGAGCCTTTATGTGTGCCTTGAACTTTCAAATTTTCCTGTTCACCTTGAGTAAGATTGATTTTGTCAAGGTCACAGATAGAAATGTTTCCATGATTGAATCTGATATTGATCTACTGATAGCTGCTTAATTAATACAGTTAGGACTTTTTCCTCCTAGGGAGACCATCTAATCATGATTGCTTCTCACATGTTTCCTCAGGGGAAGAATCTATGTTTATATTCATGACTTCAAAGTAGTCACAAGGTAACTGACTGCTGTTTGTAGCTATTTGTCCTTCACTTTAAGTTTCTCAAAAACAGTTCTTAACCTAGTCTCACAAATAAAAGACCTGTTTTTCAGATCTAAGCAGCTGCTAAGCATTGGATCTGTGAATCTGTGAATTCCACTGTCACACACATTCATTGTGGGCTATAGAGGGTGCTTAAAAAGCTCTACACTTGTAAGAAAGCTTGTTGCTTAAAGTAACTCATAGTTGATAGTATATCATTCACAGGAGCTTTCAAACTTGGCTTCTGTATCCCCCTTCACCTTCTCAAATTTAGCTTTGGTCTCTGATAAAGTTTTCTATTAAGCAAAGGAGAATTTGTGTTTAATTATGCTTTTGTAGAAGCAAGTAACTTAAAGAAAATTAAGCTATTTTGATTATGAAATCTCAAACTTTAATAATGGCAATGAAAAGCCTTTGAAAATATTAGTCATCGTTGCTTAAGAGATCTGTGGGAAGTGAGTCAGTGTTTCATTATTCTTTGTTGGACCTTATTAACTGGAGACAATCAGAAGAAGCCAAGGCATAGTTAAGTCATTTATATAAGACCAGAGTGAAGGGGCCAGAGTTAAATTCAGGTCCTTGTATTCTGACGCTTCCCCTTCCTCTTTGGATCATGGTCCTCTCTCAATCAGCCCTCTGTTCCTCAATGTAATCTCAGCAGTGGATCTGACACTTGTTTTCATGGCTTTCTTGATGGAAACAAGAGGGGGAAGTGTTGACATTACTTTTCACAAGGTGGAAAGATAATTGATTGTATGAATTGATCACATCATGCATGCTTCTGGCTTTTCAATGCTGGATATTGCTCACCTCCCTTTATGCCTCTCATTCCCAGTCCTGTACACATGAGATGGAGTCCACTCTAGATACGGTGTGAGCAGGCATGTCAGGGTCAGGAGCGCTTTACTGTGGTCACAGCCACGAGGTCTGTGACTGAAGGATGAGGCGGGAAGGAGCCCCGGGACAGGCTTGCTCCTCCTCCCAGCCGGGCACTGTCCAGTCTCTGCTCTGTGTTCACATCCTCACACGGATTCTTTTTCTGCTCTTATTTTTTTTAAATCCTTGATTCTAAGATGTTATAAATTTTTATATGTGTTATCAATTTAATAATAGCATCAGGGAAAAGTTTTTATGTCAAATACATGTGCCTGTGGAAAGAGGTATCCCCATTTCAGACACATTAATATGAGAAGAATGGATCTTAGAATCAAGGAAATGAAGTACTTTAAAAAATTTTTTCTGCCATTTTTTTTCTTTTCTAATGGAATCTGTTTTCTCACGCCTCTTGAGAAAGGAATATGGACAGAGTCCTGTTTCCTTAGTCCTTAACTAATAGGCACATTGGTTATTTGTGCTGGTGGTTCCCAACTCAAGATGTGATCTTTTTTGGGTATCCATAGTATGTGCCATGTTATGATTATGTGCCTCCCTGCATTAGTAAATACACTTCAACCCAGAAAATTCTAAGCTCTATAAAGATAAATAAAAGACTAAAAAAAAAAGCCTGGAATGCTTGACTAAACCTTATAGCTAATGAAATATCCATTTATTGGAGAAATAGTAAGAAGAGTTCATCTGTTTTGTATGTTTCTGTTTGATGTCATTTCAATGAGATAACTTTTTCCCCCTTATTAATCTTCAAAGAAATATAAAATGCCAAGTGATGATGCAAACATCTATGTCATAGAAGGTTAACACAGGCAGTAAATAACACAGGCAGTAAACCTGTGGTGTCTCTGACCTATGACTATCTTTTGGGTAGGTTTTTCTTTTAAAAAAATTATTAACAACAGCTGATTTTATTATGTTCCCATGGTGTCACATTGGTCAACTTCAGTTGCTTACTTTGAGTAGAGATGTTTGGTTTTGTTGCAGCAACTGAAAACAAAACCCAAGCCATATGTTTGGTGAGCGAAGTAGGATGTGGGGAGAGCTCCTCTGTGCATCTACATGACAGGCACATTGGACTAAGAAATACATTGGTCCTGCAGTGTGCTGTTGATTAAAGCTGTTATTATGTGGTCTTCCAAAGCCCTTCAGCTATGGTTTTCTTCTAAAGTAGGGTGTACATAGAGCTTTGTCCAAATAGACATACTGTATTCCTCTCTAAAGACGTTGGAGAGGAATGGTTTTAGAGGGATGTTTTAGACCCTAAACACAGGCACTGGTTATATGAAAAAGCTCTGAATAATTTTGATAACCTCTTCCTGTCTTGCATATTCTTGATTGAAAACTAATGGTCTACTGTAAAATGGAATTTCCACAATGAGATTTTCTTGGTATTAAACAAAAGGGTATTTTAACAATACTTTATATTTTGAGATTTAGAGATCCTTTAACGTCACATTTCTGAGGTTTTATCTTCTATTTCTCACAGTTGTCCCCACTGCAGTCCTGTGTTACTCTTGGCCCTGTAGCTCAGTATGTACTCTCTCTTACTGGAATGAAGTCTATTTATTCCGGTCAGTTTCTTCATTATCTTACCCCAGGCTTTAGATCCATGCCTGAATGTACTAATCCCATTTCCTGGTCTGGGTTATGTTTTAAGATTGCTAAATTTTCTTCATTTAAAATTTTTTTTCAGTGCTCAATTTTGGTCTGACCTCTTCCCTGCAACCTCTTTCAGGGTTTTTTCTTTCTTTCTTTTTTTTACTCATGGCCATCTCTCTGTTCTAAGCATTTGTTGTTTTCACCTCATATTTGACATTTAGTTATTTACTTGTTTGCATTGTTTTCCGGTTGTCTCCTGTGTCTGTTCTGCATTTTTAATGATCTTTTACACTCCTAGAGAGCACATAAAATATTGTATGTTGCTTTTGTAAACTTGATAGCATTTAACACACTACTCAACACACAGTAGTATCCTAATAATGGTTAGTTATATTGAATTGACCTTTTTATTCAGATTTTGATTTTATGTAAAGTTCTCATTGAAATTTTTCAACCACTAGCATGGGAAAACATTAGCCTAAAAAATTGTTTGAATATCAGTAAGCCAGCATCATTGTAGTGTTTTGTGTGATTGAACAATGTTAAGTGCCTGTGTATGGATGAAATTAGACCATGTATAAATTACTCAAAGGACAGAATTTTTTCCCCTTAAGAAATCATATATATACTTCACCATTACATTTAATGAGTATGAGCTTTTAGAAGGGACAAGATTTAAAATAAATTTTGATATTTTTCCATATAACAGTGTGAAAAGTCATAACATTATTTTACTGTGCAAGTGTAGCAAACATATTCAAATCATCATTGGTGATATACTGTCTATGCATATGTTTTAGGGAAGGGCATTCTGAAAAACCCTTTATTGAAACCACTGATTTATGAAAGCAAGCATAAAATGAAGGAATAGAGCAGAAAGGTGAGATTGGAACAAAAATTAAATCTGGTTTGCAAAACATTTGGAAATTTATCAATATTAAATCACATTTATTGATTGGAAATCAGTGTTTCTTTATTGCAAGAATGATGCTTTGTGTTAAGTTTATAAGATTCCTTCATTTCAATGTTAATTGTTTGATTCCTAATTAACATTCTTCAGTGTGTTGACTGTGTTTACTTCAAATATTTGATCTGTATTTAGCTATTTGAAAACACAAGAGAACTTGATGAGAGTATGGTTGACTCATTCTTTTTATACCAGTCACACAGAAAATGAAAGTGTAAAGGAAACTTGACTGTCTTCCCTCTCTGCCTTTGCCTCTGGGCACAATCATGCAAAGATTGGTTTTGGAAGGAAAGGTTCTTGCTTTCTTCCATTGCTCATGAGATTTAAACTTTCAATTTGCCTTCTCAGGATTGTCAGGTAAAGGAGGCTGCTTATTCTCAATATCAAAATGTGTTTTTCAAGAGTGAGAGATAAACGTTTAAATGATGAAGAGAAATCAACCTGTCAGGTGTTAACAATTGCTTATTGTGCTTTGGGACATTTATGTTTTTTCCTAATTAGATAGTCCCAACTGTCTTCAATCACTTAAGGTAGACAAATTCCTCACCAGTAACTGTCTTTTTCCCTTCGCTTAAAATTTTACCTTGTGTTAGAAATGATTTTAAGCTTCTGTTTTGTACTTTTATTCTCCTTTCCTGTCCTATGCGAGGAGTATGAAATAATATTGCTCTAGGAAAGATTTAAAGCTAGATGTCTTGACCATTGTTGGGTTCAGTGATCCTTCTGAGAATGTGACAGATGCTGTAGCTCATCTCTCCATTATGAAGCACACGTAATGATTTTGACATACGATTTCATGTGCTGGTGAGACTCCCCAGATTTCCCACTCTGTCCACAGACACCAGAGTCAGAAGCCCCATGTAGCCTTAGGCTATGAAGGGCTTTGTTTTTCTTCCTGGTAGGTTTGATTCTAAGATGTTCATGTGAGCATTTGATGGGCTGTTGATTGAGGTAAGCTAAAAACAAAAACAAAAACCAGCTAGTTCCATATAAGCATATTTATGCCTGTGGTAGAATAATAGCAGCCTGTAGAGGAAGAGGGAAGGGGGTGGATTAGTCACTCAAAACAGTTTTTTTAAAAATGTATTTGGTTTTTAATGTATAGTATTGTAGTGATAACAGACTCTTGAGTTCCACATACCCATTCCATAGCAGCACTCTATAGCAAAATATTAGTTCCAGATATATGAAAATTTAAATCTTGCTGGGATTAATGTGTTAAATGAGAAGAAATGTGATATTACATTAAACTTATATTAAATAGCTTGGTAAAATGATGAACCCATTCCCAAAAATAATACTTGGTCTTGAAATATAAGTATTTATTCATATAATAAAATTAACAGTCTTATCTGGATTTTGAAAAATTCTCATCTGGAGGATGGTCATTGGAAGTAGACACAGAAGTTCCTTCAAAGCAGAGAGCTCTCTCTATCTGATAGAGCATGGTGTTGAAAAAAGATCATTGGGTGAGGAGTCAGGAACATGGACTTTGAATACTGCTATCAACAAAGGCTGATCAACTTGTGTGGTTTGCTCAGGACTTTCCCCATTTTAGCGCTGGGAACTCCCTTCCTCTTCCCCATTTTCCCCTTCCTGTCTCAGCCATGGGGAAACTAGGAAGAATGATCAGCAATTGGATGCATGACCATGAATCAGACAGTGAATTTTCCTGGGCTTCAGTTTTCTCATGCGTAAAATGAACCGGCAGTTTAGATGGCTAAAGATCTTTCAGCTGTTTATCCAAGAAGTATTTTTATCCTCAACATTTTCTTTCCTTTCCCTTTCTTCCTGAGATAGCCATGAAAAATCTTGGCGACTGTTTTCTCTTATATCTTTGTGCTCTAGTTTTAGTTTATACCACATCAATTCAACATAAGGTTTAACTTCTTTAAGTGAACCAACTATATACCGTATTTTTCACTCCATAAGGTGCACCTGACCATCAGACACACCTAGGATTTTAAGGAGAAAAATAAGAAAAAAAATTCTGAACCAAATGGTGTGTTAAAATATTTAATAAATACTGTATTTTTCACTCCATAAGACACACGGGCATTTTCCCCTCCACTTTTTGGGGGAAAAAGTGCATCTTAGGGAGTGAAAAATACGTTAACTCTCACAGATTTTTGGCAATCAAGATATAGAATTGATCTATTGTACACTATAATCTAGGTCAGAGATTTTCAATCTTTTTCATCTCATGAAACACACGACTAATTACTAAAATTCTGTGGCACACCAAAAGATATATATTTTGCCAATCTGACAAAAATAAGTATAATTTTGATTTCATCACACTGGATAGCTATTGTCATTTTTTAAGACAACCTAAGGGAAAATAAGTCAATGCCCAGTTATTTTACATTTTAAAAATTCTTGCACCCTGACCAGATGGCTCAATTGGTTAGAGCATGGTCTTGATATGCCAAGGTTGTAAGTTCAATTCCCAGTCAAGGTATATGCAGGAATCAACCAAGGAATGCAAAGATGGGTGGAAAAACAAATCGATGTTTCTTTCTCTTTCTCCTTTCTCTCTCTTTCTTCCTTTCTCTCTCTCTAAAATCAATCACTCTCAAAAATCTTGTGGTACACAGGTTGGAAATAGCTGATTTAATTGATCTGTTGGCACCAACTCCAAAAGTGACCTCATATACTGAATTGAGAGACTAGGAGGGCAAGTGACAGAAAAACTTTTAGGGGTTGGAGAGAGCTGGGCAGATTTCTAATATTTGTACAGTTACTGAGGTTTTAAAAAAACTTTATTGAGATGCAATTCACATATTATACTATTTATAAATTTAAAGAATGTGCCTCAGTGGTATTTAGTGTATTCATAGATCTGTGCAAATATCACTATAATCAATTAAAAAATATCTCATCACTTCAAAACAAAGCTCTATATATTTTTAACTATCGCTTTCTATCCTCCTAATTGCCCATACTTTCAGCTCTAACAACCACTCATCTGCTTTCTGTCTCTAGATTTGCTTATTCTGAATGTTTTGTATCAGTGGAATCATATAATACATGTTCTTTGGTGACTAGCTTCTTGCACTTTGAATGTTTTCAAGAGTCATTCATATTGTAGTATATATGAGTACTTCATCCCTTTTCATGGAGAAATGATATTCCATTGTATGAATATATTACATTTGGTTATGCATTCATCAGTTGATGCAAATTTGGGTTTTTTCCACTTTTTGGCTATTATGAATAATGCTGCCATAAACATTCACATCCAGGTTTTTGTATGGGCCTATGTTTTCACTTCCCTTGTATACCGAGGAGTGATTCTGGTCACATGGTAACTCTGTGTCTAATTATTTAACCATTTGAGGAACTTCCCAATTGTTTTCCAAATTGGCTGTACCAATTTATATTCCTACATTCTCATACAAGTATGAAGGTTCTGATTTTTCCACATTTTTGTCAACACTTGTATTTCTTGGACTTTTTGATTCTAGCCATCCTAGTAGGTGTTCAGTGGTATTTCATTTGCATTTCTTTGATGGCTAATGAAGTTAAAGCATTTTTTGTGGGCTTACTGGCAATTTATATATGGGTTTTGGAAAATGTCTAGCCAGATCCTTTTTAAAATTGGCTTGTCTTTTACTATTAGATTGCACAAGTTCTTTATGTATTCTAGATACAAGTGTTTTGTTTTTTTTATCAGCTAAATGATTTTCAGAAAACTTTTCCCATTTTATGGGTTATATTCTCACTTTCTTGATAGTGTTTTTGCCCTGTTCATAATATTAGGGGAAAAAACATCCATTCTTTCATCATTAAGTATGATACTAGCTGTGGCTTTTTCATAGATACTCTTCATCAGGTTGAGGAAGTTCCCTTGTATTCTTAGTTCATTGGATGTTTTTATTATTAAAGGGTGTCAGATTTTGTCAAATTATTTTTCTGCATTTATTGAAAAGATCATGGGGTTTTGTTTTTTATTCTATTGATAACACTTATTACATTAATTGATTTTCAGATGTTAACTCTACCTTTGTTTGATTCCTGGGATAAATAATTGTCTTGTGATGTCTTTGTCTGGTTTTGTCATTAGTGTTGTATTGTCCTCAGAAGAAAAATAAGAAGTGTTTCTTTTCTATTTTTTAAAGAGTTTTTGAAGAATGGTTATTAATTCTTTATTAAATGTTTGGCAAAATTTATTGACAGAGCCTTTTGAGTCTAGATTTTTCTTTGTGGTCAGTTTTTTATATTACTAATTCAATCTCTTTCCTGATTATAGACCTATTTAAAAAGCATCATCTTGTTGCTCTACTTAGATGAGCACCCATTGATCACTTCTATTTTTATTTTATTTATTCATTTTTAGAGAGGAGAGAGAGACAGAGAGAAAGGAGAGAGAGACAGAGAGAGAGAAGGGGGGAGGAGCTGGAAGCATCAACTCCCATATGTGCCTTGACCAGGCAAGCCCAGGTTTTGAACCGGCGGCCTCAGCATTTCCAGGTCGACGCTTTATCCACTGCGCCACCACAGGTCAGGCCTAGACCTATTTAGATTATATATTTCTTCTTGAGTTTTGTCTTGGTAGTTTGTGGTTTTCAAGTAATTTGTACATTTTACCTGGATTATCTTATTTATTGGCATACAGTTGTTTATATCCTTTACAATCCTTTTTCTGTAAGGTTTGTAGTAATGTCACTTCTTTCATTTCTAAAGTCTAGAAATTTGAGTATTTTTTTCTTTTTTGTTGATTAATATAGTTAACAGTTTGTTAATTTCATTGGTTTTTAAATTACCCAATTTTGTTTTTATTAATTTTTCTATTTATTTTAGTTTTTGTTTATTTCTATGCTAATCATTATTATTTCCTTCCTTTTTCTTTTATGTTTAATTTTCTAATTTTTTTCAGTTGTCTTAAGATTTGGTTAGTGACTTGAGATCTCTCTCTCTTTCTCTTTCTTTTTTATTAGTTTTAATGGGGTGACATTAATAAATCAGGGTACATATATTCAGAGAAAACATCTCCAGGTTATTTAGACATTTGATTATGTTGCATACCCATCGCCCAAAGTCAAATTGTCTTCCGTCACCTTCTATCTGGTTTTCTATGAGCCCGTCCCCTCCCTCCACACCACCCCTCCCCTCCCCCACACCATTCCTCTCCTTTCCCCCACCCTACCCCTGTAGCCACCACACTTTTGTTCATGTCTCTTAGTCTCATTTTTATGTCCCACCTATGTATGGAATCATATAGTTCTTAGTTTTTTCTTATTTACTTATTTCACTCAGTATAATGTTATCAAGGTCCATCCATGTTGTTGTAAATGATCCGATGTCATCATTTCTTATGGCTGAGTAGTATTACATAGTATATATGTACCACATATTCTTTATCCAGTCATCTATTGAAGGGCTTTTTGGTTGTTTCCATGTCTTGGCCATCGTGAACAATGCTGTAATGAACAAGGGGCTGCATGTGTCTTTACATACCAATGTCTCTGAGTTTTGGGGCTATATACCTAGTAGAGGGATTGCTGGGTCATATGGTAGTTCTATTTTTAGTTTTTTGAAGTACCACCATACTTTCTTCCATAGTGGTTGTAATACTTTACATTCTCACCAGCAGTAGATGAGGATCCTTTTTCTCCACAGCCTCTCCAACACTTGTTATTACCTGTCTTGTTGATAATAGCTAATCTAAAAGGCGTAGGTGGTATCTCATTGTAGTTTTGATTTGCATTTCTCTAATAACTAATGAAGATGAGCATCTTTTCATATAATTGTTGGCCATTTGTATTTCTTCCTGGGAGAAGTGTGTTTTCATGTCCTCTTCTCATTTTTTTATTGGATTGTTTGTTGTTGAGTTTTATGAGTTCTTTGTATATTTTGGATATTAGCCCCTTATCTGAGCTATTGTTTGAAAATGTCATCTCCCATTTAGTTGGTTGTCTGTTTGTTTCGTTGTCAGTTTCTCTTGCTGTGCAAAAGCTTCTTAGTCTGATGTAGTCCCATTCATTTATCTTTGCCTTCACTTCTCTTGCCTTTGGAGTCAAATTCATAAAGTGTTCTTTATAACCAAGATCCATCAGTTTAGTACCTATGTCTTCTTCTATGTACTTGATTGCTTCAGGTCTTATATTTAGGTCTTTGATCCATTTTGAATTAATTTTAGTACCAGGGGACAAGCTGTAGTTGAGTTTCATTCTTTTGCATGTGGCTTTCCAGTTTTCCCAGCACCATTTGTTGAAGAGGCTTTCTTTTCTCCATTGTGTGTTGTTGGCCCCTTTATCAAAAATTATTTGACCATATATATGTGGTTTTATTTCTGGGTTTTCTATTCTGTTCCATTGGTCTGAGGGTATTTTTTCTGCTAATACCATGCTGTTTTGATTGTCGTGGATCTATAATATAGTTTGAAGTCAGGTATTGTAATGCCCCAGCTTCATTCTTTTTCCTTAGGATTGCTTTGGCTATTCAGGATTTTTTATAGTTTCATATAAATCTGATGATTTTTTGTTTCATTTCTTCAAAAAATGCCATTGGAATTTTGATGGGAATTGCATTGAATTTGTATATTGCTTTGGATAATATGGTCATTTTGACTATATTTATTCTTTCTATACAAGAACAAGAAATATTTTTCCATTTCATTGTATGTTTTTTGATTTCCCTTAACAATGCTTTGTAGTTTTCATTATATAGGTCCTTTACATTCTTTGTTATGTTTATTCCTAAGTATTTTTTTTTTTTTTGTTGCAACCATGAGGGGATTATTTTTTTGAGTTTATTTTCTCATGTTTCATTTTTGGCATATAGGAAGGTAATGGACTTTTGTATATTAATTTTGTATCCTGCGACCTTACTATATTGGCTTATTGTTTCTAGTAATCTTTTTGTGGAGTCTTTGAGGTTTTCGATGTATAGGATCATATCATCTGCAAAAAAGTGAAACCTTTACTTCTTTTTTTCCAATATGAATGCCTTTTATCTTTTTTTTCAATATGAATGCCTTTTATTTTTTTTTCCGTCTGATTGCTCTGGCTAGAATTTCCAGCACCACGTTAAATAAGAGTGGAAAGAGTGAACAACCCTGTCTTGTTCCTGATTTAAGGGGAAAAGTCCTCAGTTTTATGCCATTTAATATGATGTTAGCTGATGGTTTATCATAAATGGCCTTTATTATGTTGAGATATTTTCCTTCCATACCCATTTTGTTGAGTGTTTTAAACATAAAATTGTGTTGTATTTTATTGAATGCCTTTTCTGCATCTATTGATAAGATCATGTGGTTTTTGTTCTTTATTTTGTTGATATAGTGTATTACCTTAACTGTTTTACGTATGTTGAACCATCCTTGAGATTCTGGGATGAATCCCACTTGATCATGATGTATTGTTTTTTTCATATGTTGTATTCGATTTGCTAGTATTTTGTTTAGTATTTTAGCATCTGTATTCCTTAGAAATATTGGTCTGTAGTTTTCTTTTTTTTTGTATTGTCTTGCCAGGTTTTGGTATGAGGGTTATGTTGGCCTCATAAAATGTGTTTGGAAGTATTGGTTCTTCTTCAATTTTTTGGAAGACTTTCAGTATAATAGGAACCAAGTCTTCTTTGAATGTTTGACAGAATTCACTAGTATAGCCTTCTGGCCCTGGACTTTCATTTTTGGGGCGACTTTTAATAGTTATTTCTATTTATTCCCTGCTTATGGGTCTGTTTAGGCTTTCAGATTCTTTATGACTCAGTCTAGGAAAATTGTATTGTTCTAGGAATTTATCTATTTCTTCTAGATTGTTGAATTTGGTGGCATATAGTTTTTCATAGTATTCTATAATAAGTTTTTGTATATCTATAATATTTGTGGTGATTTCTCCTCTTTCATTTTGGATTTTGTTTATATGAGTCCTTTCTCTTTTTTTCTTGGTGAGTCTTGCCAAGGCTTTGTCAATTTTGTTGATCTTTTCAAAGAACCAGCTCCTTGTTTTATTAATTTTTTCTAGTTTTTCTGTTCTATATTTCATTTATTTCTGCTCTGATTTTTATTATCTCCTTTCTTCTGCTGGTTTGGGTTGTCTTTGTTCTTCTTTTCCTAGTTACTTAAGATGTGAAATTAAGTGGTTTACTTGGGCTCTCTCTTGTTTGTTCATATAGGCTTGTAGTGATATGCACTTCCTTCTTATTACTGCTTTTGCTGCATTCCAAAGATTCTGATATGTTGTATTGTTATTTTTGTTTGCCTGCATGTATCGTTTGATTTCTGCGCTTATTTCTTCTTTGACCCACTCAATTTTTTAAAAGTATATTGTTTAGTTTCCACATTTTTGTGGGTTTGTTTACCTCTTTTTTGCAGTTGAATTCTAGTTTCAAGGCTTTATGATTAGAAAATATGCTTGGTATAATTTCAATTTTTCTGAATTTGCTGATATTATTTTTGTGGCCCAACATATGGTCAGTTCTTAAGAATGTTCTATGTACACTAGAGAAAAATGTATACTCTGGCACTTTGGAATGAAATGTCCTGTAGATATCAATCATATTCAATTGTTTGAGTGTTTCATTTAAGGCCAATATTTCTTTATTGATTTTCTGTTTGGATGATTGGATGAACAATATAGTGTATTGAGGTCTCCAAATATGATTGTATTTTTGTCAATTTTTGTTTTTAGGTCAGTCAATAGCTGTCATATATTTTGGTGCCCCTTGGTTTGGTGCATATATATTAAGGATTGTTATGTCTTCTTGATTCAGTGTCCCCTTAATCATTATGAAATGACTGTTTTTGTCTCTGATTACATTTGCTGTCTTGTAGTCAGTATTGTTAGATATGAATATTGCTACACCTGCTTTTTTTTTTTTTTTTTTCATTTTTCTGAAGCTGGAAACAGGGAGGCAGTCAGACAGACTCCTGCATGCACCCGACCGGGATCCACCCGGCATGCCCACCAGGGGGCGATGTTCTGCCCCTCTGGGGCATCACTCTGTTGCATCCAGAGTAATTATTGACACTTGAGGGTTTCCTATTGCCATTTTATATATTGGTTTCTGTTAGTTTTGTATCTTGTTTGATTCTTCTCTTTTGTTTTTCTGTCATTTGTTTTTGTTTGTAATCCATACTTCTTTCCTCTGTTACTTCTTTTATCAAGTCATGTGCTTCTGTGGTGGTTTTTTCAGGGATGGTTACCATTAAGTAATGGAAAGGGTACCTACCATGTTCATTGTAGTACACTATTTCATTGGTGCTTCTGCACTTCATTCTCCTTTGCTACTGTCAAGCTTCATCCTCTCCCTTTTTTTGGTTGTTGTTGTCACAGTTTAAATTTGATTTTATTGTGTTCTTGGTGGAGCTTTTACTTGTGGTTTTATTTTGTTTTGTTCTTTGTATCTGTTCAGAAAACCCCCTTTAGTATTTCCTGAAGTGGGGGTTTTCTGGTGATAAATTTCCTCATCTTTTCTGTATCTGTGAATATTTTTATTTCTCCTTTGTTGTTGTGGTTGTTTTTTTTTTACAGAGACAGAAAGAGAGTCAGAGAGAGGGATAGATAGGGACAGACAGATAGACAGGAACAGAGAGAGATGAGAAGCATCTATCATCAGTTTTTCGTTGCGACACCTTAGTTCATTGATTGCTTTCTCATATGTGCCTTGACTCTCATATGAGTCTTCAGCAGATCGAGTAACCTCTTGCTCAAGCCAGCGACCTTGGGTCCAAGCTGTTGAGCTTTGCTCAAACCAGATGAGCCTGTGCTCAAGCTGGCAACCTTGGGGTCTTGAACCTCGGTCCTCCACATCCCAGTCTGACACTCTATCCACTGCACCACCACCTGGTCAGGCTCTCCTTTGTATTTGAAGGATAGCTTTGATGGCTATAGTATTCTTGGCTAGAAGTTCCTCTCTTTCAGAACTTTAAATATTGGGGTCCACTGTCTTCTAGCTTGTACAGTTTCTGCTGAGAAATCTGATGATAATCTAATAGGCCTTCCTTTATATGTTGTATTCTTTTCCCTGGCTGCCTTGAGAATTTTTTCTTTGTCATTGGTTTGTGCCAATTTCATTATGATAAGCCTTGGAGTAGGTTTTTTTGGGTTAAGATAACTCGGTGCTCTGACTGCTTCTTGAATTCGAGGCTTTTGTTCTTTCCATAGGCTTGGGAAGTTCTCCTCTATTATTTGTTTGAATATGTTCTCCATTCCGTTTTCTCTCTCTTCTCTTTCTGATATACCTATTTTTCTTATGTTGTTCTTTCTGATGGAGTCAGTCAATTCCTTTCTCATTTTTTTAATTCATGAGTCTGTCTCCTCTTCTCTCTGTTGTGCCTCTAGTTGCCTGTCTTCTGTGTCACTAATCCTACCTTCTATCTGGCCTGTTCTATTAGCTAAGCTTGTTATCTCATATTTCAGTTCATAAATTGAAATTTTCATCTCTGTTTGATTCACTTTCATAGTTTCAATTTTCTTGGTAATATATTTTTCTGTTCGTTGAGTTGTTTTTTGAGCTCCCTAAATTGTTTTTCTGTGATTTCTTGTATATCTCTGAGTATTTTTAGGATTTATATTTTAAATTCTCTGTCATTTAACTCCAAGGTTTCCAATCTATTAAAATTTTTTTCTATAGATTTTTTTCTCATCTGTCCTTTGTATCCATGATATTCTATTTTCTTTTCCTTAATGGCATTTGAGGGTGGTTTTGTTAATAACACTAATAAGAATTGATAAAGAATAAAAGAAATTATTTTTTTTTGAAAAAATATCATGAAAAACTGAGAATTATATTGTGCTAAATGGAACAGAAATTACCTAGAATGGAGAGCCTGAGTTGGTGAGAAGTGACAAAGAGAAAACCAGGTAAGAACCCACAAAATGCTACAAGGAAGAAATTTGGATCAAGAACAAAATTATTTGCTTGTAAATGATGGTCAAATGAGAGATATAGTGAAAGAGAAAAGAAGAAAACAAGAAAAAGAAAAAAAAATACTATTGCATTAAGTGGAGCAAAAACTACATAGAATGGAGAGCCAGGGTTGGGGGGAATGCTAATGAGTTAAAAAGCAAAGTAAAAAGCACATAAAATACCACAAAGAAAAAATTTGAATCCAAAATAAAATAATTTGTGAGTGAGCATTGAATGAGGGGAAAAGTGAAAGAGAAAAGAAAAAACCAAAGAGAGGGAGAAAAAAGAAAAAAAAAGAGAAAAGGAAAAAAAGAAAGAAAAAATAAAAGGAAGAAAGTTAAGGTTTTTGGAATGTAATCCTCATGGAGAGAAAAAAAAAAGAATGGGAAATGTAACACCTATGGGTAATGAAGTTCATGATGAAAAGAAAAGAATAAGATGAATAGAGGATAAAAGGACCAAAGTGGAAGAAAAAAATAAA
Source organism: Saccopteryx bilineata (assembly GCF_036850765.1). Taxonomy (NCBI): domain Eukaryota; kingdom Metazoa; phylum Chordata; class Mammalia; order Chiroptera; family Emballonuridae; genus Saccopteryx; species Saccopteryx bilineata. The sequence goes on along the minus strand of NC_089490.1, from coordinate 245,463,618 downwards.
GAAAAAAATGAAAGAAAAAAAAGTGGAAAAAGTTATAAAAACTGTGGATAATTCTTGATTTCGAGAGGTTATCTTTTTTCTTTTTTCTTCTTCTCTCTCTTTTTTATCGGTGGCTCTGTATCCCAGGTTCTACCCTGTAGCATGCTTAGGTAAAGATTTGCAGTTGATGTGTTGCTACGGTGATGACATATACTAGGCCTCAGTCTCATTGGTAGTCGGGGCTTGTTGGCATTTGCAAGCTCCAATAATGGGAGAGTCTGTTTTCCCGGAGCCTCTCTCCAGGTCTCTTCTTCCTGAACCAGCAGCCTGGTGACCCAGCTGTGAAGTTGCTCCTGCCACTGTCTGGAGAGTAAGAGCCTAAGAGCTGCCAAATCACCGTTCTATTCCCACTCAATGAAGGGCTCTGGGTAAGGCTTTGCCAGCCAGAGCCGTCAGCATACTCAGGCAGGGCTGGGAGCCAATTGCTCTCAAGGTGGCTTTCTATGAGCCTCCAGGCATGTCTAGTATGCCTCAGCACTCTGTGGGAACACTCTCCCCAGGCTTTTTGCACTTTGTAACCTGTATTGGCTGGTAGAAAGATGCCCTAATCACTGCCTGCAGAACAGGAGGTCTTAAAAGCTGTCAAGTCCCTCCTCCAGGTCCTTTTAGAGCACAGCCCGGAGTATGAAAGCTCTGCCAACCAGAGCCACCAGCTTAAGCAGGTAGGAGGGCGAGTTGACTTCTGTTTAGGCTCCTTTCTAAGGTTCTCCAGGTATGTCTGGTTAAATTTGCCTTAGTGTTCTGTAGGACTACTGCTCTCTGCAGGTTTCTCCCTTGTTAAGAAGCCTACAGCCTAGCCTGCCCAACTTCTGCAGTGTTCTCTGAGGTCTGTTCTGTAGGAATGTGTTTTTTACCCTGTATTGGCTGGCAGGAAGTTTCCCCAGCCACTGCGTGCAGAGCAAGAGGCCCTAAAAAATATTACGTCTCTCCATCGGGTTCTCTTAGATAGCAGACCTTTGTTTGGTGTGTGTGTATTTCAGATATTCCTGGGATTGTTTTTCTGTCTCTACTTTTGTGATGGTGAACCTATGACACGCATGTCAGCACTAACAGACATAGCCATTTTTGATGACACACGGCTGCATACCAGAGAAGTATGGGGCCACATGCCGAGAAAGACGTTTCATCCTCAGTTCTGGCACGGCCAGGTGCAGTAGCTGAGGATATAACATTTGCTGTAGTGTAGACATTCTGTGCCAGAGGTCTGTAGGCCAAAACAACAGAACTTGGGCACAGAGTGTCTAGTTCTGGGAATACCAGTTAGGCCGTTAGGGGATCTTTGACCTCACTTCCGGCCAGTGGAGCAGGGAGCAGTGGAATGCCACTGGGGATGCATCTCTGGGGGCCCTGTGATCGCCATTACCAACAACCACATAACCACAGTGACCATCATCCAATCTACTGCTCTGGGGTGTCGTGGATTTCTAATTGACCGTCATTACTGAGATAAGTGAGGGGAGGCTGGGAGAGGCAAGGGTCTGTGCTATGGGTGCCGTTTCCTGCCATTAGAAATAGTGACAGCCATCTTAATTTACATAAGATGCAACTTGCAGGCCCTGGCCTGTTGGCTCAGTGGTAGACTGTCGGCCTAGCGTGCGGAGGACCTGGGTTCGATTCCTGGCCAGGGCACACAGGAGAAGCACCCATTTGCTTCCCCACCCCTCTGCCGCACCTTCCTCTCTGTCTCTCTCTTCCCCTCCCGCAGCCAAGGCTCCATTGGAGCAAAGATGGCCCGGGTGCTGGGGATGGCTCTGTGGCCTCTGCCTCAGGCGCTAGAGTGGCTCTGGTCGCAACATGGCAACGCCCAGGATGGGCAAAGCATCGCCCCCTGGTGGGCAGAGCATCACCCCATGGTGGGCGTGCTGGGTGGATCCCGGTCGGGCACATGCGGGAGTCTGTCTGACTGTCTCTCCCTGTTTCCAGCTTCAGAAACATGCAAAAAAAAAAAAAAAATGCAACTTGCAGAATTTCAAGATAGCATCTGGGCTCAGGTGTTTGTCGACTTGAGGTCAACGCTTGAGAATCTGGAAAGGTGACACTTAGAGAATCAAGAGGAGTGCCACTACAAACAGGAAATTTGGAGTGCCTGAAACCTATTACCAGACACTTAGCACCCTGAAAAATATAGCAATGGCTTTACTCACAATTTTTCCCTCTACGTACTTTTGTGAGACCTTATTCTCAGCATTAAATAATATCAAAACCAACAAAAGAAACATTGACAGATGAAGTTAGTAGTGCTTGCTTGGCCTTGAAGTGTACAAAATACCAACCTTCAATTGAAGATTTAGCCAATGAAATTCAGCAACAAAAAAGTCACTAATAGGCAGGTTAGTTAAAGAATTCCCCCTCCCCTCACTTATCTTAGTTCATGGCACCCCACACAAGTTCAATAATATCAATACCAACAAAAGAAACAGACTGACAGATGAACAAAGAAGTCACTAAGCAGGTAAGTTAAATAATTAGTTTTTGGTTTATTAAATACAGTTATATATTACAATTATATATTTTTGTTAAACTATAAATATCATGAAATTATGGTTTTTTTCTTGAAGTGACACACCACCTGAGTTATGCTTGGTTTTTTGGCGAGATTTGACACACCAAGCTCAAATATTGCCCATCTCTGCCCTAGTTGTTGAATTTGTTGAAATTTCGGGGACAGGTATCGGGAGCCCTCTTCACAGCACCATTTCTCTGATGTCACTCCTCTTTCTTTCTTTCTTTCTTTCTTTCTTTCTTTCTTTCTTTCTTTCTTTCTTTCTTTCTAACTATGTAGAGGCATTTACAACTATAGCTTTACTTCTAAGCAATTTTTTAGCTGAATCCCACATGTTTTGATATGTTTTATCTTTATCTTTTTTATTTATCTCAAAATACTTTTAAATTTCTCTTTAGATTTCTTTTTTTGACCCCTGGTCATTGAAGAATGTGTTGTTTATTTTTCATCTATTTGTGAGTTTCCCAGATTTCTTCTTTGTTACTGATTTCTAACTTCATTCTATTTTGGTTGGAGAATATACTTTGTAGGATTTCAGTCTTTTAAAATATATCAAGGTTTATTTATGGACTTGCTTGTGTTCTATCCTGGAACATGTTCCATGTGCATTTGAGAAAAATATATATCCTGACGTTGGTGGGGTATTTTATGTCTAGTTATTTTATGGTGTTATTCAAGTCTTCTTTTTCCTTGTTGATCCTCTGCCTACTTATTCTCTCCATTTTTGAAGGTAGTGTGCTGAAGTCCCAACTATTCTTGTTGTGGTATTAAATTTTAAATTTGCAATTGTAAACTAAATCTGTTCATTTTTGGAGTTAGAAATATATAATGCTGTCTCCGTTCTATCTGCATTGCTATGATTTTGGCTGGAGGAATATTTCATTTAGGTCAGATTGTATGTCAAAGACACACTTGCAAATATAACCATCACTGATAAAGTTAATAACTCACAATGTGCTGTATTTGTTCACTGAGGGCTTCATGCACATGGGCAGGAATTTTCTCTCAGAGGAATGTTAATTAGAAACATAAGAAACATATTTGTCAGAAAAAATGATTAAGTGGATTAAATGTGATCTTTACTCAAATCTAAAAGAGGGAGATGACAATAGAGATATTATCTCTGATATTGACATATAATGATCACGCAAGGCGAAACCTTCTGTACATGAAATCCTTAGAAGTTTGAGAATTTGACTATTCATTCATTTCAGCCTCTTACCTATACAAACAAAGCTTTACAAAAATCAATGTCTAACCTGACTGGTGGTGGTGCAATGGAGAGATCATTGGCCTGGGATGCTGAGGACCCAGATTTGAAACCCTGAGGTCACCGGCTTGAGCATGGGATCATAGACATGACCTAATGGTCGCTGGCTTGAGCCCAAAGATCACTGGCTTGAAGCCCAAGATCATTGGATTGAGCACAAGGAATCACTGGCTTGGCTGGAGGTCCCTGGTCAAGGCATGTATGAGAAAACAATCAATGAACAACTAAGGTGCCGCAACTATGAGTTGATGCTTCTCATCTCTCTCCCTTCCTGTCTGTCTGTCCCCATCTATCCCTGTCTTTTTCTCACTAAAAAAACCCCAAAACAAATGTTTATATTTTATAGGTTGAGTTAAAGAAGCTTTTTTTTTTATTATTGTTTATACAGATAAGGATACTTAAGTTTTTAAAATTAAATATATTGGGGTGACACTGATTAACATAATTATATAGGTTTCAGGTGCGCAGTTCTACAACACATCTCTGTAGACTGTATTGTGTTTTTACACCCCCCCCAAGTCAAGTGATTGTCCATCACCATTTATCCCCCATATCCTTCTCCATTTCCCTGCCCCCCAATAATCACCACACTGTTGTCTATATCTATGAGTTTTTCCTTCTTTTTTTGTCCTTTTTTGCTCAATCCCTTGACTCCCCTCACCCAGTCCCCATCTCTGTATCAATGAGTCTGTATCAATTTTGCTTGTTAGTTCATTTTGTTCATTAGATTACACATATGAGTGAAACCACATGGTGCTTGATACTTAATATTTTTATGGGGACAAGCTGAAGTGTTTTAGTTCTTCTCCGATGCCTTTAATTTGTAAGATTAGTTTGTACCTCAGTGTGTATGTTCCATACACTCACATTTCTTGGCAATCTATTGTCTTTGAAGATCTTTCCTAATTCCTCTCTCTCTTAAGAAAGAGATGTATGGTGTTAGGACCGGGAATTCCAATATGAGACGGACCTATTATCTTCTGAGTGAGTGCAGGGGGCTGGTTAGGTAACTTAATACTCTAGGTAATATATTCTTAGTATTGATTATCTTATTATGTCTTTAAAATGTAGATGCTTAAATGACTTGTTTAGATATTCTTAAGTAGTAGATGAGATATCACTATAAATAAAACATAAAAACATATTTAGATTCCTGGATTGAAAAGAATGCTGCCTTCTCTTTAACAGTAACCTAAACACACAGTGGAATTCAGTCATTGCTAAGTTGTGGAACTTCTGTTTTGATATTGTGTTCTTAAGGAAATTTCTGGGGAAATCATTGTGGTTGATGATTGCATTTTTTTTAACCCAAAGCAAATCACTCAAGTTAATTTATTTATTAGACCTGAGTCTGAAGAATTGTGGATGTTTCCAAAATAAAATACATGCCTCATTCCCACATCAGATGAAAGACTTCTCAGCTTTCCTTGGTCATAGGTAATTTTACATTAATATACTGAGCCTGAATGGATGAAGGTTTATTCCAATACTCTGTGGGGCAATTGAAATAAGTGGCATGTGCAGGACTGAATCATTCTACAGAACTTAAAAAATAATATTCTTTCCAGCCACATTCGTTATAAACATAGAATGTGTTGACTACAGAGGGCATTGTAGACTAGCCAGGGAATATAACCACCATTCATGGCATTGTTTCTGTTGCAATTTGTATCCAGGTTCTAAACACTAATCTACATACTTTTAGAGGATAATTTAGTCAAAAACTAGTGGCAGCCTGGACTTTGAGTTCCTGCCAGATCAAATGTTTAACGTTGGTGGCCACAAATCTCACGAAACAGCAAGGTTTCCTTGAAACCATTCCATACTTTCTTGTATTTCAAAACAGTGCAGACATTAAGGATGAAGTCAGCATCACTGCAGAGAAGGGGAATTCATGTAAAGATAGCCAACAGAAGTGCATTGCAATGAATCATATGGTGTTTGGAGCTTCTCAGACTATTGATAGTATTTGATGTTCTTTTGCTTTGCGTTGTTCCTCCCCTGCAGACCCCAAGGATTAGGATAGACTTTCTCCAAAGACCAGAGCTGGGTAAACTTATCTTGGGCACTAATTGCTGATGACCAAAAAGTAGAACTTATTCTGATTGGTTAGTGATTATTGCATTCAGTGTGGACTGTCGATGGACAGATTATGAAGTTAAAATTTCATGAATAATAAAATTCATGTTTATATTATATAGTAGGTTTAATACTGGGTGCTTTCATAATCATAACAACTCTGTGAAAGATGGGGTTGGGCATGAAGCGCTGGGCAGGGGTGGGAGGAGGCAGAAATAATAAATACATTGTTTCTGTGTTAGCATGGACTGCTCTGTCTTGCCCTGCCTCCAGTGTTCCTTGTTACCTTACCTTGATGTTTCCAGGATCTCCTTGGTGATAGCAAATGTAGCTAGATGTGAATTGAGGGGGCGTGGGATTTTTTTGCCATAAAGTTGCCAAGATCTACCTGGGTGCCAAAGAAGGGAAAATTGCTCTCCCAAAGGAGCTGATATGGTGGGGAATATTTGGGAGGGTGTTAACAACATCTGGTTTCATGCCTCCTGACAATTATCCCAATCTGTCTCATAAGCTTTGGTTTTGCCAAGGAGTCTCTGCTTCTGTTGACAGATTTGACATTATTGGGCATTTAAGGGAACTTAAAAAATGATTAAATTCTGCAAATGATTCGTGCTTCTTCTCTTGCATTCTACTCTCTGTTTTGTAGTTAGTACATCCCAGCATGGTAAGATATTCTACTTCTAGTGCACACCCTCCCACACACTTTTGTTAGCCATTGAGATGGTTTTTCTCTGAGACCCATATTGTCCTTCCTCTTTCTTATTCTTTGAAAGTCTTCCCCTAAAATCTCCCTATTCTTGCTGCCATGGACTTCTTGACCTTCAGCAGGATTCCAGTCTCCGATCTGTAATGCAAATTAGTGGTTTGTAAGTGGGAAAATGAACTCTGTGGCATGGACTTCAGTCCTGTGGGTTTTACACTTTTGCTTAGGGCCTACTTCAGTTACACTCTGCTGTTTGCTGACATAATAGGTGGTGCCCAGAGAAGAGAGATACAAAGCCCTATTGTACGTGGGCTGGTGGACTGGGGCTATTACAGCCCTGGCCGCTGTTTGTAGTGAACCTGACAGTCCCAGGAATGTGGTGGGTCTTGGAGAGCAGAGAGAAGAGTGTGCTCTCTGGGATTGTCCACTCATCACCCCACTTTCTGTGAACATCTGGATCATCATTTTAGTTAGATGCTATTGATAGATTCATTGCTGGAATATATTTTTTTAATATTTTCTTCTTTTACAAGTGAGAAGAGGGGAGACAGAGAGATAGACTCCTGAATGTGCCCCAACCAGGATCCACCAGCAACCCCCATCTGGGGCTGATGCTCTGCCTATTTGGGGCCAGCTATAACCAAGCTATTTTTAGTGCCTGAGTCAGAGGCTGCATGGAGCCATCCTCAGCATGCAGAGCGGACATAATTGAACCAATTGAGCCATGGCTGCGGGAGGGGAAAAGAGATGAGAGAAGGGGGTATGGGGGGTGGAGAAGTAGTGGTCACTTCTCCTGTGTACCCTAACCAGGAATTGGACCTGGGACATCCACATGCCAGGCCAACACTTACCACTGAGCCAACCAGCCAGGGCTGTTGGAAATCTTTAAACTTGAAATAATAATGCCTTACTCTGTTTAAGGAGTCAAGGAGACATTAATTTAAGGCAGCGTATTAATGAGAATGAACCTGATGTTGACATGGTTAGATCAGACTCCTAGGAGGAATGACAATAACACTTCTTTCAGTTTTCCCCATGAAGTCACCCAGCAATGACGGGAAATGGCAGAAACGGGCTCTGTGGCTCATTTCTGTCGGGAATGCTTTCAGACAGGCAGAAATTTTAGGAATTAAGATAATTTCCAAGTAATAAGAAAATCCCTCCTGATAATTCTCCTACATGTACTCCAGATCCCAAATAAACAGAAAAAGGATTTCTCAAAGTGAATTTCAAAGGAATTTAATCAGAGTAAGTCCCAGAATGGGATGAGAAGAAGGAGTTATTTAAAATGATGAGATTCTTTTTTTAAAGGGTCATGAAGAAATAAAAGAATAAGAATAATACTCTGACAGGCTTAAAGAAATTATGTGGTCCTTAGTCAATCGTTTAAAAAAATAACTGACTATAGCCCTGGCCAGTTGGCTCAGTGGATAGATTGTCAGCCTAGAGTGTGGACGTATTGGGTTCAATCCCCGGTCAGGGAACACATGAAAGGTGACCAGATATTTCTCCCCTGCCTTCTTCCTTTCTTCCTCTCTTGCAGCCAGTGGCTCAATTGGTTTGAGCGTTGGCCCCAGGCACTGAGGATAGCTCAGCTGATTTGAGCATCGGCCCCAGACGGGGGTTGCCCAGTGGATCTCAGTCGGGGCGCATGCAGGAGTCTGTCTCTCTATCTCCCCTCCTCTCACTTAAAAAAGAATTGACTATATGTTGAAAAGATAATATTTTGGACATCTTGGGTTAAATATAATATACCTTTAATTTTGCCTGTTTTTTGTTTGTTTGTTTGTGTTTACTATTATTACTAGAAAGTTTAAAATGATGCATGCGATTCACATTTGTGGCTCACGGTACATTTCTATTGACCGCTGACTGAGGCACCACGGAGCTGTTCCTCCTCGGGTGGTTCATTTAACTTTCACCTCTGTGATGGGCAGGAGGTACAGGTGACCAGCTGGGCCTGCTCTTTGTGTGCTTTGATAATATTTGCTAATGTCAAAATGAGAGTCTTTTCCCTGGCAGATATTTGAGCATTGGTAAACTGTGTTCCAAACAATTATTTCATGTGTCCACATCTGTGTCATGCAGTCTATAGCAGTTTAGGTCCCTTGACCTCATTAATTTGTAGATAATCTCTAACTGTAGCTCATTACTTGTGACAGGTAAATAGAGGAGTGTATCCTAATATCTTGGGGAACCCACAGGTGGGGAATGTAGGGCACAGGTCACAGAGTGAGTCAGGGCCTTGGCTAGGATTAGCATTTCTGTGACTCATAGTTGCATTTTAACTTCCAGACTGTTCTCCTCTTGAGAGATACTGAGGGTGATGGCCCTTTTCCTACCAGAGTACCAAGGATTGCTGAGTCAGTGTTTGTCAATCTGACTACTCTAGGTGACCAAAGCGGGGTCAGAGCAGTGAAATTGGTGCGCATTAGCCCGTGGTGTTGTGTGATCTGTGTATGACCTACTGTAGAGGATACATCACTGGTCTTGTTCAAAAAAGAATGTTAGGAGAATGAACTGACATTGTCTCTTCAGGGAAACATGATGGAATCCCACTGCAGAAGTGAAAATGTTACTTCCTACTTTCAAAATGAAAACATTATATTTAGAAAAATACTAAGAATACGCCTAACATAGCTTGTACAAGGCTGAAGCTTAGCACACCTGCGTGGGAGCTAGAAGAATTTGTATAGATTTCCTTGTACGCCTAGAGGTATTTTTGCAGGTGTGTTGTCACCTGACCAAGGTAGCCACTCCTGTGCTAGAAAGTTTTTGAAGATTATATTTCCGTTTTTGAAGATTATATTTGACAGAACATAGTTTTGTTCCCAATGTCGTCTCTATGCAACTTTCCTTGGGCAGTCATCACAGTGTCCTATAGTTATGTGTCCACACACATCCTCAGCTTCTCTCTGTGCCGCTCTGTCTGTCTTCCTCCTGTTTCTCTGATCCTCAGCAGTGTCTGCTGCCCTGACAGCAGTTCTTAAAGGTTTGACACATGGCACAGATCTCGTTGATTTAGGTATAGGATGCAGGAAGAGGGAAGAACTCACAGCGCACAGGAACATGTACGGAAATAGTACTAGGTAGAGGGTCTAACTTCGTAATTTGAAATTTCAAAGTGGCTGCCTATTTTTTGAGCCAGAAAAGGGTGGAGAGAAGAGACCTTTAGAAATTTTGACCCTACAAATTGAGGTGGAATTTAGCTTAAGGTGGACAGGTGAGAACTACAGTGTTATTGGTGAGAAATGGTGCCATTGAAGTATTCGAGGTTGACAGCTACCAATGGGAGGAGAGCAGTCGGTGGGGGGACAGAGCCTGAGGATATGGTAGGGGGAGGTTGAGAAGGGGGAGAACTAGGGGGAAATTATTTATCACAGGAATTAGCTAGTGAGTTTTTAAACAGTGAGTCTAATATTTAGTTTTAAGTTTTTTATTATTTATATACAATTTTTTCCTGTATTGTAATCTTGGTCCATAACACCCCCCCACACACACACACCAAATTTACTGAAAGTTTGTAACACAGAATGTTGCTTTGGACAGAAGGGACTGGAACAGTGTCCAGCTAGGAACCGGAGTGTGAAATCTTACAAAAGCTGCCATTACAAGAAGGAAGATACAATATGGAACAAAGGCACAGGGCATTATGAAAACATACATGAGGACTATTACATACTATTGGTACTTTCTTGTTAAGTTAAAGCAAAAATTCTTGTAATTCTAGGAAAAGAATGTTATATCAAGCTCAACAGTTTTCCCCTAAATTGCCTTGACAATTATAATAGCAGGCTTTGAACACTTGCTCTGTGACAAACAGTATTCTAAGGTTCAGAAGAACTAAATTATTTTATCTACCAACAATCCTCTGATACACAAAGACATTAAATATCTTTTATAACTCATTTGACAGCACCAACGTGGGACTATTATACCCCCGTTTTACAGCTTTGGAGTCTGAGGCACAGAGTTAATTAACTTGTCTCGGTCCCACAGTGACTCAGTGGTGGAAATGGGAGTTGGATACAAACAGTTCGGCTCAACAGTCTCCATAAATATTGTCAAAAGCTTCATAAACCTTACTGAGCAAAAAACAATAAGAATTCCAGGTACAAAGGTAAACAAAAAAGTTATTCCTTCTAAGTGCTCAAATTCCCAGTTGGGGAAAGAATGTGTGAGTGTGTCAGTGTGTGTACACATGTGTGTGTACCTGCAAGAAGTAAGGGCTGAAAAAGGACATGGCTTATCCTCCCCAAGTTGTTTGTATTCTCATTAGGGAAGAGAGAACACAGATGAAAACTTTCTTTGTGGGTTATGCCTGACTCCTGAAGAAAGCTTAAGGGGTTATTAAAACTTAAAGGGATTATTTGTTATTTAAATTAAAAAAACCTCAACTTTTTAACTGCTCTGCTAATTGTGGGGGGCAATTCAGTTCAAAATGTGAGGCCTAGGTATCCCTAGGGGTTCCTGCCTATCCTAGTGCTTAACCTACCTCCACATGTGCTCCTTCTAAACTTGATCTCTGCATGGGGCTACTACCCTGCTGACTGGTCACAGTGGGCAGAAGTTCCACTGGTAGCAGAAGCTCTTGAATGACCTACTGGAGACTGTTGCTGTTTATATAATTAAAATCCAGAGTCAGGCCCCACTTGAAGAATAGTCATTTGGGAGTGAAATTAGGGATGATACTAGACATGACGAAATTATTATTCAGGTTTCAAAAGTCAGGGTGCTTGAAAAGCACTTCAGTGTGCACATATGTGTTTGTGGATGGATTATGGTGCAATTTCCCTTTTCATGTTTCTATCTAATCTGTTTCCAAAGACAGTGAAGCCCCTTTGCATGAAGACGTCTATGTTTCATTTTAAATATAATGCAATGTAATGATATATGGGTATGGTTCTGTCTTCCTTTATGCTTTTTGTGTATTATTGAATTGAGTTTTCATTAGAAGTTACAACTAGCAAACAACTAGCACTGGCTCAGATCAATAGGAATTTATTTGTGTTTACTACCCCTGCCCCAGCCCCAACACACACACACACACACACACACACACACACACACACACACTCCTGGGGGGATGGTAATCTGGGGATGCCACAGTCACTCAGACTGATTCTTTCTATTCTTTTCTCCAAAAATATAAGAGTTTGATTTCTTGCTTGCTTGCTGACTCATGGTCACAAGGTGGCTGCTGCACCTCCGCATTCACATACATGTTACAGGCATACAAAAGTGATAAAGTCTTAAGGGCCAAATGGGAATGTCCAAGTCACTCTATTTTAAAACACTTTTCCTAGAGCTCTACTCAGCAATTTCTGTTTATATCTCATTGCCTAGATCTCACACGGCTACTTCTAGCACATGCATATTACTCTCCCAAATAAAACTAGGGTTCTCTTGGTGAGGAAGGAGACTGTGTTCGTAAGGAGGAAGGAGCCTCTGAATTGGGTAGCCCACCAACAGTGTTTGTGTTCTCCCTCTTCCTCCTCAAACACCAATATTTGTCAAACTGTAGAATTTTTATAGGTAAAAACCTTAGAGATAATAACACTCAACATTGCTTTCTCATTTTACAAATAAGGACATTAAAGACCAGAAATCTTGAGTTTTCCTTTTAGAGTCAGGGAGGAGAGAAATGGAATGCTTGAGTCTTATATCACTTATAGTGTATATTACATTTCATATTTTATTGTATGCACTAGAAAGTAAATTACTGGAATTACTTGAATGCATTATATTGTATTTTTTCTTGAATTTATTGTTTTTTTAAATTTTTTTATATTACTTAACTATTGTATATTGTATTTATGTGTGTATTCATTTATTATGTTTGTTGTGTTATAGATGTGTTTTAGATCATATTATTTGTTATAATTGTATTTATTACTTTGATTGTTGCATTTTGTACAAAATATATTTTGTATTTATTATATTTTATGTTTATTACTTTATTTTATAATGCTTTATTTATATGTTAGAGTGTAAATAACTTGAATGAAGGATTGCCAAATTTATATCAAATTTATCTTTGTATCTCTCTCAGTAAATACCAAAGAATTCACTGGAGAGACCTCTTTATTTTTTAAATTTATTTATTTTAAATAATTTTTAATTTTTTAGTTACAGTTGACATACAGTATTATTCTAGTTTCAGTTGTATAACCCCGTGATTAGACTCTATGTAACTTAAGTGATCATCCTGATAAGTGTCATACCCATCTGACACCATACATATTGACTATTTTCCCTACACTGTACTTTACATCTCCATGACTATTCCATAACAACTAATTTGTACTTTTTAATCTCTTCACTTTTTTCACCCATTCCCTTAATCCTCCTCCCCTCTGGCAACTGTCAAAATGTTCTCTATATCTGAGTCTGTTTCTGTTCTGCTTGTTTATTTATTTTGTTTTTTAGATTCAATTGTTGATAGATATGTATTTATTGCCATTTTATTGTTCATAGTTTTGATCTTTAGTTTTTCTTTTTCTTAAAGAAGACAGTTTAATATTTCATGTAATGCTGATTTGGTGGTGATGATCTCTTTTAGCTTTTCCTTGTCTGGGAAGCTCTTTATCTGACTTTCGAGTCTACATGATAGATTTGCTGGGTGGAGTAATCTTGGTTGTAGGTCCTTGCTTTTCATCACCTTGAATATTTCTTGCCACTCCCTCTGGCCTGCAAAGTTTCTGTTGAGAAACCAGCTGACAGTCTTACAGAGCTCCCTTGTTGGTAACTAACTGCTTTTCTCTTGTTGCTTTTAAAATTTTCTCTGTGTTTAACCTTTTATATTTTAATTGTGATGTGTTTTGGTATAGATCTCTTTGGGTTCATCTTGTTTTAGACTCTCAGTGTTTCCTGGACTTCTATGTCTATTTTCTTCGCCGGGTTAGGGAAGTTTTCTGTCATTGTTTTATTAGCTAGGTTTTCAATTTCTTGCTCTCTCTCATTTCCTTCCAGCACTCCTATGATGTGAATGTTGGTACTCCTGAAGTTGTCCCAGAGGCTCCTTATTCTATCTTTATGTTTTTGGATTCTGTAAAGCCAGAAGGCAGGGCCAGGGCCACTATCATAGCAGCCTGGCCCATGCAGGTTCGCATTGGATTCGGACAGTCGGTAAAGAAACCATGGAGCCAAAAACTGGTGGGCCATAGCCTTTAATCCTACCTTGCACCCGGCGGGCAAGTAAAAATACGCACTGGGCTCCAAAACCCAGTCACACTCAGTGCTCACAAAGCCACTGACTTATCCGAGTTTCCTAGAATCAAAGGTTTCTAGCTCACCAGACTTATTCACCTCTGTTCCCTGTCTCCTTCCTAATCCCAAATACAAACTCTACACAAACTGGCATCTCACTCAGCACTCCACCATCTTGGCTGCTTCTCCTGGCCTCCTCCACGTGGCCTTTCTCTGCTCTCCTCTGCTCTCTTCTAATGATTATCTCAGGAACCAAGAGCCAAACTCTCATTCCGTCCCCATTTTATAGTGTAGAAATCCAAACCCTTAATCCAATATACAAAACAGGGAAGTCTCTAATACAAAGTCACCCTCTGAGGCATGATAGGATTGTACTGCCCTACATCAAAAAGGGTAGGAAAGGCTTAATCCCAAAACCAAGCCCCAGGCTAAAGGATTCTGCCTGCCTTTAGCCCACCCCAACACACATTAATATCACCTGGGCGATGGCCTCCTCGTGTTATCTTTAACAAAGTGAGCATAATACATTTTATCTGCCCAACAGATTCTTTTTCCTTTTTGTTGTTCTGATTGGGTGTTTTTTTGCTTTCTTATATTCCAAATCACTGATTTGACTTTCACCTTGATCTACTCTACTGTTGATTTTCTGTAAATTATTTTTTATTTTAGTTAGTGTATTCTTCATTTCTGTTTCTTTTTTTATGGTTTCTATGTCCTTTTTATGCTTGTAATTTCTTTGTTGAAGTCCTCATTAAGTTCCTTGGGCAGCCTTATAATTGAACTCTGTATCTGATAGATTGCTTGCCTCCATGCTGTTTAGTTATTTTTCTGGAGATTTCACCTGTTCTTTCACTTGAGACATGTTTCTTTGTCTCTGCCTTTTGGTTGCTTTCTGTGCTTGTTTCTGTACATTAGGTAGAGTTGCTACATCTCTCGGACTTGGGCGAGTGGCTCTGTGTAGTAGGTATTCTGTAGGGCCAAGGGCACAGCCTCCCCTGTGACCTGAGCTAGCACTTCAGGTGCACCCCTGTGGGGGCCGTGTGTACTGCCCTGTTGTAGCTGAGCCTTGATTGCTGTTGGTGTCACTGGGAGGGATTGACCCCCAGGCTGATCCGCTTTGAGGACTGGCTGTGACTGCAGCAGAAGACGGGCTGTGCAGGAACTGACCCCATGGAGCAGGACTTGTTTCAGTGGGACTCTGGTGCTCGCCAAGTCTGCCCCTTGAGTGTGTCAAGGGTTGTAATCTGGCATGGTCTGAAGCTGGCCACAGGATACACTGGCTCTGGGACTTTGCAGAAGGTTCAGGGTCGGTCACTGCCTGTGCCCTGCCTGGGGCTACCTGGCATGAGCTGCAGAGCACTGTGCTGATGGCTGCTATTTATACTGGCCTTGGAGGTGCCCAGGAGAGGCCAAGTTGTGAACCAAGGCTGGCTGCCACTAGTGCCAGGCTTGGGGCCACTTAGCAAGAGGTATGGAGTACACAGAGGCTAGATGCTGCTTGTTTGAGAGATTTTAGGAAAGTCTAAAGCATGAGACAAGAGAGGCTGTTTATCTGGAACAACTACAGTTTGTGTGGGTCATACATCGCTGGGCCTGAGTCTCAGGGAATCTCCAGGATGGGGTGAGCAGTATGAACCAGGCTGATGGAGACTCAGATATGGGGCCTGCCTGCTGGCCCTGTGTGTGTGTTGGGTGTCTCAGAAAAGGACCAATGGCCTCTGCCAGCACTTTTGTCTGGCAGACAGATACCTCCCCCCCACCCCCAGTTCTTACCCTGATGCCTAACAATCTAGTTCCTCCCTGTATGTTTCTGTTTCCTTTCAAGCTTCTGCCTCAGCCCTGGTGCTCAGAGGGAGTGCATCCAAGTAAGTCTGTGCACAGGCCCTTTAAGAGGATCTGCCTGGGACTCCCGAAGCCTCCGTCTCCCTCAGCCTCAATCCCAGCTGGTTTTTACAGCCAGAAATTATGGGGACTTCTCTTCCTGACTCTAGCACACTGGGCTGGAGACCTGGTGTGGGGCTGGGACCCTTCACCCCTCAGGGGGGACCTCTACAGTGAAGATACCCCTCCCGACTTTAAACCACTACATGTAGGTGCACAACCAGCCTGTTCCTTGTCTCCGCCCCTCCTACCAGTCTCAACGTGTCTTCTTCTTTAAATCCCTAGTTGTAGGACTTCCGTTCAGCCAGATTTCAAGCAGTTCTGAATGATGGTTGTTCTGTAGTTTAGTTGTATTTTGATGTGGTTGTGGGAAGATTTGAGTGCTGCATTTACTCATGCTGCCACCTTGACCAGAAGCCAGAGAGCCTTCTTTAAATACCAGGTGGGACAAAAGTAGGTTTGTAGTGGTGAGTACACAGAACACAGTTTATTCTTGTATTATTATTTATTAATTACTTTCCATATGAACAGCTGTAAACCTACTTTTGCCCCCCACCCTGTATTATTTGAATTTATTTTATGTGGCTATCATTAACAAAATGTCAGAGAGGAAAAGGAAGGGAACTTGTATCTAAAATAAATAAGTCAAAAAAGAAGAATAAACATAGTAATACCAAATATAGTAAACAGAACACACACTTCAGTATGCTGGAGTAGATCTGTGATGGAACTAAAGTTTCATTTGTACTACACACTGCTTCATGAACTCTGATGAATGGAGAGGAGGCATGAAGAGAAATGGGGCATACAGAATTCGATTCCTTTGAGAAGTCTTTGCTGCTTCAGCTGCCTGTTGGGAGCCCTTGTGGTAGATGTGAATGTCAGACCGACTTCATCCAGGTCTTGTATTCCATTGGTTCTTCAATTTTCTTAATCCTATTAGTCTCAGAGTTTTCTTTCTTTTCTTTATATCTTTCAGCAGTAAGGAGGACTAAAAATGTTCCCCACAGCAACAATTGTTCTAACTTTCCTTACCGAAAACTACCTTAGTTTGAAAATGTCCCTTTAGGCTGATTTTGTTCCTGATTTTCACTTTTCCTTAGGGAACTTTTCACTGTGCGTCATGAGAAGTCACTTTTTGTAACCTAGGCCCCCAAAGAAGGGCCTCTTTATCTGCTTTCTCAATTGTTCTCCAAGCTCAGGGTTCACATGTTCTAAATGTTTCTCAGACATCACTGTTATTGAGCACACATTGGATTTTTAGCATTACTTTTATGCTACCTGCACTTACAGAGTCTTAAGCAGACAGAGACTGCTTGTTAGCACTTAAGTAAGATATATCATGTTGGAAGGAATATTCCAGTGATGTGACATTTCCTTCTTCCATTAGAAGAAAGTATATGTTTTCCCTATCATACATAATCAAATATTACAGTATTCGAACACCATAGAAATAAAAATTTGATAAACTACTTCCCCCCAAATTGCCACCAATTGGATTGAGTCACCAAACAAAGAAAGAAACCTGAGGAAGTTAACCATTACCACTCTGAGTCAGGCAGGGCTTAACTAACTGGGTTCAAGATTTGCCAACTTTTTCTAAATTTTGAGTGAGCTAAGAGTTGGGAGCACCATCTAATGTAAAGCAGGTACTTCCAAAAGGGAAGGTGGGCTTCAAAACAAGGAGAGACTTGGTGAAGAGACCACCAAGGCTATGTAGCGCCAGCTTGGAGCAGTAAGCAAAATAACCTAATTTTGCTAACAGAGGAAAGCAGCCAACACCTGCCCCAGTGCATGGGCTTCAGACACGAAGCATGAGAAGGTCCTCTAGGGTCCTCTAATAGTGATCTTCAAGGGAGACAAGAAAGATAACTGTGTTTACAGTTCAGCGAGAGAATCTTTGGTGGTAGAAATAACAGGATTTGCAGAAGCAAAGTAGATAAGAATGAGAAATGATGATATTGGAGGTATTAAAAAATAGAATTTAAGAAGCATTAAAGCCCCAGGTGGAGCTGGAAAAATGCCTTCCTTTAGCTTACAGACCAGTTATATTTCACAAATGACACTCCATCTCTGGGCTTTATTCCTTGCCTCTTCTGCCACACAATTTATTAGTAAATGTTCTGTTTTAAGTCTTATCTCAGAAGAAATAAGATGCATATGTGTTCAGAATGATATGTGGTGAAGGTGTATGTTATTGTGTGTACGGGTTTGTGTTTGGAAATGGGAGGAGAGGAATATCAGGAGGCAAGGAAGATCAGGGGAAGACAGGAGAATAAGGCAACTAGAAATACAGGAAAAAGAAAGAATCAAGAATACAATGTTGTTTTTTGTGACAGAGACAGAGAGACAGAGGGAGACAGAGAGAGGGACAGATAGGGACAGACAGACAGGAAGGGAGAGAGATGAGAAGCATCAATTCTTCATTGCGGCTCCTTGGTCTCTTTAATTGTTCATTGATTGCTTTCTCATAACAATGTTGTTTAAAAAAATTAAAATCCACTGTTGAGCAGTTCTGATGATGAGAAAGATTCTCTTAGGTTATCTCTATCCATTGAATTAGGTTTTGCCTCCAGGAACAATAAAGAACAAAGTTGTCTCAAGTTGGAAACCTTTTCGAACTAAAAGCTAAAATTATTGACCAAAGAATGTGTTCAGAATCCAAAAAAATCTAGAGTAAGATATATTGGTGATAATAATAAGCATAGCCTCAGTAATTTTGTTGACCGAATCACATACTGTAGACATTTCCAAACAGGGTCTTTTAAATGATTACAGTATTAAATATCAGCTTAGCAGCATATTTAGAAACAGTTTTTCATCCTGTGAATTTATCTTTTCTGCTTTGACTCTCAAAGGATGAAGCAACTTTAATTGGAAGTATCTGTAATTCTAAACTCTAGACTGTCTTGGTATTTAACCTTAACTATTGTGTCTTGTTTTAGGTTTCCACTTCCAGGAAGGATTCTTTCACTCAAGGGTGAAGAGGAGATTGGAAATTAAACTCCACCCAGATGGAGAACAAACCAACGAACCACAATAAAAATGAAAAGGAAATGTTTACCTCATTGCGTAGTGGACATGTTCATGGCACGCATGCACACCCTTGCATGCACACCCACACACATTGCTCTCTTGCTCTGCCCTCATCCCCAGCAGCAAGAAGGCCTTGCACATGGAGTTTAGAGGGCTCTATCCATGGGCCTGCAGGCAGAGGCCTCTGAGCATCCATATTAACTTCTCTCATGTCTGCCAACTGAATGGGGGTGAGAGTGCAATCAGCTTTAAAAAGAGTTCTCATTCATTATTAATCATTAGAACTCTATTCTTTGCCATCCAATTATGATGCAGGCAACTTAATTTCAAACAGTGCAGCCTAGAATAGTGTGATATTGTTCAGTTTCTCATTAGCTAGAGCTTCTACCCCAGGGCAGTCAGGTGCTCCAATGGAGAATCCACACCTGAAGGGTGCAGAGAGCGTTGTTTCAGGAAAGTCAGGTTACAGAGACGGCTTCCACAGGGCTGGCCCCCACACCAGTGTGTCATTAGTTAGCACAATGAGTGTCAGCTACATTTATTTTTTGACATTTTTGGCTTGTTTTCTAGACACCAGAAATGAGCTCACATTCATAAAATTAGTAAATGTATTTAAGACATGTAGAATGGCTAAAGTATTTTATTTTATTTTATTTGTTTTATTTTGTAGAGTGGCTAAACTACTATTTTAAAAGACATTTTAGGCTTCCACAGAAACAAATTCTGAGAGATAGTGAATGCTATAGCCTGTTCCTTCAGGATGGTGCCCAAGACCATCTCTACCCAATCGTATTTCAAGAGATTTATTGAGGAAGATTATCAGTGTCTGAGTTGCAGAATTCTGTCTGCAGAATGTTATGTCCACCTCACGGAAATCTTTCACAGAAGATGAGGTTTATCACCAAGGAGGACAGAGAGCTAGGATTTGGAGTTAAAAGGAAGTTGGCAGCTACTGTGCTGTCCTTGCTTGCTAATGAAGTTAGTCAGTAAACATGGTGGCAGAAGACGGCACGAGACTTGCTCTCTGTATACCCTGGTAAAGAGACCGTGGAAGGGTAGCTGATACGTGTGTATACCCAGCAATTTTAGCAATTAATGTTCTCTGCCAAAAAGGATCTCAGAGCTGAGTATGATGAAAATGACAGGAGACATTTGTCATACATGCCAAAGATGGTTTTTAAATTCCCTAATTCACTATAACACTTCATTTTAAATGTCTTCAGCAGATTGGGAGAGTCCCGTTAGAATTCTCTGGAGCCCCAGGTTGCTAGGGACAACCAGAGACAGAGGCTGGCGAGGTGGAAGGGAAAGCACATCCATCAGCCGTGACTGTCCCCTCCTGGCTGATGTGATGATCATTTCTGAAGGGCATGTGGGGACGAGACCAGAGCTCTTCCAGCGAGGGCCTGCTCCATGTGGTTAATGTCTCAGAGGAGGGATGTTTCTGTCCCCTTGGGATTAGCTGCAGGGGTCAAGAGCAAGAGTGAAGTCTGCACGAACTGCCTGCCCTTTCTTTGGTGAGGCAATGTGTGTGGTCCCCTGGCAGGGCTGTTAGTAAGAGCAGGGATGGTGGTGTGAGCTCTCCCAGCTGGATGGAGATGTACGCCAGCAAGGGGGTGCTCTGGACCAACCAGTGACTGTGTGGCTGTGTTTGTGTTACCTCTTTGTGGCAGGCGCTTCTCTTAGAGGGGTTTTGAGATAGTCACATCACTGACCCAAACTGAGTGAACAGTTTCTCCTTTGACTCTGTTTTACCTGAAGTTATTTATAATGTCATATGGCAACTCACTTCCCAAGTGCTTTTTGGACTTTGTTCTCAAAAAGGAAGGTGAGTAGCTCAGGGTAATGAGACAAAAAATGTTTGCTTTAGGTCACGCCAAGTAAAAGGCAGTGGATACGTATCTTTGAGGCCATGTGTGTGGCCTGTTTTTGCTTCTCATCCTCCATCTGTTGGCATTTTCTTGGCAACTACAGTTGGAGCCACTGGACAGCAGTAGGAAGAGAGTCGAGGTCAGCATCACCGGGGACACACCTGCCTCCCCGGCCGAGGTGCTAGGTATTTAACGGGTCTCCAAAGAAGGCACACAAGAGAAAAAGCCCATCATACCTTGGAAGCTAAGACATCAAAACTTTAAAATTTTTTATTTTTACTAGTATCTGCAGTTTATAATCCAGGTCATTGTGGGTGTGGCATGTTTCTTTGAAGATGAAAGCAGGGTTTGCTGTGTGTAGCTCTAGTGGCTGTTACAACATGTTCAGGGTTTGGGGGTGTAAATTCTTGAAACTATACCATGCTCCCTTTATCTGCCAGTCTGGTCATGAGTGATTGGATCTGTGGCTACATCTGGCATTGGACTGCATCTGAAGACGGATAGGAGCAGTTTGGAAGTAACTATTTCTGTAATGGCAGTGACATTTTTATTTTATGTTGCAAAATCACTGACTGTCCTTGTTTTCTACAATGTGTGTAATGTGGTATGTTTTCCTGTTTCTCCTTCTACTTAATCCGCGCCCCCTGAGTGGGGCAGAGGTCATTGTTTTTAGGTTTTCACTGTGTTTGCGAGGGTGTGTGTGTGTGTGTGTCTGTGTGTGTGTCTGTGTGAGTCATGCAACTGCAATATAGCTTCTCAGTGGTTCATCTAAGTAGTGCTTTTGCTGGGAAAAGTGGCAAAGCAATTTGCAGGTATTATTGGGCTAGCTCTAAAAGGGAAACAGCCACTTTCTTTTAACACCAACAGAAAGAGGAAGGAGCTGAATAAATAAGAGAGGGCAGAGTTTGGTATTTACTTTCTAGCCCTAAGGCACTGAATTAAAATGTGTCTCATCATTGATGTATCGGGATGGTCAAGGGCACGAGAAGACAAAGTGAATTTTGTCTCCAGGTGATCCACTAAGAAGCATCCTGTACATTTTTAGTTCTGAAACAATTAGTGCATTCATTCCCCTATTCATTCAGTAGATATGTTTGTGTCAACAGACATTTATTAGGTGCCAGGATTACTGTAGAGAGCTGTCACATGCTGGACCTCATGGAGTACGCTGGGGGAGAGAAAACGACAAGTGAACATATGAATATCAGATATAATTTTTGGGAGGGTGAGAGGAGGAAATGTGGTTAAGTAGAGCCCAAGGAAAACCTGGACAAGAGAGAGAGTGAGGAGGTAATGAGACCATCGAGAGAGGGATGGCTGGATCTCTGAGAACCTCGATCTCTGCTGCTAGAAAACCTCTTAGGAACCCACACATGGGGGTGATCTCAGCTGACCGATGGCTCATAAAGCTCTCTCGGGTGCCTCATCTCCCGTATATTTTACTGGCTGTGTCTCAGTTCTAGCAGAAAATCATTTTATTCTCAAAACAACGATTGAGTGGTCCCATGATCCTTTTCCTAAAGCTGTACTAAGCCCCGGACTCCAGAAATGCAAGTTTGTGATACTTGCTTTTGGTTGCGGCCCAGGAAAGGAACGGTCAGTCAGGGCAGTTGTGAAGTAGTCTATTAACCCAAGAGTTGATAACTGATAGGAAAACAAGGGTATAATTAAAATGCCAAGAAAATAATTATTGTGAATTGGTTTGCATGCTATGTACCTGCTTTCTGTGGTCAGACTTTGTGGTGGTGTCAGGAGTTTCTCAGGTATCCAGCTGTTTATCAGATATCCGGCTGCAGTTTATGTTCCTCATCCAAGGTACATGATGTTTCAAACAATTTAACTTGTTTTAAAGTACAGTGAGTCAGAGGAGGGGCCCAGAGCATGGCTGCCTGGGTTTGAAACTCATCTCTGCTATTACTAAGTAGTGACTACAAGTGAGGTATAATAAGAGTATTTCCCGTATGGGGTTGTCTACAGATTAAATGAGACACTAGATAAGAATCACTCCTGATGTAATTTAAGTCCTCAATGAAAGTTAGCCACTATTTTATTATTATTTTTGCTACAGAAATTCCAACCATGAAGATTTTTATATTTGATATAAGATAAATCATATAATTAGCTCATTTTACCTAATTTTAGAGCCTAAATGGACAGAATTAGGAATCTAGAATATTGAGTGGAAGCACCCACTCTTAAGGTGACATTATATATTGTATATATAATTATATATAAATATAATAACATATAAATTCAATATTTAACATATAAATATAATCTATATTATGTAGGATGCCCTACAGAGGCAGATGTGAGGGGTTGGCGTTGTTGAAAGTTTCAAGTTTGGGCAGGTTGAGTGGGCTGTGAGGATGGAGTTCCTAGCAATGAATGTGGTTGAGTTTGTAGTGATGGATGCCAGTTGGGTTTGAAGTGATGGGCCCCAGTTGGGTGGGCTGTGAGGATGGAGTTCCTAGCAATGGACGTGGTTGAGTTTGTAGCGATGAATGCCATTGAATTGGTAGCGATGAACGTGGGTTGGGTTTGTAGCCATGGATGCAGGTTGGGTTCGTAGTGATGGATGCGGGTTGGGTTTGTAGTGATGGATGCGGGTTGAGTTTGTAGTAATGGACCGGGTTAGAGGTGTGAGGCCAAGGAAACGAGTTGCATCAGAGCAAAGCTGCACATGATGTGAACAGGTTGGGGGTGAACGGGGGGCAAAAACTATGACTGCCAGGGTTATGCTCCCGTTTTGGACTTTGATTTTGAGAAACTGTTATCTCAATCTCTTTTAACCATCATTTTGAACTAAGGACACTTTAAAATGTGTAATTTTACGTGTGAAACTTGAAAATGTAAGTCCCTGGGAAAATAGAAATTACCCTACAATCTTTTGTTTTGTGTTCCATTGGCCAAATACGCCTATTCTATAAAATATGAAAGTACTTGTTTTATAACCATATACTTGTGCTTCAGTGTACTACTTGCCTTTGGAAATGCTTGTGATTTGAAGAGCTGCTTTAAAATAGATTTTAGCTTACATTTATCACCAGCCTTAGCCAATAGCATAGGATCTTTTTTCTGGAGGCTGCAATTTCTTTTCTTTACCCAAGGTACATAATGTTCCAAATAATTCAATTTGTACATAGAAACAATAGTCCGAGAAAGATCCCTCACTGAAAGCGATGAGACCCTTCTCATGGGTTTTACTAGATCTTCACAGTGGTGCTGCCCCTCTGTTGTGGGCAGAGGGTACTGTAGGTGCTTGATCAAAAGCTCAAACCTCTTCACCATTTGTAGATCTTAAAATCCTTTAATTGTGAATCAGGTAAAAGCTCCATTTTGCGAATGAATTTAATGGCCATTTTCTTTCTTATATTTCCCCTTTCCTTTACTCGTTTCCTTTCTTTTTTCCTCTTTTTGGTGACGAAGCTCAGGAAGAGTGGGCTCTCCAGAAGCTTGGGGCATGTGGCAGGACCCTTGGTCTGAACACTGCCTGGCACCTGTCCAGGCAGGAGCTCAGATGGTGCTCTGGGCCGTCCTCTTTATTCGAGGGACCCTAGTCATCACTGCCCTCAGCAGCCACACCATGGGACAATGCCAGTGTGTGGCCCATGCTTACAGTCCCATGGCCAGCGTGCCAGCCACTGTGACACTAGCCAGGAATTGATGAAGTTGAGTCTGAAGAATATTTGTGGGACAACCTTTATCTTGAATTTTTTGAGTTCTATTTTACCTTCCTAAGATCTTCAACAGCTAAATTCAGCTCTGAACATGGAGAGCTGAGACTAAGCCCAGTGCAGTGGTCCCAGGATGCAGCAGAAGCTTTGGGAAAGAGTTTAACTTCCACAGTGAGATATTCCTGTGGTGAGTTAGGTTCAGATCCTGAGTCCAGCCACCAGGGGATCGTCTCTCTGTCACTGCCCCATCCTGTTCCCACTGCCCTTGTTTCCCACTGTTTTCATTGCTTTTCTCTTTGGGAAGGTACATTTTGTACTTCAGAAAGAAAAACATAAGGAGGCTGTCGCTGTACAGAAGGAGCCACGCTATGGTGGGATGATGGACTTGTTCTAAATCACACAGCCCCTTGTTAGACTCCAACATCGTTTCTTAGTTTGAAGAGAGTGACTTCAGCGGACACAGACTTTTGATGATAAGCAATATTTTCTACAGAAAATGGACTGCATAAAGGAGGACAGAGACACAAGACAGTCCACACCGGACCAGCATCATGTTTATGATTTCGTTGCATTGGCAGCCGGGGAATTAAGGGTTCCATTCTAGACCAAGTAGGGGGAGGAAACAGAGAAAGGAAAACATACTAGGAGGGTAAATAAAACAAATAAAGTGGCAGAATTTGTTGCTGAATAACTAACTATAAGACTGAGTTAATCATTTCATGGTTTATATGGGAAAATAATTATACTATTCTTGAGATAAAAAAATAGATTTCCTATGCCCAATTTCAATAATTAATCTGCTGATCAGTGGTTATGCATTACTCACTCTGGGCTCATTACTACAAGGACTGTCAGGAATGTAGTCATATTGGCCATGATCCCTAATCTAATTATACAAACGGAGACTAAAAACATTAACGGAGTTAGGAAAATCAAAATAGTTCTAATTATCCCCATGAGACTATCGCTGTAGGACTGGAAACAAATCAATCATGGGCAGATATTTATCAGAACTCAAGTGCCATGGTTGAGTATTTCAGAGGGGTGGCGTTGGCGATCCATGCTGGCGCTGAGTATGTCTTTTGTAGATGAACAAATTAGATAAGGAAAGAGAGTCCTTTTGGACTTTCTCTCACCAACTCTCATGTTAAGATGGTAGAGTTATCCCTCACAAATATGTAGGATAGTTCAGGTTTAAGTGGTAAGGAAGGTAGAATACAATTTGCATGACGAATATTTTGGAAGCACTGGCATCCGAAGCACCTCTCTAGGGGGCCAGAGCATCAGATAAAATGCTTCCAGGCACCGCCTCCACATTTCCTTTGGTACTGAGATCTGTGGGTGCAGAAGGAAAGGAGGGAGGCCATGAAAGGCAGATCTTTCCGATGGTACTGTTGGCAGTGCCTTCTCATGCCTGTACTGTAATTGCAGTAAGACAGAACAAGTATAAACAGACAAGATAAAAAGGCATTTGGAATTCTGAGAGTTGGAATCCGCCCTCCGCTCTTGAGAGGTGCCTGAGTCTGAGCAAGCTGTTGACATGTCTGTTTCTCCTCACTATCAGTCTCTTGAAGGCAGAGATTTCATCTTTTAAGAAATGTTTTTTATGATTACAAATGTAGTCAGTATTCATGGTAATGAAATAGAAGAACAAAGTAGAAAGTACGTCATCCTTTAATATTATAGTTCATAACCTTTTATGATGCCTCTTTCCGATTTTTCCCATTGTGTGTATATATTTGACATTGTTATTATTTAGTGACCATATCTTTTTTATCTTATTTTTATTAATTTTAATGCAGTGACATTGATAAATCAGGGTACATATGTTCTGAGAAAACATCTCCAGATTATTTTGACTTTTGATTATGCTGCATACCCCTCACCCAAAGTCAAATGGTCTTCTGTCACCTTCTATCTGGTTTTCTTTGTGCCCCTCCCCTCCCTCCACCCCCCCCCTCTCCTTTCTCACCCCTTCCCACCAACCCACCCCACAAACTGTTACCATTATATTCTTGTTCATGTCTCTGAGTCTCATTTTTATGTCCCATCTATGGATGGGTTCATATAGTTCTTAGTTTTTTCTGATTTACTTATTTCACTCCATATAATGTTATCAAGGTCCATCCATGTTATTGTAAATGACTTGATGTCATCATTTCTTATGGCTGAATAGTATTCCATAGTATATATTGATATGTACCAAAGCTTTTTAATCCACTCGTCCTCTGACGGACACTTGGGCTATTTCCAGATCATCGCTATTGTGAACAATGCTGCCATAAACATGGAGGTGCATTTCTCCTTCTGAAACAGTTCTATGGTGTTCTTGGGGTATATTCCTAAAAGTGGGATAGCTGGGTCAAAAGGCAGTTCGATTTTCAACTTTTTGAGGAATCTCCATACTGTTTTCCACAGAGGCTGCACCAGTCTGCATTCCCACCAGCAGTGCAGGAGGGTTCCCTTTTCTCCACAACCTTGCCAGCACTTATTCTGTGTTGTTTTGTTGATGAGCGCCATTCTGACTGGTGTCAAGTGATCTCTCATTGTGGTTTTAACTAGCATTTCTCTAATGATTAGTGATGTTGAGCATTTTTTCATATGCTTATTGGCCATCTGTATGTCCTCTTTGGAGAAGTGTCTATTCATTTCTTTCGCCCATTTTCTGATTGGATTCTTTGTCTTCCTGGTGTTGAGATTTATAAGTTCTTTATAAATTTTGGTTATTAACCCCTTATCAGATGTATTGTCAAATATGTTCTCCCATCGTGTATTTTGTCTTTTTAGTCTGTTCTTATTGTCTTTAGTTGTGCAAAAGCTTTTTAGTTTTATATACTCCCATTTGTTTATCCTGTCTTTTATTTCACTCCCCCTTGGAGATAAATCAGCAAATATCATATATCGCTGTGAGAGAGATCAGAGAGCTTACTGCCAATGTTTTCTTCTAAGATGCTTATGGTTTCATGACTTACATTTAGTTTATTATCCATTCTGAATTTATTTTTGTGAATGGTGTAAGTTGGTGGTCTAGTTTCATTTTTTTGCAGGTAGCTGTCCAATTTTCCCAACACCATTTATTAAAGAGGCTGTCTTTACTCCATTGTATTTTCTTACCTCCTTTGTCAAATATCAGTTGTCCATAGAGCTGTGGGTTTATTTCTGGATTCTCTGTTCTGTTCCATTAATCTATATGCCTGTTCTTATGCCAGTACCAGGCTGTTTTGAGTACAATGGCCTTGTAGTATAACTTGATATCAGGAAGTGTGATACCTCCTACTTTATTCTTCTTTTCTAAGATTGCTGAGGCTATTCGTGTTCTTTTTTGGTTCCATATAAATTTTTGAAATATGTGATGTATATCTTTGAAGTATGTCATTGGTATTTTAATTGGTATTGCATTGAATATATAGATTGCTTTGGGTAATATAGACATTTTAATGATGTTTATTCTTCCTAATCATGAGCACGGTATATGCTTCCACTTGTTTGTATCTTCCTTGATTTCTTTTTATCAATGTTTTATAATTTTCCAAGTACAAGTCTTTAGTCTTCTTGGTTAAATTTACTCCTAGGTATTTAATTTTTTTCGTTGTAATTGTGAAGGGGATTGTTTTTTTAATTTCTCTTTCTGACTGTTCATTGTTGGCGTATAAAAATGCCTCTGATTTCTGAGTATTGATTTTATATCCTGCCACTTTGCTGAATTCATTTATCAGATCCAGTAGTTTTTTGACTGAGACTATAGGGTTTTCTATATACAATATCATATCATCTGCAAATAATGATAGTTTTACTTCCTCTTTTCCAACTTGAATGCCTTTTATTTCTTCTTCTTGTCTGATTGCTGTGGCTAGGACTTCCAGGGCTATGTTGAATAAGAGTGGTGAAAGGGGGCACCCCTGAGTTGTTCCTGATCCTAAGGGGATTGCTTTTAATTTTTTCCCATTGAGTATGATGTTGGCTGTGGGTTTGGCATAGATGGCTTTTATCATGTTGAGGTATGTTCCCTATATTCCCACTTTATTAAGAGTTTTGATTAGGAATGGGTGCTGAATTTTATCAAATGCTTTTTCTGCATCTATTGAAATTATCATGTGGTTTTTCTCCTTCCTTTTGTTTATGTGATAAATCACATTGATTGATTTGCGAATATTGTACCAGCCTTTTCTCCCCAGAATAAATCCCACTTGATCATGGTGTATGATTTTTTTCATATATTGTTGGATCCAGTTTGCTAATATTTTGTTGAGGATTTTAGCATCTATATTCATCAGGAATATTGGCCTATAATTTTCTTTTTTTGTGTTGTCTTTGCCTGGTTTTGGAATCAGAATTATGATTGCCTCATAAAAGGAGCTTGGAAATCTTCCTTCCTCTTGAATTTTTTGAAATAGCTTGAGAAGGATAGGAGTTAATTCTTCTTTGAATATTTGGTAGAATTCACTTGTGAAACCATCAGTCCCTGGACTTTTCTTTGTTGGAAGTTTTTTGATAACTGTTTTGATCTCATTTGGTGTAATCGGTCTATTTAGGTTTTCTGATTCTTCCAGATTGATTTTTGGAAGATTGTATGTTTCAAGGAATTTGTCCATATCATCTAGGTTGTCTAGCTTTTTGGCATACAGTTCTTCATAGTATTTTCTTACAATATTTTGTATTTCTGTTGTGTCAGTTGTTATTTCTCCACTCTCATTTCTAATTTTATTTATTTGAGTCCTCTCTCTTTTTTTCTTGGTGAGTCAGGTTAAAGGTTCATCGATCTTGCTTATCTTTTCAGAGAACCAGCTCCTGGTTTTATTGATCCTCTGTATTTTTTCTGTAGCCTCTATGCCATTTATTTCTGCTCTGATCTTTATTATTTCCTTCATACTACTACATCTGTGCTTTACTTGCTGTTATTTTTCTAGTTCTTTTAGATGCAGCATTAGGTTGTTTATTAGAGCTTTTTCTAGCTTCTTAAAGTATGCCTGTAGTGTGATGAACATCCCTCTCAGGACAGCTTTTGCTGTGTCCCATAAATTTTGAGTTGTTGTATGCTCATTGTCATTTGTTTCTAGGAATTTTTTTATTTCTTCTTTGATCTCATTCTTAATCCATTCATTATTTAACAACCTGCTATTTAATTTCCATGTGTTTGAGAGTTTTTGAGCTTTTCTGATGTGCTTCATTTCTAGTTTCATGCCATTGTGATCGGAGAAAGTGCTTGATATGATTTCAGTCTTCTTTAATTTGTTGAGACCACTTTTGTACCCTAACATGTGGTCTATCCTAGAGAATGTACCATGAATACTTGAAAAGAATGTATATTCTGCTGCTTTAGGGTGAAAGGTTCTGAAGATATCTATTAAATCAAGTTGATCTAGTGTGTCCAATAAGTCTGCTGTTTCTTTGTTAATTTTATTTTTTGAGGATCTATCTAGTGATGTTAGTGGGGTATTGAAATCCACTACTATTATAGTATTGCTGTTGATTTCACCCTTTATATCCATCAAAGTCTGCTTTATATATTTAGGTGCTCTTATATTAGGTGCATAGATATTTATAATAGTTATATCTTCCTGTTGGATTGCTCCCTTTATCATTATGTAGTGGCTTTTTTATCTCTTACTATATCCTTTCTTTTAAAGTCCATTTTGTCTGATATAAGTATTGCTACCCTAGCTTTTTTTTTTCATTTCCATTTGCTTGAAATGTTTTCTTCCATTCTTTTACCTTCAGTCTATCTGTATCTTTTTTTTAAGGTGTGTCTCTTGTAGACAGCATATGTATGGGTCCTGTTTTATTATCCATGCAGCCACCCTATGTCTTTTGATTGGATCCTTTAATCCATTTACATTTAAGGTTGTTATTGATATGTAGTTTTTTATTGCCATTTTATTCTTTAAAGCTCTATTCCTCTTTTGCTATATTCTTTTCCCACTTTGATCTGTTTACAACAGGCCCCTTTCCTGTAGCATTGGTTTGGTTGTAATGAATTCCTTGAATTATTTTTGTCTGGGAAGATTTTTATTTCTCCTTCAATTTTAATTGATTGCCTTGCTGGATAAAGTAATCTTGGTTGTAGGTTCTTGTTCCACATTACTTTGAATATTTCTTGCCATTCCCTTCTGGCCTCAAGTGTTTCTGTTGAGAAGTCGGATGCCATCCTTATAGGGGCTTCTTTGTGGGTGATAGCTTTTTTTTTCTCTTGCAGCCTTTAATATTTTCTTTTTATCACTTTGCTTTGGTATTTTAATTATGATGTGTCTTGGTGTAGGTTTCTTTAAATTTCTCTTTAATGGAGTTCTCTGTGCTTCTTGAACTTGTGAGAGTTTCTCCTGCATTAATTTAGGGAAGTTTCCAGCTATGATATGATTGAACAAAGTCTCTATCCCTTGTTCGTTCTCTTCTTCTTCAGGAACCCCTATCATGCGGATGTTTTTTCTGTTCATGTTGTCACAGAGCTCTCTCAGAGTTTCCTCAGACTTTTTGAGTCTCTTTTCTTTTTTCTTCTCTGCTTTGTTGTCTTCATTCACATTGTCTTCCAACTTGCTGATTCGATCCTCAGCTCTATCCATCCTGTTTTTAATTCCTTTCATTGTGGTCTTCATTTCTGATATTGTATTTTTCACCTCCAATTG
This sequence comes from Saccopteryx bilineata, assembly GCF_036850765.1. Classification (NCBI taxonomy): domain Eukaryota; kingdom Metazoa; phylum Chordata; class Mammalia; order Chiroptera; family Emballonuridae; genus Saccopteryx; species Saccopteryx bilineata. The sequence goes on along the minus strand of NC_089490.1, from coordinate 245,432,730 downwards.
ATTCTTTTTTAATATTTCAATGTCCTTTTTTATATTTGCTATTTCTTTATTTCTTTATTTAGATGTTTGTAATGACCATCCATTGTTGTTCTAAGATCCCTAAGCATTCTTACAATCATTATTTTGAACTCTGCATCTGGAAGTTTGGTTATTTCCATATCACTCAGTTCATCTCCTGAAGGTTTCTCATGTGGTTTCATTTGGATTGCACTTCTTTGTCTTCTCATTATGTCTGTGTTGTTTTTTTTTTGTAGTGCTGGTTGAGTCTATACTTGGTGTTGTCTGCCTCCAGTTTTCAATTGTGTTATTTCTAGATCTTCTTGGGTTGGCATCAGCTATTATTTGTAATCTACTTTTGGACCTTGGCTGCTTTTTAGTCTTGATTTGTTTGTTTTTTTAATAGGTGATAGTCTTGTTTACTGATCTCAGCAGGGGGCTTCCTTGAAACTGTATCCAGGAATTCGGTGGGTGTAACCTGAGATTCTGAAGGCCTCTTCTACCAGATAATCTCTCTGGGGGTAGGGTGTTTTCTCAGCTTCAGTAGGGGGAGGTGTATCTCAGATCTCCACGGAGACCTGAGTTACTGCCCCTCTTCCCCACTTCTTGTTTTCAGCTGTATCTTGTTGTGCTGATTGGAACTAGAGAAATGTCTAGAGATCTGTGATCCAGAAGCACTTTTATCTTGGGTTATGTGGAAGGATCAGTCCCTCCCCCAGCTAGGGCTGCCTCCAGCACTGGAAGAGTCAGCTTTTTATGTTGTCTTCTGCATTCCTCTGCCCCTCACCATCTGTCCTTCTCTCTCCCTTTTTTTCTTGGAATACAAGCCAGTCCTTTGAACACACCTCGCTCCCTGGTCGCCAGGCAAGTGGCTGTGAGCAGTATTTTTTGCTCTTTTCCCTGGAGTGATAGCCCCTCTGGGCTCTCAGCCTCCCCCTCCCCTTCTTTCCCGTTAGCAGAGGAGATTCAGGCACTCCCTACCAGGTTTGTTGTGGCTTCTTCTTTGCTCCTTGGTTTTTGAGAGCTGTTTTTGTAGTCCAGAGTTGGTTTTTCATGCTGATTGTTTCTAAATTGATTTGTATTCCAGTTTGGTGGTGAGAGCTGGAAGTCTATGTGTCTGCCTACTCCGCTGCCATCTTCCCTCCTTGTGACCATCTACCTGGCACGCCCACCAGGTGGAGACGCTCTGCCCACCAGGGGGTGATGTTCTGCCCCTCTGGGGCATCGCTCTGTTGTGACCAGAGCCACTCTAGTGCCTGGGGCAGAAGCCGAGGAGCCATCCCCAGCGCCTGGGCCATCTTTGCTCCAGTGGTTCCTCGGCCGTGGGAGGGGAAGAAAGAGACAGAGAGGAAGGAGAAGGAGAGGGGTGGAGAAGCAAATGGGCACTTCTCCTGTGTGCCCTGGCCGGGAATCGAACCTGGGACTTCTGCACGCCAGGCCGATGCTCTACCACTGAGCCAACCAGCCAGGGCTCGTGACCATGTTTTACTGGTTCTTTTCATCTCTGGTATAGAGAGATGTTTAAGAAGTGTATGTTAAATGACTGAATGATCTTGAATTTCTTGGTCCTCAGTTCCTTCCTTGAAACAAATCATAACATCAGTTGTAGTGTCCAGAGTTCTGGGGATGGAGTGAGGTGTTTGTTCTATGTGAAATGCTCATTCATTGCCTGGTACACAATAGACACTGTAATTGGAAGCTGTTATTAATATTATTTTAAGACTCATTTAAAAAGGAGAAAGAGACTGAATAGTTTGGTTTGAGTATTTGAAATCATTCAGGTTGGCCTTTACTCACAGCTTGAAAATAGGGACTAAGTCTAATGCAAGGTGTTTCTAACACCAGAGCATGAGAATGGATTGTGATGCCTCAGGCAGGAATCACATTGTGTTGGAAAATCAGTTGCTGAAATCAGGGACAGGGAAAAATAGAGATGACTGCAGAATGCTCTGCTCTTAGCATGGTGACTTTTGTCTTGATCTGCTTCTAAAGAAAATAAAACCTGGCCTCTTATACCAGCGGGTCCATGATTCACCCTCTAGGACTCAAGCCTCTGTTGTTTCTCATAGGTTCCTTTCTATAGGCTGGTTGTGGACCTGGATTGCTGGGTCAAGACAAGACATAAAAAATGCCTTTAGTGGAACCCTAAGCAAAGATTCTCTGCGTTCTCGAGCATCCCTTGCTGGAAGGGCTTCATAGGTGGAAGTCGCAGTGGGGGACCTGACTTGCGGAGCTGTAGAGAAGAGAGGACCTTAGAAATCATCTGTCCCAGTAACTGTTGTACACACAGAAAACTAAGGCCAAAAGAGATTACATGCACTTCTCATGGGCACTGAACTAATTGGCGGCACAATCAGGTCTAGAACCAGTGGTTCCTATGAAGAAGCAAAATGTGGAGAAAAGAACAGAGATTGGAGTCAGACCAGTTCAGTTTAAATCCCGGTCCTGCCTCTTGCAGATGCTTAGAAGGTATTGAATCTCTCTGAACTTCATTTCCATCTGTAAAAGCAGAATAAGATATCTAGTTGTATTAGTTTCCTCAGGCAGCCATAACAAATAACTTCAAACTTGGGGCCTTGGAACAACAGGTATGTATTGTCTCACAATTATAAAAGCCAGAAGACCCAAATAAAGGTGCCGATGGGGCGTGCTTTTTCTAAAGGCTTGAGCAAAGGATTCTTCCTTGCCTCTTGAGAGTTTTTGGTGGTTTTTGGCAGGTGTGATGGTTCTTGGCATGTAGCTGTATCATTCCAGCCTGTGCTTCTGTCTCTGCATAGTCTTCCTCCCAGTGTGTGCTGATGTCTGTGTCTTCACGTGACCCTTCTATAAGGATAGTCATTGAATTTAGGGTCCCCTCTAATCCAGTATGTCCTCATCTGAACTAATTATATCTGCAAGGACTACTCTGAAGTTCTGGGTGGACATGGAATCTGGGGAGGTGCTGTTTAACCCAGTGCATTAGTAGTGTGCAAGTCTCTTGCAAAGACTAAATGATATCTTGTCTGTAAATTATCCAGCCTGGTTGCTGGCATGTAGTGAGTACACAGTAAATATTAATTCTCTTCTTTTCTTTTTTCTTCTTTTCTCTTCCTTCCTTCCTTCCTTCCTTCCTTCCTTCCTTCCTTCCTTCCTTCCTTCCTCTCTCTGTCTCTGTCTCTGTCTCTCTCCTCCCTCCCTCCTTCCGTCCCTCTCTCCCTTCCTCCCTTCCTTTCTTATTTTTCTTTCTTTTGCAATGCACAGCCTGTGAGCTGCCCACTTGGCCACTATAGAACTCTTCAAACCCTGAACTCATTATGTTTCCCCAAGTAGCATGTTCCTCCTTCTGAAATTATTCTGGTGTGTTCCTCACCTGCTCCACTGGCTAGTTCTCTTTGTTGTGTGTACCAGTCTCACCATCCTCTGCCTGTTTGCAGCTTCCCTGGTTTCAATTTTAAAGAAGCCTCACTGTGAATAAACTTGGGGGAAGAACAACGAAGGATGCGACTTACGTTATCAGCAAAGGACTCGCTTTTTACTTATGTAACTAGCAAAAACAAAGAGGCATATTTAATTTTGACAAAGATACTGTGTTAAAGTGAACTAATAATACCTTTGTTGAGGTCTTGTAAACTGCCATAACCTTTTCCAATTATCAATGAAAAATATATCTTTGCTTTGTTAATCTCAGAACTGGAAATCTGTTTCAAGGTAATATTTCAAAATGTGTAATACCACAAAAATTTATCAAAACATGACTAACGACAGTAAAACATAGAAAACAACATAAATGCCTGAGAATAGCAACTATGATTTGCCTATTTGAAGGAATATTATACAGTTACTGAAATAAATGTAAATACAAAAAATATGATACAGTATATTGTTAAGGGAAAAAAGAGATTAATTATTGCAAACATATTAATACTTAATTGTACTAAGTACATGGGATAATGTCAAAATGATTGAAAACTTTTTTCATGTTGTCAATTTTCTATAGTTTAAAAATGTTTTTTACAATTTTAAACAGGACAGTGGTAACGTAAGGAGGTACTCCATTGAGTTGGATGACTTAACAGGACTGAGAGGAGCTCTTGGTTCCCCAGCTCCTGTGTTGGTTGCTGGTAGGGGCTGGCTGTGATACTCGCGGCACTGCTGTTGGCATTCTATTGGGCCAGTGTCATTTATCAAACAGACCAGGACAAACCAAGATTGTGGGAAGAGTAGCCAGTCGAGATTGTTATCTGCATTGCCAGTGACTGGACACATGAGTCACAGGGCCAGTGACTAACCCCTGACCACGACAGTCTCCTCCCATGAACTCAAGGAAAAGGGAGCTAATTCTAGGATGGATGTGAACACTACCTGCATCAAGAAAAATCTAAAAGAGTCAAACAAAGATAACACAACAACAACAAATTGCATCACTTTGTGTGGTTAACATTTTATTCTTGTTTCTGGTGAATACATAGTAGCCCCTCTCCAAGTGAGAAAAAAAAAAAGGTTATCAGTGGAATACATAGGTTTAAAATTATTATAAGTTACTTTGGTGAGTAAAGTTTACTAGAGGTAATATGGCTTTAGAGAAACCTTTTTGATACAGGTTAAGTCAAAGAATTCATACCCTACTGTCTCAACTTTATCTCCTCATGTATTAATTTGACTCATTTACTTGGAAAATATTTACTCATTCTTTTTTCCTTTTTCTTTTCTTTTTTATTAAATTAGAGGCAAGGAGGCAGAGACAGACTCCTGCATGCACCCCAATTGGGATCCATCTGGCAAGCCACCTACTAGGCAATGCTCTGCCTGTCTGGACTGCATCTCTGTTGCTCGGCAACTGAGCTATTTTAGTGCCTGAAGTGAGGCCATAGAGCCATCCTTAGCTCCTGGGGCCAGCTTTGCTTGAACCATTCGAGCCATGGCTGCATAAAAGGAAGAGAGAGAGAGAGAGAGAAAGAGAGAGAAAGAGGGTGTGTGTGTGGGGGGGGAGAAACAGGTGGTCGCTTCTTCTGTGTGCCTTGTCTGAGAATCGAACTTGGGACTTCCAAATGCCAGGTTGACACTCTACCACTGAGCCAACCAGCCAGGGCCTACTCATTCTTACTACAGTCTTAGATGTGAGACCTTTTGAAGAGAAGTATCTCATAAGTTAATTTTATGAATTCTTATTTAATGAACTCACTATTAAGATAATTTGAAAGCATTTCAAAAATAAGTAAAAATACATAATTTAGAGTAAAGTCCATTCTGTACTCTCAAAGAAGTGGTTCTCAAAATTTAATGTACACAGGATCACGTGGGAAGCTTGTTAAAACGCAGGTTGCTAGCCCTTACTCTTGGAGTCTGTGAGGATGGTTTAGACGTCTTTAAAAAAGAACAGAAAATCTTGATACAGCTGGGCTACTGTACATACTTTGAAAAACTGAAAAAATAGTTAGCAACATGAAAACATTTGTGCCCCAAACCAAATTTCTTTAAATATTTGAGGTTGAACATTAATTTATCACAGTAAAAAAAAAAAAAAAAGATCCAATAAAAATGAACTGAGCATTGAGAAATATTTGGCATTGCCTACAAAAACATAGTGGTTCTCTTCCTTTTTTGGAGGTATATAAGAAAAACTCATCACCACACTGTAGATGATGTCAACTCTTCTATTCTTAGCACATTTCTGACACGTAATCCCTTTGTTTCACAGTAAACGTGCTGAGGCAATGCTCCTTTTGCTGTAAGAGCTGATGACTGCCAGTTAAGTGTATCACACTTTGAAGGGAAAGTTATATAAAATGCATTCAGCCAGCACTCTCATTTTCAATATTATGGCACATATGTGTACATCTCAAACACTGTAATGATTAGAACTTAGACTCTGATAATGGAGTGACAATGGTGAAAACCACATGGCATTGTGTTGCCAGGACAGCATTGTAAGGTCATCCCAGAGGTGTCTGAGCTATGAGATGATAATGCTTGTCTCTGTTAATGAGTCACGTATCTTCAGTATGCCAGGCCTTTTCATTTCTCTTTCTTGAGAAAGCAGATGAGTGATTTATTTAAAAATCTTATGAATGATGTACAAGTCAACTATGTCTGGCCTTTCTTCATAATTGTTTTTACCTGCTGATATCTAATGTAATAAAATGAGGATAGGTTCTAAATTAAAAATTTGTTAAGGCAATGGCTCTTAAAGTTTGTATGCAGAAGACTCACATAGTATATATAATATGCTTATTAATATTTAAATTTATGGGCCTCCTTTCCAACTTATTGAATATGAAGTGAAGCCTAAGAATTTATAATCTGAGTGACGTCAGAGAAATGGTGCCATAAGGAGTGATACCAATAAATCTCCCCCAAAATTCAACAAGATCTTCAACCAGAGACAGAAAAATCTATCCTTGGAGCCTCCAGAAGTTCCACACTAAACGCGAAGGTATGATCGAGTGAAAAATTGACTAAATATATAATCAACCCCGAAGGAAATAAGGAGGAAGAAACACTCTGCCTTCCTCACTAACCTAAATAAGGGCTGTTTTCACTGGAAACTGAGAGTATAGGAACTAAGGCGGGCATAGGGTGTGAATAGAACCAGGCTGTGGCAGGGAGATCCAAGCTGAGGAAAAAGTGTGCTTGCGGCAACCCAGTCAACACAAGTTAGCACTCACGCCAAACCCAGACAAAGAAAGGCACTTGAGACAGCCATTCGCCCTGATCTCCTGGTCAGCACGCACAGATAGTGGGCAAGAGATTCCTCCTAGAGCCCCAGGAGTGGGCGCCCGTGTTACTGGACAGAGGGGCAGAGTTAGAGGCCTTTGTGTGGGCCAAAACCGGAATCTTGGGGTCGCCCCTGCACCCCAAAAAGCAGCACATGGGGAGCGAGTGGGAGCAAAATTCCCTACACTCGAACTTTTCTGTGCGGTGGGGGAGGGGGCGCCTCACTGGGAGTGAGAGGCGGCTGGCTGGATATCCTGGTCAGCAAGCGCAGATAGTGGGTGAGAGATTCCCCCAGGAGTGGGTGCCCGTGTTCCCCAACAGAGGGGCAGAGTCAGAGGTCTTTGTGTGGGCCGAAGCCCCGCCTGATTATGCTAGGGGCTCTGACTGATTGAGCCTTACCCAGAGCCCTGTGCTGAGTGGCAATAGAGTGGGGATTTGCCAGCTCTTTGAGCCTCTTACTCTCCAGACAGAGGCAGCAGTAACCCCATAGCTGGATCATCAGGCTACTAATTCAGGAAGGAAAGACTAGGAAAGAGGCTCCGGGAACACAGACTCTCTCATTGGCAGAACCTGCAAATGCTAATGAGCCTTCACTGCCAATAAAACTGAAGCCCAATATATGACATTGCCATAGAGACTTATCAACTGCAAACCTCTACCTAAGCGTGCCACAGGGGCAGAACCCGGGGTACAGAGTCACCGACCAGGAAGAGGGAGAGAAAAGAAAAAGCAAGAAGATAACCTCTCAAAATCAAGAATAATCCACAGACTTTATAACCTACCCCATTTTATTATATTGGTTTGTTTGTTTCTCTTATCTTCTTGTCTTGATTATTTTCTTCCTCTTCCAATTTGGTCGTTTAATTCTCTGCCAGTCTTACTCTCTCCTCTCCTTGAACTACACTACTCATAAGTGTTACATCTCCCATTATCTTTTCTTTCTTCTTCCTTTCTCTCTATGAGGGTTGCACTCCAAAACCCTTAACTCTCTCTCTCTCTCCTTTTATTCTTTTTTCTTCTTTTTGAAGAAAAGAAGTTTCCTCTCTCTCCTTTTTTCTCTCCCTATATATTAGTTTCTTCTTTTCTCCTTTACTTTTCCTCTCATTCAATCCTCAATCATGAACAAATTATTTTATCAGGGACTCAAATTTTTCTTTGTGGTGCTTTGGAGGTTTTTAACTTCGTTTTTTTAACTCACTAGCAGTGCTCCCAACCCTGGCTCTCCATTTTATCTAGTTCTTGCTCCACTAAATACAATAGTAATTTTTTAATTTTTTCCCTTTTTCCTGTTTCCCTCTTATTCCTCTCATCATATTTCTTAGTCAACCATCACCTAAAAGCAAATCATTTTATTCTTGACCCAAATTTTTTCCTTTATTTGCATTTTGTGGGTCCATACCCTCTTTTTTGCCCCTTTTTCACTTCTCCCCAACTCAGGCCCTCCCTTATAGGTAGTTTTTGTTCTATTTAGCACAATATAATTCACAGTTCACCACAAGATTTTCTCAAGAAGGAGGGAAGAGGAGAGGAAAAAAAAGGGGGGATAGTAATTTTTTTATTTTTATTTTTTTAACTTTTTATTATTTATTAATTCTCATTATTACTATCAACAAAACCAGCCTCAGATGTCATTAAGGAAAAATAAATAGAATATCATGGATACAAAAGACAGAGAGGTAGCACAGATAGATGATGAAAAATCTATGGAGAATAAAATTAATATATTGGAAACCTTGGAGCTAAATGACAGAGAATTTAAAATAGAAATCCTAAAAATACTCAGAGATATACAAGAAAACACAGAAAGGCAATTTAGGGAGCTCAGAAAACAACTCAATGAACACAAAGAATATATTACCAAGGAAATTGAAACTATAAAAATAAATCAAACAGAAATGAAAAACTCAATTCACAAGCTGAAAAATGAGGTAACAAGCTTAGCTAATAGAATAATCCAGATAGAAGGTAGGATTACTGAAATAGAAGACAAGCAACTTGAGGCACAACAGAGAGAAGAAAGAGACTCAAAAATTAAAAAAAAAATGAGATAGCCCTACAGGAATTATCTGACTCCACCAAAAAGAATAACATAAGAATAATAGGTATATCAGAGAGAGAAGAGAGAGAAAATGGAATGGAAAACATATTCAAACAAATAATAAATGATAACTTCCCAAGCCTGTGGAAAGAACCAAAGCCTCAAATTCAAGAAGCAAACAGAACTCCTAGTTTTCTTAACCCCAAAAAACCTACCCCAAGGCACATCATAATGAAATTGGCACAAACCAACGACAGAGAAAAAATTCTCAAGGCAGCCAGGGAAAAAAAGAATACAACATATAAAGGAAGGCCCATTAGATTATCATCTGATTTCTCAACAGAAATTCTACAAGCTAGAAGAGAGTGGACCCCAATATTTAAAGTCCTGAAAGAGAGGAACTTTCAGCCATGAATACTATACCCATCAAAGCTATCCTTCAAATATGAAGGAGAAATAAAAACATTCACAGATACAGAAAAGATGAGGGAATTTATCATCAGAAAACCCCCAATCCAGGAATTACTAAAGGGGGTTTTTCAACCAGATACAAAGTACAAAACAAAACAAAACCACAAGTAAAAGCTCCACCAAGAACACAATAAAACCAAATTTAAACTTTGACAACAACAACAAAAAAAGGTGGGGGGGGAGAGAGGACGGAGATTAAAGTAGCAAAGGATGATGCAGTGCTAAAGTACTCACAAAATAATGCACTACAATGAACAGGGTAGGAACCCTTTTCACTACTTAATGGTAACCACCATTGAAAAAACCACCACAGAAGCACATGATTTAAAAAAGATAGCATCAGAGGAAAGGTGTATGGAATACAACCAAACAAAAACAAAAGATAGAAAAACAAAATAGAATAATCAAACAAGACACAAAACTAACAGAAAACAATGTATAAAATGGCAATAGGGCTCTGGCTGGTTGGGTCAGTGTTCGACCTGGTGTGCAGAAGTCCTGGGTTCGATTCCTGGCCAGGGCACACAGAAGAAGCGCCCATCTGCTTCTCCACCCCTCCCCCTCTCCTTCCTCTCTGTCTCTCTCTTCCCTTCCCACAGCCAAGGCTCCATTGGAGCAAAGATGGCCCGGGCGCTGGGGATGGCTCCTTGGCCTTTGCCCCAGGCGCTGGAGTGGCTCTGGTTGCAACAGAGTGACGACCCAGAGGGGCAGAGCATTGCCCCCTGGTGGGCGTGCCGGGTGGATCCCGGTCGGGCGCATGTGGGAGTCTGTCTGACTGTCTCTCCCCGCTTCCATCTTCAGAAAAATACAAAAAAAAATGGCAATAGGGAACTCACAAGTGTCAATAATTACACTAAATGTAAATGGGTTAAACTCACCAATAAAAAGGCACAGAGTAGCAGAATGGATTAAAAAAGAAAATCCAACTGTATGCTGCCTACAAGAAACTCATCTAAGGAATAAGGATAAAAACAAATTCAAAGTGAAAGGCTGGAAAATAATACTCCAAGTGAATAACATAAAAAAAATCAGGCATAGCAATACTCATATCTGATAATGCTGACTACAAGATAGCAAAAGTACACAGAGACAAAAATGGTCATTTCATAATGATTAAGGGGATGCTGAATCAAGAAGACATAACAATTCTCAATATATATGCACCAAACCAAGGAGCACCAAAAGATATAAGACAGCTACTTAGTGACCTTAAAACAAAAACTGACAAAAATACAATCATACTTGGAGACCTCAATACATGCTGATGGCTCTAGATTGGTCATCAAAACTGAAGGCTTTCCCCCTTAAATCAGGAATAAGACAGGGTTGTTCACTCTCTCCACTCTTATTTAATGTGGTACTAGAGGTTCTAGCCAGAGCAATCAGACAAAACAAAAGAATAAAAGGCATCCATATCGGAAAAGAAGAAGTAAAGGTATCACTTTTTGCAGATGACATGATCCTATACATCAAAAACCCCAAAGAATCTACAAAAAACTACTAGAAATAATAAGCCAATACAGTAAGGTCGCTGGATACAAAATTAACAAACAAAAGTCCATAGCCTTTCTATATGCCAACAATGAAACATTTGAGAACAAACTCAAAAAAATAATTTCCTTCACGATTGCAATAAAAAAATTAAAATACCTAGGAATAAACTTAACAAAGAATGTAAAGGACTTATATAATGAAAACTACAAAGCATTGTTAAGGGAAATCAAAAAAGATACAATGAGATGGAAGAATATTCCTTGCTCTTGGATAGGAAGGATAAATATAATCAAGATGGCCATATTACCCAAAGCAATATACAAATTTAATGCAATTCCCATCAAAATTCCAATGACATTTTTTAAAGAAATGGAACAAAAAATCATCAGATTTATATGGAACTATAAAAAACCCCGAATAGCCAAAGCAGTCCTAAAGAAAAAGAAGGAAGCTGGAGGTATTACAATACCTGACTTCAAACTATATTATAGAGCCATGACAATCAAAACAGCATGGTATTGGCAGAAAAATAGACACTCAGACCAATGGAACAGAATAGAAATTCCAGAAATAAAACCACATATGTATGGTCAAATAATTTTTGATAAAGGGGCCAACAACACACAATGGAGAAAAGAAAGCCTCTTCAACAAATGGTGCTGGGAAAACTGAAAAGCCACATGCAAAAGAATGAAACTTGACTACAGTTTGTCCCCTTGTACTAAAAGTAATTTAAAATGGATCAAAGACCTAAATATAAGACCTGAAACAATAAAGTACATAGAAGAAGACATAGGTTCTAAACTCATGGACCTGGGTTTTAAAGAGCATTTTATGAATTTGACTCCAAAGGCAAGGGAAGTGAAGGCAAAAATAAATGAATGGGACTACATCAGACTAAGAAGTTTTTGCTCAGCATGAGAAAGTGACAATAAAATAAACAGACAGCCAACTAAATGGGAAATGACATTTCCAAACAACAGCTCAGATAAGGACCTAATATCCAAAATATACAAAGAACTCATAAAACTCAACAACAAACAAACAATCCAATAAAAAAATGGGAAGAGGACATGAATAGACACTTCTCTCAGGAAGAAATACAAATGGCCAACAGATATGTGAAAAGATGCTCATCTTCATTAGTTATTAGAGAAATGCAAATCAAAACAGCAATGAGATACCACCTCACACCTGTTAGATTAGCTATTATTAACAGGACAGGTAATAGCAAATGTTGGAGAGGCTGTGGAGAAAAAGGAACTCTCATTCACTGTTGGTGGGAATGTAAAGTAGTACAACCATTATGGAAGAAAGTATGGTGGTTCCTCCAAAAACTGAAAATAGAACTACCTTATGACCCAGCAATCCCTCTACTGGGTATATACCCCCAAAACTCAGAAACATTGATACGTAAAGACACATGTAGCCCCATGTTCATTGCAGCACTGTTCACAGTGGCCAGGACATGGAAACAACCAAAAAGCCCTTCAATAGATGACTGGATAAAGAAGATGTGGCACATATACACTATGGAATACTACTCAGCCATAAGAAATGATGACATCGGAACATTTACAGCAAAATGGTGGGATCTTGATAACACTATACGAAGTGAAATAAGCAAATCAGAAAAAACTAAGAACTGCATTATTCCATATGTAGTTAGGACATAAAAACGAGACTAAGAGACATTGATAAGAGTGTGGTGGTTAAGAGGGGGGAGACGAAAAGGGGCAGGGGGAGGGGCACAAAGAAAATTAGATAGAAGGTGACTGAGGACAATCTGATTTTGGGTCATGGGTATGCAACATAATTGATTGACAAGATAACCTGGACATGTTTTCTGTGAACATATGTACCCTGATTTATTGCTGTCACCCTAGTAAAATTGATAAAAAAAAAATTTATAATCTAATGGACACTCCAAAACCTTTTGTTGAAGATGGCCCACCTTTTATAGTCTGAAGACTTTACTCTTCTAAGGAAATTTGTAAAGTAGCTTAAGGGAGTTCCTTTTGAGTGATCTATGCTTTAAAACCACAGGAGAAAATTAGTTTGAACCTGAATGAAAGGAAGTTTAGCAGTACCCCAGAAGTAAAATTTTTCAAACATGGATTTTGCATTAGACTGTCACTGGGAATAAGTACATCATCATCTTTTGTTTTGGAAAGCTGTGTATTGGAAACTCTGGCCTCTGGAGAAACCAGAAGTCATCAGGATAAACAAAGCATGATGGTGAGAGAAGCAAAGGAATGACAAAGTATGACAGTGATTGGTGGCACTTACTCTATGCCCGGCCATGTTCTAGGCTTCTTACGTGTATTATCATTGAACTATTCTATAAAGTAGATGCTATAATTATTTTGCTCATTGTACAAACTGGGAGACAGAAGCAGCAAGGAGTTAAGTAACATTTCTTTCTATGGCTCTGAGAAACAGAGGTGGGCCGTTTTGAACCTGAGCAGTGTACCTTGGGGTCTGGGCCCTCACCCCTGTACTGTGTCACCAGGAAAGGGTTGGTTCTCTGAGAAACTAATTTGTGCTTCAACCAGACAAAAGGCTTTTTGTATTAAAATGAGTTCCTACAAAGGCAAAGCTGTGAGCTGCATGTCATTTAGAACTCTGATCATGAGTTCTTAAGATTTCTACAGAAGACCAAATTGAGAGAAAAGTGAAAGTAATAGCAAAGGCATTTACTTAAGTGGTTATTTTCTTGAACATTAGCCCTCTGAATTAATAACTGTCATGTTTTCACTTGTGTGAGTGCTTAACTTCCTTTAGAGTCTTATGAGCCTGCAGGAAATTTAGTGATCATTTGGCTTAACAGTAAGTGTTTCTTCAGCGAATGATTCTGCACATCTACAAGAATTTTTGTACAGGCCAATCACTACAACAATTTGTGTAACCATCCTTAAAATTGTGAAGGGAACTTCAGAAGTTAGTTAAGTCAGAGAGATTATGCAGTGCAAATGTGATCCCATGTCAACCTGCAGGGAGGATAGCAAGGGAAGACTGGGACCACAGGCCCAGGTGGGATGGGCTGTGTGCTTGAGCCCCCGGCTGGGAGTCGAGCATGAGTGGAGGGTGGCTTCCCAGGCAGCATGGACTTCCTTTGCACCATTGGCTTCAGTTTCCTCTGGCTCCTGTAAGAAATCACCACAAACTTAGTGGTTTGACACAACACAAAGTTACAATCTTATAACTCTGTAGGTCAGGAATCTGACACAGATCTCACTGGGCTAAAATCAAAGTGTCAGCACAGCTCTAGGGGAAAAACGTCTTCCTTGCCTTTTCCAGCTTTTAGAAGCTGCCCACAGTTCTGGGCTCATGGCCCTCTTTCTCCTTCACAAACCCAGCAGTGGCTGAGCTCCTTTCACGTGGTATCTCTCTGAGTTCCTCTTCTATCTCCTCTTCTACTTTTAAGAACCCTTTTGATTGTGTTGGGTCTACTCAGACAATAGGATGTTATCATCCCTTCTTAAGGTCAGCTCATTAACAACCTTAATTATCTATGGCCCTAAATTCCTGTTTGCCCTGTAACCCAACGTATTCACAGGCTCTAGGAGTAGGAGGTGAACATGGATATTTTTGGGAGATCTTATTCTGCCTACCACAGCTTCCTAGACAGGAAGGTGACTGAGGAGAATGGGCATGTTCTAGGACATAGGGCTTGGTCACCTGAGACTGGATGTTTGACTTGATGGTTGCAGATGATGACAGAGCAGAAAGGACCAAGGGCTGGTTGGGGAAATGAGGAGGGAGAGCTGTGTCATATTTGGAAGAGCTGAAGGGTTCTTGGTGGCTAAAGGTTCCTCATCTTCATATGCACTGACTTCATTGTGTTGTTTTCAATGTCTGTAAAGAGTGAAAGTCCTAGGGTTTTTTCTTCAGGAGAGGACAAAGCCAAGCTGCTCAACAGATCAGGCATAGAGATAAGTGTGGAGGAACTCTTGTAGGGTTGGAATTCAATTAAAAGCCAAATATGTCTGTCAGTAAAACTGGGCCTTCCTCCCCTCTTCCCTTCCCTTCCCTTCCCTTCCCTTCCCTTCCCTTCCCTTCCCTTCCCTTCCCTTCCCTTCCCTTCCCTTCCCTTCCCTTCCCTTCCCTTCCCTTCCTCCTTTCCTTTTTCTATTCCTTCCTTCCTAACTTCTTTCCTTCCTTCTAGCATTTAAATTTGTGCTGTTGATGTGTTTTGGGAAACTATGATTATATAAGCACTGCTCTTATCTAAACAGATTATGCATTCATAAGGCCAAAGCTAGGCTCATTTTCAGAGAAAACAGCACTAATAATAAGAGCAAAACTTTATCCACATTTGCATTTTAAAACTATTGTTATATTCTTCCAATAAGAGCTAAATATTAAGTGAAAAAAAACCCAGCCCTGGCAGATTGGCTCAGTGGTAGAGTGTCGGCTTGGCGTGTAGATGTGCCAGGTTCGATTCCCAGTCAGGGCACACAGGAGAAGCATTCATCTGTTTCTCCACCCTTCCCCCCTTCTTTCTCTCTATCTTTCTCTTCCTCTCCTGCAGCCAAGGCTCCATTGGAGCAAAGTTGGCCCAGGCACCAACGATGGATCCATGGCCTCTGCTTCTGGTTGCAATGGAGCAATGCCCCAGATGGGCAGAGCACTGCCCCCTGGTGGGCTTGCCGGGTGGATCTTGGTCAAGTGCATGTGAGAGTCTGTCTCTCTTCCTCCCCACTTCTCACTTCAGAAAAATACAAAACAAAAATAAAACATGATTTGCAGGGTTAGAGAGGTGTTATAGAATCTACTTTGACACTATTTTTTTGTAAGGTAAGCAAAGTGGAAGTGGTTGATTTGGACCTGAGAGAAATATCAGATATCATATGACCTTCTGATGGAAAGAAACCCGTAAGTCATTAGTCACCTAATTGATATTATATAAGTCACACAAAAATACTGCCTATATATCATTAAAGGACTTTTCATTTCTCCTCCCCTCCTAATTAGACCAGACCCTCAGTTTATATGCTTACTTAATTCTTACTATGTGTGTGTATGTATGAACAGAATGATGGAAACTGTTGGGGACTTGCCTGACAGGAAACCACCAGCTTTTGGAAAGAGTACTTTGAATAAAGGCACCACAGGCCCAGGAGGGAAAGAGGAAGCCACAGAGAGCATCAGAACGTGAAAACGTAGGTTAGAGCTGTGACACTGGGGACAGAGAGCAAACACTATAAGTGGAGGCAGGAGAATACACAGCAGCAGACATGTCGTTCTTGACCACAGAGGCTAAAAATGTGTGTGTCTGTGACTCTTCCTTCCAGTAGAGATAGCTCCTTCAGCAGTCATACTTGGAGGGTAGGGTGGAATGGTTGGGGTGATGGTGGCAGCAATAAGCTTCCTGGGCAGAGCTTCTCCATAGATTTTTTTTTTTACAATAGTTTTTGAAGGCTCTATGTATAAGAACAAAACAAAAACAAAACTTTAATTTGCAAAGCATCAAACCCGCAGCAAGTCTCTTGCTAAAACAAGATTATTTCAGCATTAATGGAATGGCAAAAATTTAAAAGAAAGGTGGGTGGTAACCCAGATGAAAATAAACCAGAAATAGCCATTTATTAACTTTGTCTTTTTAAAAAATTCTCTTTTATTTTAAATTTATCTCCATTCTTCCATTCTGCCTGGCTCCAGGTGTTTGAAGTATGCTCTAAGAGGAGACATTTATTTACAAAGCAGCGGGATGTTTCTGAAGTGTTAACATCCTGACTGGTTCTCCCCCACCCTCAGCAAGTCCCACTTTCACTGAGCGCTTCTTGCAACCACATGCACAGCCTTAGGCTGCCTTCGCTGCTGAACCTCCCACTTGTCCCAATGGTTCCCTCCCTCTTTGGCCAACTTCTCCCTCGTCTGGGCACTTGATGCTGCCCAGAGCTTCTCCCTGCTAAGTCCTCCAAGCCCGCTCTCACAGACAGGGGCTCATGCCCTCATGCATGGAAGAAACCAGAAGTTGAAGGCAAGTATTCATATCCACTGCAGTCCAAAACAGTAAATTCACCTGATAGAATGAACCATTTTTTTCATTTCATTTATTGAATTTTGCTAGTTCCACCTACTTAAAGTTCATCTAATCAAAATTGAAACCAGAGATTGTCCATCTGTTGCCTGGGGATCAGATCTAGGCCCATTGCCTGTTGAACAGCCGTGAGCTAAGATTTGTTTTTATATTTTCCAATGATTTTTAAAAAAATCAAAAGAATAATAATATTTTAAACACATGAGAGTTATACAACATTCACATTTTAGTGTCCGAGAATAAAGTTTTATTAACTTGCGGTGGTTCTTACTCATTCAGGGCTGATCTAATGGTGCTTCAGCACTATTTTGGCTTTTGGCCTGCAAACTTGAAACATTTGCTGTTCACCATTAACTGAAAAAGTTAGCCAACTCTTGATTTAAACTAATCTTAAACTTACGTCTTAAACTAGCAAATTGTTTACTAGCGAGTGAGGTTCTGCAGGGCAGAAATAGTTTAATTTTTACCACCTTGGTGGTTAAGGTAGTAACTGACACGTAGCAGTTACTCAGTGGGTATTTATTGCAAAGATTTATGATGACCAGCTCACATACAACTTTCAGGAGAATACCTGGTATATGACATCTGTTTTGGGAAGCCTTGCCCATAGATGGGGGTGCATATCTTTTCTCTCTGACTTTCCTCTTCTCTTAGACATTTTATGGAGCATACACATTTAGATTATAATCTTTTTTTTCTAACCCGGTCGCTAAAATTTGGACTATATTAAATATTTCATAATTGGAGATTTTATTTATAAAACTGTAGTCTTTTAAGATGCTGCTTACTGCTTATCTGTTGCCACGTGAAAACTACCTGGATGATAAGCCAGTTTCTTTTTTTCACTTATTGGAAAGAAAAAGCACCGCTTCCCTTCACTGGATAGAAATAAGTAGCTGGAAATACACAGACCACGATCATGAAGGCAAGTATTCATATCCACCTGGGCAGAGCTTCTCCATAGATTTTTTTTACAATAGTTTTTTTATGGAGCATACACGTTTAGATTATAATCTTTTTTTCTAACCCAGTCACCAGTGTTCGGAGTATCTCTTCTCTGCCCTCATCTATTCACAAGCGTATTGCAAGGGTGCCATTCTGTGTTGCTATAAAGAAACAAAATGTAGTTTTCTAAAGATGCCTTTGTTTTTGGCTGATTCTCTGACCCAAAGGTTAGAAACCAGAGAGGTATAACCATCTAAAATTATGCATGCTGTGTGTGACTGTGTATGTGGGTGAATAATCTCAGTATTTCCTCCCGGTAGAAACAATCTGTGGGGGACAGGCCCAGCTAGAACTGCAGAGTATTTGAGAGAAATCCAATGGCTTATAACACACAAAGACATGTATTATAAACATGCAGGATACAGATACATGTTATTTAAATACACTCATATTTGTGGAGGTGGGAGGCATTTTGAAGAGTTGTATTTCCCCATCTGCTGGGACAATCATCTGCTACACTGTGATGAGCTGCGAGGTCTGCAGGGTGATGGTCCCCTAAAGGAGACTGGCAGACCCTTCCACGGCCCTGTGTTCCCTTTTCTCACAGCTCTAGGACACACCCTGCCTGAGCAGTTGTGTTCTCTACATGCCACGTGAGGGATGTCTTCTCTCTCCTGTGACGGTGGTGGCTGGAGCCCCCGTGCATTTCCGCTGGTGGTCAGCTCTGGTAGCTAACCCGGGAGGCTACGGCTGCCTCTGAGCCTGAGCATGTGCCCACTGTGGGCACTGTGCACCAGCACTTCCCTGTTCTTTAAAAAGCTACCTAGGGCTGCAGGGCGTGGCTGTGCATTTTCTGCAGGTGATGAGAAACCCTCGACGTTTTCCCACAGGGAAAGAGAAAGGTCTGCCATAGTGATAAGACTAGGGTTCTACACTCTCTGTGGCGTAGACGTATGTGAGGGAGGGGCAGTTCATCATGAGAGGGCAGCTAAAACTGAGAAAACTGGTCTGCAGTTCCTGTGTATGTGTGTGTGTGTGTATGTGTATGTGTGTATGTGTGTGTGTGTGTGTGTGTGTGTGTGAGAGAGAGAGAGAGAGAGAGAGAGAGAGAGAGAGAGAGAGAGAGAATTCTGAATGCATTTGAGCCTGTATTGCTTGGGGCTTATCTGGATTCAAACAAATTCACCACATCCTCGCTGTTATGATCAGATATTAAAATGGAAATATGCCCACCTTAGACAAATGCTTTATACCCCAGTGGAGAGCAAACCCGTGAGGAGCTCTTCTGCAGAGACCTGAAAAACCTGTGGCAGGACCTGGCCAGGAAAGGAGTCTCGGTGTTTGTAGTGAAGTGGTTTTCTAGGAAGCATCTTGTTTTTCCCCTTTTTCCTTCATGGTAGAATTGATAGTTGTAGGGTACCCTCTGGACGCTTGTTTTCTTATAGTCCTTAAGCTCCTTTCTCCTTCAGAATTAGGACAGTTTCTGCTGCTGCAGCATTCTTTTCACTAAGTGACTACTGAATTATTTATAATCAGCATCACCATCCTTTGATGTGGAGACACTGGAAATCCCCTTGACATCCTTTCTTGCCAAACTCATCTCTGGGTGCCCTCCCACAGTATTTTTCCTCTAATTTGGCAGACACCTCCGATTTGTTTTAGCTCACACAGCGAGTCACTCTGCCACAGGAGCATGCTGCATAGATTTGAAAGATGCTTTCCAGTGGTACAATGGCCCAAGGTGCCTCAGAGGACACTTACAGTCCTTTCGGTGTGGGAAGAACTCTCTGAAGACCGAGCACTTCTTCTGCCGGGTTCTGAGCAGTTTGGGGGCTAATCAGAAGCATACTGGCAACACAAGGAATTCACCAACCTGTTGGTTCTTCAGGGCTCATCGGCAAGGTGGCCTCTTACAAGAGCGCGGCCCTCAAAGGGATCTAGAAAACTTTTTAGATATAGTCCCACCTTTTCTACTGTTCAAAGATATTTTTGGAATTTGAGCATGAGAACGTTTATTCTTAATTGAAAAATATATCTGATCCTTGGTTTTTGTTTTGTGGTTAAAAGGAGAAAGAAAATCAGTGTTTTCTTTCTTTCTTTCTTTCTTTTTTTTTTTTGAGTACTTGCTAGAAGATGATAGGCAAGAAATAGTTACTTTTTCCAGCCCGTACGGATATCAATGAGAGCAAACTCAGAGGGTTGCTGAGATTGCCAGAAGCCAGCAGAGAAGGAGGCTCCCTGAGCAGTTAAGAGCAAGCCTGGCCCAGGCATGGGAGACACGGCCAGGTGGAGCCCACTCACTAAGCAGTGTCCTCGCCCCATCCCCAGATAAGCAGGTTTCCATTGTTTGAGTCAGTCAGTCTGCCTCTCAGTGCCTCCCCAGCTGTCTCGTGAGTTGATTTCCTTTGTTCATGAATACTGTACTCCCCATTCCGCCCAGGATCCTGACTTCCTGTGTCTGTCTCCAGGTCATCTTATTATATTTCTAATGGCTCATTTTCTTTGAAATTTACACATGGGAGGTCTCAACTATAGATTAGGTAGAGTTTAGGAGACAAATATTGCTCTCGATTCTCTTTCAACTTCTTCAGTTGATCTTAGCCAAAAGGTTGAGAAGCAAGCTCTCTCAGCATCTTGCGGTCTGCACTTCCTACCCTCTGCACTCACCACCTGTGCACTAAACTTGGGCCCCAGGCCCACAGTGCTTTGCTGTCTGCTGGTGGCCAGGAATAGAAGTTTCATTTTGAATTTAAAGAGACATTTGGGGCCCTGGTCGGGTGGTTTGGTGGGTAGAGCATCAACCTGTCATACCAAGGTCACAGGTTCGATTCCTGGTCAGGGCGCATATGAGAATCGATCAATCAGTGCACAACTAAGTGGAACAATGAATTGATTGATGCTTCTCTCTCTCTCTCTCACACACACACGCACATATCAATGGAAAAAAAATTTAAAAAGAGACATTGGAAATAAAATTATTTAATAAATTATATTAAATACTTGAAACATTTGGAAATTTTCAACATTAACTTTTAATTCATTTTTAAAAATTGTATTTAGAAAATTAAATTTAGCAGGGTGACAATGATCAATAAGAGTACATAGGTTTCAGGCAAACAGTTCTATAGCATTTGAGCTGTTGATTATGTTGATTTGACCCATAACCCAAAGTCAAATCATTTTGTCACCTTATATTTGTCTTTCTTTACACACTTCCACTTTCATTACACAATTCAAAATAAATATGGTCATAGAATACATCCTGGTGTCAGCCAATAAGAAATTTACTTAAATCTAGTATTTTATGTATGCTTAACAGTGAATCCTTTCTAAAATGCAATTATTGTATTGATTTAACTTTATAAAGTTAAGCAAATCTTCTGTGTAATACTCCAGATTACATTTTGAAATAGAAAACATTTATACCAGTAAGGAAATTCTAAAAAACATAAATAATACAGAAGGGCTTGGTTAAAAGGCTCTCTGTATACAGATACAAGAGAGCTTTGCTGTCTGTTCATAAGGCCTAAGACCATAGACCTGACAAGGGTGTGTGCATTCTAATCTGACTTCCGAGCACCTGGAGCTCAGGGTTCAGAGGTTGGTCCTCCGTCAGTGTGTGCTCCTGTCATATTTTAGGATGGCATTTCTTTGAATCACAGTAGGTAACCTGGACTGGATCTTGACTCATCTCTAAAGAATGGTTAGAATGCTATAAAAATGCCTATCTCTGATATGACCAGTGGCCATCTGAGATAACTTACGATAAAAGACAAGGGATAACCTATTATAAAAAGCGAGGTTTAATTCACAATGAACCTGATCTAAGAATGTAAACATAGTCCAGCCTGCTTATGTCCAGCCTACTGAGTTCTTTTTTTTGGTCTACAGTCAGGGATTGCTTTTTGGCTTTTGGAAATTGAGGTCCAGTTCTGGGGAAGGATAGTAGGGATTAGAAATTCCGCTTACATGGCCCGAATGGTTACCATTCTTTTTCAAGTATGAAGACAGAATTAAACACTTTTCCTTGCCTTTGTTCCATGCCAAACTTTCATAGTTCCACATTACTAAAAAAAGTTGACGCTTTCTACTCTAACTTCCAAAATGAATTTGAAGCACAACAGAGGATATTAGCCATGTAGAGTCTCTTGGTTACCCAGGCGTCCTGAGGTCATCCCTACAGAGAAAGTCAATCCCACCCCAGACGATTTCCTTCTCCAGCACCACCTTCCACAGGGATGCTGAAGAGTCCGGCACTTTCTTTTCTCATGGAATTGTGCTAAACCCCATCAACTCCATCCAAGTAGGAAAACCAGATTTCCTTCCCTTACGCTGCCTCATTCACTACAGGTGCATGTATGCGTGTTTCCAGTCTTCACAAATGTGACCTTTCTCACATTGCTGCGTAACACCACAGAGCATATAAACCAGTGGTTCTGGTGATGGTTCCTGGCTTTCTTGTTACTTCCGCTCTTTCCTTTTGAGCAGATGGAATGAGTACCTGTGTTAGTATCCATCCCTTTCTCAGGTTTCATAGGTTTGGCAGTTGGGCGTAGCTTATTAAGTTTATTAATTTTTGTTGGCTACTTTCAAATGGTCATTTTAAGCCCTCGAAGTTCCAAATATTTGATAGACAGGTACTTTGATGGCTTTAGGCATGCCAAGAAAGCCACCCCAAATCTTCTGCCAGGAGCCACCCTCCAGGGCCACTGAAACACTGGGCTCTTATTACTGACCTTCCCTCAGGACAGGGTCCCGAGTGAAAGCTCAGGTTTTCACTTTGGGGAATCTCTGTAGACTCAGACTGGCAAACGTCTCTTCCTGGTGTACCAGCCTACCGAGTATCCTTTTGGGCAAGTAAGTTACCTTGTCACCTTAGCACTTCACTTTCTTTTCCTGATAGAGTTTCTCCTTTGCCTACAAAATCCTAAACATCCCTGTGGCAGTTCAGAGTTGTCTCAGTCTGTGACAAGAAAGCTAATGGTTCTACTCGGTGTTTCCCAATGTGGGGCCCACGTCCCACAGGGGGGCAATTCGATAGTTAAGGGAGCAATTTGAAAATGGACTCGACACGACTTTAACTCTTTCGCCCCGGGCCATTTAAATGCAATGCTAGATATCGGTGCCAAATTTAACAAAAAATGCAATTCTTAAATAATTGCGATAAATAATTATTAAGTATAATTTCGTTTGACGAGACCAAAATATCAACTGGGTGATTGGCGTTGTCAAGTAAACTTCGTCCTGGGTTCACCGCGGAGCGTGCCGTCTGCCGTGGGGAACCCCGGACGTTTTAAAAACTCGCTAAACAACAGTTATTCTCACCTAATTGGCCCATCGCAACTTCTGTAGTGTTTCACATCATTCATTTGGTGTTAATTTGAAATAAGTGTCAGTCAAAACTGTTGTAAAAGCTCGTTGATTTAATAAATATACATATATATATTGTGTAGATATAATTGGTAAGTATTTGATTTTATTTTTATCAATATTAAACTCTTTATTAAGTATTTCTTGCATCGGGGCTAGAAAGCAATAATATTTTATAAATATTATTGGGGCTATAATAGTGCATGCACGACAATTTTAATTTTAGAAGCATAACTTTCCAGAAAATTTTGTCAAGTGGAAAAATATAGATACCTTTTGATTTGCGGTGGTAGTGTAGTAAATGTGTTATATACATTTAAATAAATATGAATTTTTAGTATACATTTACTCTATGTCACATTGAATATATTTTAACACATATTTTAATATTAGTTTTTAATTGATCTTATTTTTATTTCCTATATCCCATAGTAAAATGAGTGGTGCAAGCAAGAAAAAAACTCGTCAATATTTGGAGGAATATTTAAAATTTGGGTTCATACCCGCTGTTCACAATGAGCGGATTCCTTTTTGTCTTTTATGCCAGCAATGCTTGACCAATGAATCAATGAAACGAGGTCGTCTTGAGGCACATTTGAAGGCGAAACATAATGCTCATATTAATTCAGATTTGAGTTACTTTAAAACTTTAAAGAAAATTTTTGAAAAAAGAACAACATTAAAGTCTCTATTTACTGCTCATACTTCAACTAATAATCATGTTCTTGAGGCTAGTTATCAAATTTCTTTATTCATCACTAAAACTGGAGAAAATCACACTATAGGAGAGAATTTAATAAAACTGTCAATATCAGCATTTCTTAAAACGGTTCTTGAAAAAGATGACAAAGATGTAAAAGCTACGCCACTCAGTGACAATACTGTTAGCAGAAGAATAGACGAAATGAGTGAGGATATTGAAAAACAACTTATTGAAAAGCTGAAAACAAGAAAATTCTCCTTGCAAATGGATGAATCAACTTTGAGAGACAGTGAGGCAGTATTGATAACTTACGTAAGATATATTGATAAAGGACATTTTGCTGAAGAAATGTTGTTCTGTAAAAGATTAGAAAGCACCACTACCTCCAAAGATATATATAATAAGCTAAAAAACTACTTAGATGTCAATGATATACCAATGAAAAATATAATATCTTGTGCTGCAGATGGTGCTCTCGATATGATGGGCAAGAAAAATGGCTGCTTAAAATTGGTGAAAGATGCGAATCCAGAAATGATTCTTGTGCATTGTGTTATTCATAGGGAAAACTTGGTAGCTAAAAACATCTCGCCTGTTCTGAATGAAGTATTACATACAGTAATAAAGTGTGTTAATGCTATTAAAGCTAGTGCCAAATGTGAGCGTCTTTTCAAACTATTTTGTGAAGAACAAAATGAAGACCATGTGAGACTTTTACTTCATACTGAAGTAAGATGGCTATCTAAAGGAAACTGTTTGAAAAGATTTATGGAACTGTTTGATACTCTTAGTGATTTTTTAAGCGACAAACCTGAAATGAAGTATCTGTTAACAATAGATGGTAAAGCATTTGTGAGTTATTTAGCCGATATCTTTGAAAAACTAAATATGTTAAATAAGCAACTTCAAGGAACAAATAAAACTCTTGTCGATGCAAAAGCAAAGACATTTGGTTTCATTACTAATATTGAGTTATGTCAGAAACATATTAACAACAAAAACTTTCAACAGTTTCATTGGCTCCAAAAATGTGAAGTAACTGATACCGCTTTACTTGTTATTAATCATTTGAATATTCTATCGGCTGACTTAAAGGAAAGATTTTCTGATTTAAAACAAATTGATTTCCCAACATGGATGATGCAGCCAATGTTAGTGGATTTGTCTGAGATATCAAATATGCAGTCTCAAGAAGAACTCGCAGAATTGCAAAATGATGAGTCAGTTAAAACTTTATTTAATATCAAAGGAGCGATGGCATGGCTTTGTGAGGAAACGGAAATCAAATACCCAAATTCAACCAAAAGTGCAAGAAAACTATTGCTACCGTTTCCATCTTCATTTTTAGCTGAATGTGGATTTAGTGCTGTAAATGATTTACTGGTAAAAAAAAGAAATCGGCTGGATATAACACAACGTGGAGACTTGAGACTAAAGCTAACCAAATTGGAACCTAATATAAAATCTCTGTGCAGCAAGCATCAAGCGCAAGGATCACACTAAATTAAAATAATAAATTAATATAGAAAAATCTGTATTAAAATTATTTGGAATTTAAATTTCTGTTTTTCATTATATGTTTTGAAATTTTACTTACTGTGTTTTGTTAACAATTTCATAGTGATTTCTTCCTAGAACCTATCATTTATGTTTATTAAGTGAACAAATCAATTTTTTAATGTTAAAAATTATGTATGTTACATGGGGGGGGCATAAAAATTTTAGAAAGGCTAATGTGGGGCATGGCACAAAAAAGGTTGGGAAACACTGTTCTACATGACAATCATTGCTTACCTGGAAATACTTGAAGATAAAAACAGACAAACAAACAAACAAACAAACAACAGCAAAAAAACCTCTGCCCTTTGTTTAGCTAAAATCTTTCCTTCTTTCTTTTCTTTTTCTTCATTTAAAAAAATACATTTTTCTTTTTATATTCTACTTAACTCTTCTCTCATCACTCACATGAGAGATCTCCATATATACCTTAAAGGAAAAATTTCGGCAGAATTCTAAACTCCTGTCACCTTGTGGAAAGAGTGAATATATGACTTCTCTTTCCTTGGCCGTCCCCTTCACTGACCCAGTGAAGCGTCCTCCTGCATTTAGTACTCTCTTGGTCCTCAGCTCTAGAACAGAAGTTGCCTTTGGCGTTCATCAGGTGCCTGGATGTTACAGAATTTGACTTCAGGTTCAGGGTCTTTGCCCTGTCTGGAAAGTAAATTGAATAAGAGCATTTCACATCAGAAACCTACTAAAACTGTCAGCTCTTTAGAGGCCAATTAGTCTCTTTATGACTGTAATTTGATTTCTATAACAAACACAAAATAAAAAACACAACGAAACAATGAGAACCAAGTCCCTGGCTTGTTCTGGACAAATGCACTGGGCTGCCTGCACCAGGCTGTGTTGGACAGCACTGTATCGGGAGGCCGTTCCCTCAGTTTTCAATATTAAACAGAATTAATTTTCTCTCCAGAATAAAAAATTGCAGTTATTTATATATGTGTGCATATACTATATATTATTATGTATAATATATATTACGCATGTATTTGTATTATATACATACAATATACATGTATACATATACACACTATATATAATACATAAATGTATGATAATTTATATTATGATAATGTTTATTATATGATAATTTATAACATATATAAAAATTATGTTGTGCACATATATTTTGGCACCCACATCATAATTTAAAAAACTGATTCTGCTCATGGAGCTGTTATCATTCTCATTAAATATTTGTAAAATATTTACCATATGCATAGTGACAGGCACTGAGGCATGATGGGGAATGCAAAGGGTTATATACATATGATAAGTACCCTTCGGGGTCTTGAATTTGAGTTATGCATACAGAGACATTATTTATAGGAGGTGAATAATATTCAGCTAGGACACGGTGAGCACAGAGAAGCTTTCCATGCTGTTGGAGTTCATGCCATAGTAATGGAGGTTGACGCCCCGAAGGGGTCTTGCAAAGAAGCTTGTCTTCACTTGCCTGAAATGGAATGACAGACAGACAGGGCACAGTCGTGGCCAAGAAGCGTCCTGAAGCACAGAGGTCTGAGCCAGTTCATGGAGGGGCAGATGACCACCTAACCTGTACTCTTCTTTCCAGAGAAGGAAGGACAAAATGGATGATGTGCACATCAGACAAGTAGACTAGGAAGAGGACTTCTGGGCTTGACCATGACTTATGTGACCTCAGGTAAGCCACTTAATGTCCTGGAATCTTAGTTGCTATGTTTGTAAAATGAGGACTGGTTTACTTTTTGAATTAGGAAAACGTTTTGAAATGAAAAGTAGCAGGAAAAGTCTAAGCAACTTGTTTATGAAACAACAACTATATAGATTGCTTCCTGCTCAGCAATTAAATCTTCAAAAGATTATTGTTCTAAGGTCCTATCAGATTACAGTCATGATTGAAGGACAAGCCTAGAAAAGGTCACAGCTTCTGTGCTGAAAAACATGGTGAGATAAAATGCATAGAAACTAGGTAAGATCAAAATGATAAGACTTAGGTAGTTACAGAAATGTTTGATAGCTTAATCTTTAAAGTGACGGAATCTGAAGTTTTAAATGTATGATTTAGTTTTCTTCTGAATGTGCAAAGTTCCTATTTTTATTATGACATCATGAATCCCTGAAGACTTTGCTTTTAGGCTAAACAATGTCATGGGTTTTAAGTTATATGAGAGATTTGTGTGTGTTAGGTTGTAACTGCCCTGAGATCTCCATTCAACATCCTGCTTCCTTAGTGGTGAGCTAGACTCCAATTCAAAACAGGCTGGAGTTAGTGAGGCTTGAAGGAAACAGAAATGGACAGCAGTGGTCACAGCAGAAGGGAGAGGGGGCATTGCATGCCCTTAAGAGTTTGCAGGCTTGTGGGGAGTTAGGAGCGATCTAAAAGTATATCTGAGAGGAAACAGGAGTGTGAGTTGAGCCTCGGAGGAGAGGAAGAGACATAGACAGGTATGAATCATGACCTCTGGGGGAGCTGAAGAAATGGGACACCAAGGATCTTGGTTCTGCATTAGAGGTGAAAGGAAGTGTAACAAATTCTGTGGCACTGGGAACACTGTGATTCAATTGTCAGGTCTCATCTTCCACTCATGGGGAAGAGCTTACCCTGCTCCCCACCTCTGCCTCCACTCCACACACACATATTCTAGGTAAACTGAGTGAAATATTTTATTATTTTCTATTATGGGAGTCAGTTGTCTGAGGCCAAGAACATAGCCTACTCTAAAGCTGTCTTTAAATGCTCAAAAACTCGAGTCTCAGAAAAGGATACAAATATCAAGTTAGGTCTAACCTCTTCACTAATAGGAAATCCAAATGAAAATGATAGTGAGAACATCCTTTTGCCTGTCAGATCAGAAAAATATAATCATGTTTTAGATGGTCGTGGTGCTCCACCTGTGTACCCTTGGGTTGACCCCACATTTTCCTGCAGCTCCTTCTTAAACATGCCAGCATCTTCCAGTGTCTTCTTCCAGAGAGACACAGGTGCATGCCCTGTTCCTGCACAGGTCAGATGGGGAGTAACTGAGAGATAAGGCCTTGGAGTTATCCACAATCACCGAGGGTTGTTGGACAAATCCTCCACTTCCTCGCCTTTCATTGAAACAATTCTAAATTGTGTTATACATAGTCTCTCTGAAGTTCTCCAGAATGATTGAGTTGCAGTTTAGGGTGATCAATGCATTTGAGATTTCCTGGAACTGTCCCCATTTTATCATGGGGAGTCCTGTGTCCTGGGAACCACCTCGATCCCACATAACCTGGGATAGTTGTCCACTCTAGCACAGAGGTAGCTGGCTGTCTTTAACAGTTTCCTCCCTTCCCTCTCCTCTCCCATCCCTCTCTGCCTTCCCTGCTGCCTCACAGTGATTCCTGGGATCATGTCCTAAATAAACTACTGCAAACTTGGAATTATGAATATTTCAATACCTTCTATCTGTATTAGATTTTAAGTTCTTAGGGTAGGAGCCCTGTTTACTCAATACTGTCTGTCCACATGTATGAAGCATAGTTTATACTCAATACATTAATACCAGCTCTATGAATGGATCCTGTATCATTAACCAAGTAGACTTCATCGACATCAGTTCTTGTGTGTCAGTGCCAGCCTGTTTGTTTCTCTGAGTTTCTTAGATATCTGCCAGCCACCTTGATCAGGTTGTAGGTCATTACATTATTAGTTTTACAGAAATGATGTATTGTTGAAGTCTCTTACTTCTTTTGATCATCTTATTGTTATGCATCCTGATACAAGAGTTTCAAAATATACAAATGGAATAATGACAAAAATCAACATGTGAGTAGTGTTATCTTCTAATCTAGACCAAGTGCTTTGCTTGTACATTTTGTCTTTGAGTCTTCAGAGCAACCTTGTCATTTAATATAATTTTTCTCAGACTCCTGGAAGTTAAGGTTTAGGATTCTTTGTTCTCAATCACCCAGCGAAGCAGGGACCATGTCATTCTGGAGACAAAAAAGCATGGACTACAATGGGTTGACTCTTCCTGATATTTTTCACTGCATTTTTTTTTCAAATGTATTCAATCCGCCTGACAATATCATCTTTTGCCATCATAGTCCTTTAAGTCAATGCTGTACTTCCTGTCAAGCACTGAGAGAGTTCAGATCTTTGTCATTCAGCATCATTTAATTTCCTGAATAAAGAAAGAAACAAAAAAAAAAATGCAGGAGGTCTAGGTATTCATTTGTAGTTGATTTTAATTTCCTGTTTGTCCTTGTAATTATGCTTTTCCTAATGAAAACTACAAGTGTTTGACATATATTTCCTGCCTGTGAGGTTTTTTCTCACTTGCTTAAAGAGCAAACAATCATCTGTAAGAAAATAGTCTCAACAGACACTCGGTTTTTAATTTTAGATTTTATTTATTGATTATTAGGGAGGTTGAGTGCAAGAGAGAGAGAGAGAAAGAGAGAGAAAGGGGAGGGGGAGAAGCAGGAAACACCAATTCTTAGTAGTTACTTCCTGTATGTGCCTTGACCAGGCAAGCCCAGGGATTTGAACCCGTGAACCTCAGCGTTCCTGGTTGACACTTTATCCACTGCACCATCACAGGTCAGGCGATAATAATTCATAAGTATGTTTTAGATCACTTAGATGCTGAAATTTGGTTCCACTGTAATTTTACACTGTGAGCTAGAGGAAGAAGGCGCAGCTGAAACCCCCCAGCTCTCTTGCCGCCAATACTGATTGTGGAGTTTAAGAACAATTAAAATAGTGGAGAATGTTTCAGATGCTTCTCCCTGCCTGTGGCCCTGCTCCCAGTCCACCTCCTTCTCTTCCAGGCATGGTTGCCTGTGTGTCTGGAAGAAGAGGAAGGGATTCTGGGTCTATCTCGTGCTACTTTGAAGAAATGCAGGAGTATACTCCAGAGCCAGCCCCACCCCAGGGTGGCATCAAGTTAAAACCAGTTTCCTCAGAACTCACTTGGCGTTGATTCTTTTGCACCTTCTTTACCTGTGTGAAGAGGTAAATGATTGGCTAGAGCAGGACAGACAGACGGAAGCGGTGATGGGTCATGTGACCAACACGTGAGACCAGTTAGTAACATCATGAGTCTTGGAAAGATGCCTTTTTCCTTCATAAAATCATAGAGGAATCAGCTTTCTAGGCAGTCTCTTTGTCTTCCCTGATTCTACATTGCCCTGCTTAAAAAAAAAAAAATCCCCAGAAGGAACTCCTGATACTGTATTCTCATACTCCTTCCAGAAGAAGTGTTTATGATTCCCATTCTTGATTGTTATTTCCAAGTCACATAATGTTCACTCAGTTTATCTTATCTGAATAATCTTCTGTGCAGTTCAAGGTTGTCCAAATTAGTGGAAATAGAAAATTTTTCTGTTGTTATCTATAATCTATATCTATATCTACAGACTTGAAAAAAATGAAATCCTATCTCTATTTTTCTACATAACTCACATGCTTTGGCCTTTGCCTTTAGGTCCTATTTCCAACGCTTTTTATCATCTCTCTCTCTCTCATATTCATGGAATAATTGTTACAAATGGAAATTCCTAGGTCTTGCTCCTCAGGCATCTTCAAGGGTGGGCCCCTGGGGAATCTAGGGTGATTTTTATTCTCTGAAAATTTTAAGACCCACCAGAGTAACAAGATTGGTCTTCTTGTACTGATTATTTTAATGAGTGTTTACTGCTCTGGGGAGCAGCTTTGCTTTCCTCATTAGCTGGTCGTCTCATCTAAGCAGATGTATATTCACCTTGGTCTTTGGTTATCCAGAGACAAATGCAGAGTGTGGTCTTAACCAACACATAACAAGAACCTTTGGAGAAAGTGGATGCACAGTGTTGTTATTGAAAGAGTATATACATACTTGGAATACATATTTTTTCTTTTCTGAAAGAAATAGCTGATGGCAAACAAGTCTGTCTCCACTTGGAACCCACGCACCTCAGTTAATCTTAGCCTGATAACTGGGCATTAGTCCTATTATAATAATATACACACAAAGCTACTATTGGAGTATGGTTTAGGATAGTTAGCCATACTTGTGCTTTATTTTAATTCTCACGTGGAGAATTATTTTTATTTATTATTATTATTATTATTATTATTTGTATTTTTCTGAAGCTGGAAACGGGGAGAGACAGTCAGACAGACTCCCGCATGCGCCCGATCGGGATCCACCCAGCACGCCCACCAGGGGCAACGCTCTGCCCACCAGGGGGTGATGCTCTGCCCCTCCAGGGCGTTGCTCTGCCATGACCAGAGCCACTCTAGCACCTGGGGCAGAGGCCAAGGAGCCATCCCCAGCGCCCGGGCCATCTTTGCTCCATTGGAGCCTTGGCTGCGGGAGGGGAAGAGAGAGACAGAGAGGAAGGGGGGGGGTGGAGAAGCAAATGGGCGCTTCTCCTATGTGCCCTGGCCGGGAATCAAACCCGGGTCCCCCGCACGCCAGGCCGACGCTCTACCACTGAGCCAACTGGCCAGGGCCTCACGTGGACAATTCTTAAAAGAGAGTCAGATTTAAAAAGATTCAGATTTGTAGAGTCAGTTCTCTTTTGAGCACAGTCTTCTTTTATTTATTTTTCTTATTTTTATTAGTTTTAATGCAGTGACATTGATAAATCAGGGTACATATGTTCCAAGAAAACATCTTCAGATTATTTTGACATTTAATTATGCTGCGTAGCCCTCACCCAAAGTCAAATTGTCTTCTGTCACCTTCTATCTGGTTTTCTTTGTGCCCCTACCCTCCCCCCCACTCCCTCTCTCTCCTTCCTCCCCCCCTCCTCCCCCCCATCCCCCCACTCCCATTACCATCACATTCTTGTCCATGTCTCTGAGTCTCATTTTATGTCCCATCTATGTATGGGTTCATATAGTTCTTAGTTTTTTCTGGTTTACTTATTTCACTCCATATAATGTTATCAAGGTCCATCCATGTTATTGTAAATGATCCGATGTCATCATTTCTTATGGCTGAGTAAATATTCCATAGTAAATATGTACCAAAGCTTTTTAATCCACTCGTCCTCTGACGGACACTTGGGCTGTTTCCAGATCTTTGCTATTGTGAACAATGCTGCCACAAACATGGGGGTGCATTTCTCCTTCTGGAACAGTTCTATGGTGTTCTTGGTGTTTTGACCGAGCCATCCCACTTCCTAAAAGTGGGATGGCTGGGTCAAAAGGCAGTTCGATTTTCAATTTTTTGAGGAATCTCCATACTGTTTTCCACAGAGGCTGCACCAGTCTGCATTCCCACCAGCAGTGCAGGAGGGTTCCCTTTTCTCCACACCCTTGCCAGCACTTATTCTGTGTTGTTTTGTTGATGAGCGCCATTCTGACCGGTGTGAGGTGATATCTCATTGTGGTTTTAATTTGCATTTCTCTAATGATTAGTGATGCTGAGCATTTTTTCATATGCCTATTGGCCATCTGTATGTCCTCTTTGGAGAAGTGTCTATTCATTTCTTTTGCCCATTTTTTGATTGGATTCTTTGTCTTTCTGGTGTTGAGATTTACAAGTTCTTTATAAATTTTGGTTATTAACCCCTTATCAGATGTACTGTCAAATATGTTCTCCCATTGTGTAATTTGTCTTTTTATTTTGTTCTTATTGTCTTTGGCTATGCAAAAGCTTTTTAGTTTGATATAGTCCCATTTGTTTATCCTGCCTTTTATTTCCCTTGCCCGTGGAGATACATCAGCAAATATATCGCTGCGAAAGATGTTGGAGAACTTATTGCCTATGTTGTTTTTTTCTAGGATGCTTATAGTTTCACAGCTTACATTTAAGTCTTTTATCCATTTTGAGTTTATTTTTGTGAATGGTGTAAGTTGGTGGTCTAGTTTCATGTTTTTGCAGGTAGCTGTCCAATTTCCCCACCACCATTTATTAAAGAGGCTGTCTTTACTCCATTGTATGCTCTTACCTCCTTTGTCAAATATCAGTTGTCCATAGAGCTGTGGGTTTATTTCTGGGTTCTCTGTTCTGTTCCATTGATCTATGCAGGCACAGTCTTCTTTACAGCAATTTCCAGCATCATTGGAATGGTAAATTGGGGGAAGGGAAGAAACAGGGTAGATTTCCAGGTCATTAAATGGCCTTGCAGCCCCCCTGCCCTCTGCATAGGAGACCTCCGAAGGAAAGCCTCAGAGAGAAGGGTTGATTGGACCATTTCCCCCAAAGGAGCATATTTTCATGATGCATCTCAGCTTTGGACTAGAGGGAGCCTGCACACAGTATTTTAAGCACCAATAATTCAAGCTACAACAATGGTCCTGAGGGTCTTTATCCAGCCTGGTACAAGGTTATAAGATCATGGTGTATTGGGGCTCCAGGCTAAAGAGATTCAAGATCCTGACCAAAGGTACCCAAAAGGTCAGAAGAGGTGACTGCTTCCTGTTATTGTTTTTTCTCACTTAATAAGACTTTGTTTGTTTGTTTTACTCCATATTTATCTTTGGCTTTATAATTAGAAGGCCTAATTGATTCTTATACCCTGAACATAATGAGTGCATTCTGAGCATGCAGCAAGGAATCATTAAAGTGTCTTATAAGTTTTCTCCCCTATGGATTCAAGAATAGTTTCTTGTCCAGGAACTGGTCAGTCTGGAAGGAGACCAAGTTAACCATGGCCACCAGGGCCCCTTGGGTCAGGAAGCCTTCACTGCCCTGGGAGCCATTCTCAAAATCATGTTTCTCATGGCTGCTTCACTTTGCCCAGTCAGTAAGCAGCACAGGGCAGTGCCCTGAGGACCACACTGTCCATGCCCCCACTGGGTGATGCTGGAGGTGAGAATTCGGGTGTGGAGTCCGACTTCCTGGACTTCAAAGGAAGCACAAGAATGGGAACTGACTTACTTGGAGCCTAGCTCATGAAGAAAATGAAGACGTAATCCTCCTGGATGTGAGCATGATCCCAGGTGAAAGAAGACATTTAGAACTTCACAGGGCCAGTCTGAAGCCATGTAGAGAGATGAACTACAGAGCACATATACATCAAGGTGTGAGTTTGTGTAAGACGATGCCCAGTGAGAAGAACAATGAAATATTGAAAATGCTCTGCTCCTGTGCTCTCTTCAGGCTGGTGATGGCCACTGGCCCCACATGTCCCTTTGCTAAGGAAACTGTACGCTCACCATGGCCAAGGTTACTGAACTTTTACCTTGGCCTTTAAAGCCTCGCAACAATTCCTAGTGGTAGTTTCCTGCTCTCTTCCTCCTTTTACAGATGAGGAAGTTGATGTTTAGCAATATGAACTCTTCTAAGATCACACAACCAGCATGGGCAGGTCTGATTCTGAGCCAGGCTGTCCAACTTCAGAGTCTATGCTCCTAACCACAATATATGGTGTCCCCTTAGGGCAAAAAACTGGGGAAACGTGTGAACATATAAAAGTGAATGAGTAGGTCTGAACTATTTTTGTGGGATTACTTAAGAAATTAGCTGACTGCCATGATTTGGGAGCTGGGGGACAGAAGTTCAGGGCTCCAAAAACTAAAGAAGTCTTCCGGAGTCTTATTTGCAATGAGGGAAAGTAAGCTGCATTGCCAAATCCTCTTCATTCCCTCACTTTTCCCAAGCTAAACAGGCAACCTTTATTCATTTGGTTTCCACAAGACTAGAATGGCCCAAACTTATTGTTATCCTATCACTTGTCGTTTTCTGAATCCACCTAATCTGTTGCATTTTCTGTGTTGGCTTGGTCTGGGTATTGTCTGTTGGAGTATAAAAAAATGGGGTGGAAATAACGGACTTTATTACTGAGATGTCCTAATGCCTGCTTAGACAAGAGTCATCTACGATGATACCATGATTGTTTTCTTCAGCGGATGCCCCGATATTCTTAAGACTCAGGACCCCATTTATATAGTACTAATCATTGGTTCTGGACACTGTTTGCCCCTCCTTGATCACATGCTTCCTGTTGAGTCACAATGAAATTACTGCTTACATTTCCTATTCCCCTCCTGAAACTTAGATTTAATCTGTTAGCACAATGTATACATTTCCTGTTTGTTTTCTTCTTAAATCAACCCTGTATATAGTATGCCCAACCTTTGCACAGTGGTGAGGGTGACATCTACCCCAGTTACACAAGGATGCTTTTAGTTTCAGTTCCTTATGTACCCATCGCTTTCAAAACAGACTTGGTCCAGACTCTCTCTTTTCTACTTCTGAGCTGGGTAATAAATATATCAAATTGTCATTCATCTTGGACTTCCACATATTTCAAACCTGACTTGCTTAGTAAATATTTGTTGAATAAATGATATAAATAAATTTAAGATGGGTTAAAGATTAGGATCTCCGGGTGAAGAACTTCACAATCAGCGGCCAGTGGGGACTTTCCTAATACTCTGTTGGAGGTCTGTCATGGGGCTGCGTTCCTTCTAGTTTAGGATGCTGACTTGGGCAGGCATGTGTCGCACAGTGGAATCTGAGCGGTAATGTTTGGCAAATACAAAGAATCTTTAATTTGCTTTCAGTGATTCAAAAATGTTTCCATAACAACTGTTTTGTTTGCTGCCTGGGTTTATTTTTAGTAATACATATTTTTTTTAAATTACTAAAGCTTGATCAGAGACCAGGCTGTCACATCTTGCATATATAAATTTTTAAACAGCTTCTCTTTTAGTTCGTGTCATTTGGTCATTCGTCTACACAAGTGGAAGAGCCAACTTTATAATTACCTACATATACATATGAGCGCCAATTTTTAATATGTTGTTAGGAGGTGCTACCAGCAACAGAACTAAACCCCATGGGTTTTTACTATTTTTGACACTTTTGAGCAATAATCAGGGAAAAAATCAGCCCAAATAGTTGACTATATTGGTTAAAGAATTTTGATTCCAATGCACCATTTATAGCTACAGTTTGAAATCTAAAATTACTATACTAAATTTATAAAAAAAACCCTCCAAAACTGTGCAGCAATTACTTGACAGACTTATCTTTCCTTGATTAGAATCTTTTATGTGGTTATATGAAGGAACTCAGTGTTCTTTCGGTGTATGGCAGGACTTATTTGTCCAATGTTTGTTCTTGTGCAAACCATTAATTATGAATTACAAAGATGACAGGCCAGTTTTCTCAGTGGCTGCTGATGGAGAGGCATCCTGAGTCTGTCCTAGACATGATGCCAGTTAGCTTCTGCTTCTCTATGCTGCCCTTGGACAGGGAGGAAGTCTGGGGTTTTGAGGGTCCCAATCTACACTTTTTATGCTGGTAGGAGTGGGAATCCTGAACCCTGGTTTTTAGGTTCTGCTCTATATCAACAAGGTATGTGATGTTTAGAAATCCTCTTTATCAAAAACCTTTGTTTTCCTACTTATTGAGATAAAATAAAGATTGAACTAACAATTGAGCTCTCATGACACACAGTCATAGCACTGACCTGTTAGGAGATAGATCTGTTTTCTTTATATTCCCTGAGTCTAGAAAGATATTTTCTTGAGCAATGGAATATTGAGCTACTCTTTATGTAGCTCAAAGTGAACCTGAGGCTGTTTATATCCTTTAATCCAATCAGGAAAGCCTGGATTCTGGCTCCTGGGAGCATTAAAGATCAAGTAGCTAATAATGAAGCAATGACCATAGCAGTGGGATTAATGATCAATTACTAAGGAACAGGTGGTATGCAATGCTCAAGTATTATTTCATTCTCACTGCAATCCTGTGAGGTAAATCTTTCCCATGAGAAAATTGAGGGCAAAGGGGTTTAATGATTTGCTGGAGATGATGAGCCTGGCGGTGTTCCAAGCCAGGATTCAGATCCAGCTTCTGCGTAAGTCCGACCGCCAGTCTTGACCTCCTGAGCTCCACTGTCCCTATCTGCAACACCCTCTGTCCTTCCTTTCAACAAATGTTTATTGTATTGGCACTGCTCTAGAACAGATGATTGGGAGAGAGAACAAAACAGACGAAAAGCCTTCCCTCACCCGCCTCGGGACACCCTGGCAAGGGCAGGTGGCATCAGTGGAGGAACAAACAAATGGGTTCCATGGCGTTTAGCAGATGCTAAGTGTCAGGGAAAAAGCAAAAGCAGAGCTGGATGAAGGGAGTTGGAAGTGTGTGTGTACAGAGTGGGTGGGTTGCAGTTTTGACTCGGCTCATCTGGGTGGGCTTCACTGTGTTGATAGTTTTTGGTAACGGACTGGGGAGAAGTGAGGAAACCAGTCACGTGGCTATCTGGTAGAAGATCATTCCAGGCAGAGACAACAGCAGGGTCCTCTGTGGGGAGTGTGCCTGTTTTAATCAGTTCTCTTATTTCTGCTGGGGTAAATAGCCACAATATAGAGAACATTGAGAGCCTAATTTTGGTTTTGTTTATTTGTTTTTATAAGCAGGTTGACTTCTTTCTTATCAGCCTAATTTATCCTGCTTACCCCACAGTTTGCTTGAAAAGTTTGTTTCTCACAAGAGGCTTTTCAGTCTTTGTTGTATTTTGTTCAAATAGAGCAGTTCTCAACCTTTCTGATCTCCGGACACGTTTACACTCTTCAAAGCTGTTGTTTACTTGAGTTACACTGATTAATACATACTGCATTAAAAAGTAAAACAGAAATTTTATTTATTTTGTTTAAAATAATGAACTTGTTGCATGTTAATATAAATAACATGTTTTTATGAAAAACAACTATTTTCCAAATTCCCTTCCAAAATAGTGGGGATAATAACATCGTTTTACTTCTCTTGCAAGTCTCTTTATTTTACCTTTTTTTGCATATCTTCTTAATGGCTGGCTTAATAGAAGACAGTCATATTCTCATACCTGTTTCTGTATTTAATCTCTTACAGCACGTTGCTTCAGTTGAAATTTAGGGAGAAAGTCAGACTAAGGGTCGACTCTGTGCTTGTAGTTGATACGGGACTCCCAGCATGGCCATGCCTGTCAAGCTGTGCATTCTAGATGATCAGGGACAGATTGAACTGGACATGTGGAAAATGGGACCTTCAGTATAGTTTAGTAGGCCTTATTGATCCCAAGTTATCATGTTCAATACCTCTGCCTACTGACTGAGACCTCCCGTGACTTTCTGAACATCTGGAAACATAACTAATATGCCTCACCCCAGCTCACAGGCCGGTTAACAGATGCGCCTTCTAGACCTCTTTGACCTTGGCCATGACCATTTCCCATCATTCCCTGTGGTGCCGTCACAGCGGCCGCATCTCAGTTCCAGAAGGTGCTTGCATCCTCAGGTGAACTGATGATGGCCGGCGAATAGGCTTTCTCATTGTGTAGGGCACAACCAAGACACAGATGCCAAAAAAGAATTTTGGAAGTAATTATTTCATAAAAGCAATAAAGTAGTGAGAAAAATTAAGTCTTCTGGGATTAAAAACAACCCATCTATTTCATCAATAACTATTTATTGCATGCCTACTCTGTGCCACACATAATTTTAGGCATTTGAGTCGTGTCAATGAACAAAGCAAAGATTTTCCCTTGTGGAGCTCAGATTCCCACATGAGAGGCAGACAGACAATGAACAGTAGGTAAAGCGAGGGTGCTGGTGAGACGCAGTGGGTGCAACTGAAAACAGGCAAAGGAAAAGTGGTTGAAAAGAGCGGTATGGCTATCAGAGAAGGAAGATGGCCCATGAGCAAAGACCAGGAGAGGTGGGAAGCTGTTTGTTCAAATAACAGTGGGAAAAGGACCTTAGAGCACAGGCCCTAAGGCTGCCTGGAGTCTGGGGGGTGGGGAGACAAGGTAGGCCACGTAACTGGAGCAGAGAGAGGGACAGTGTATTCGGCAACGTGTTCCTGCGCATGTCTGTGTGAGTGGGTCTGTGTGTGTGAGCTGGAGGGCCTTCTATTTTAGATTTATATAGATTTCAAATGTTATTTATGAGGTAGGGAACCCTATAATATTTAAAGCTCCACTTTCCCCTGGCTTCTGCTTTCATAGAAATTAGTTTTTAGGGACAAGTTATTGATCTGAATAATTTATGATCTGTGAAAACTTGTTTTATAGTGATTTGAAATGTGTGCTGGCAGAAATTGAAGAGTCAAGTGAAAAGGTTTTATGAAGCTATAACTAAAATATTTGTTTTCTGCTTGCAATGTGGGGCAGAAAGACCTCTATAACCCTCCCCCGTGCCCCAAAAGAGCTGTGTCTGCTTCAACGAAATGAGGAAGTCACTTGGCTAGAGTGTCAGGTTCCAGTCAAGGGTGGCTGCTGGTCGTGTGCTGTCCTGTCCTGTCCTGCACAGGAAGCAGCTGCCCCAGTCCAGTGAGGGCTTCTGCATTCTCTCTGTGCTGGGCTATTTAACAGAAACCCCGAGCGCTATGTTGAATAGAATGTAACGTGCTCCACAGGACACCTGACCAGCGGCCTTAGCATCAACTGGAAACGTGACTGACAGCAGACTCTCAGGTCTGGTGCCGGCAGCACGGGGCTTTTATAAATGAGTGAGGCCTCTGTCCTTCCTTCTCCACCAGTGGTTCTCGACCTTGGCTGTACATTAGGCTCCTGGGGGATTTAAAAAAGCAAAACAAAATCAACAAGCCATGCCACAGCCTCTGTGACACAGATTCTGATTTAATTAGCCTCAGCACAGGTCACGGGCTTTATGAACTCTCCCTGAGTAAGGCGGATGTGCAGAATCATTGTGCTGGGACGTATTTCTCATCCTCAACACCACTGATTGGTGTTTGAACAGGGGAAATTGTTGCCGTGGAGGACTGGCCGGAGCACCATAGGACATTTAGCTGCACCCCCACCCTGGTCTGTTAGATGCCTGCAGCACCCCTGTCCTTATTGTCAAATGTCCTTTGGGGAACAGAACGGTCCCAGTTGGAAACTGTTGCTCTACAGCAGAGACTTTCAACTCATGTGACACAAGAATGTTTAAAAGATGCACTACCTAACTATTCAGTCAGGGGCACTGACCTCTTCCCCCTTAGACTATCAAATATAAAAAAAATGACAATAGCCAAAACAACAATAACTGTCTGGTATAAATGAATTGAAATTATGCTTTTTTGTCAGATCAGCAAGAAATAGATAATTTGGTGTGCTGCAGAATTTCAGTAATCCGTTGTGTGCCACAAGATGACAAAGGTTGACAATTGCTGCTCTATAGCAATAATTCTCAAAGTTCACCGCAGCACTGCCAATGGAAATGCAAGGCTGACCACATATGGAATTTAAAGAATTTTGGTAGCCACATTAAAATAAAAAAAATACAACAGGTAGAGCCAATTTTAATAATATAGCTAATTTAACCCAAGATAGGCAAAATAATACTTCAACCTGCACTCAACATAAAATTTATTAAGGAGGCATTTTCCATCCTTCTTTTCAAATCCTTGAATGCTGGTGTGTAATCTGCACTTGCAGCATGGTTCAGTTCACACGTGGTTAGTGGCTTCTGTATTGGGGTTTAGTAGCCATCCAGAACATCTTGGGGGACAGTTAAAGTACAGATTGCTGGGCCCCACCCCAGACCTTCTCATTCAGTACATCTGGGAGACTGTATTGCCAACAGGTTTCCAGGTAACATTAAAGCTGCTGGTCTGGTGACCACGCTTGGAGAACCACTGATGGGGAGGGACCCTACGGCCTTGGTTATCCAAAAATGTGGTTCATGGACACGCAGCAGACCTTAGAGTCCTGCGGGAAAGTCATGACCCTGGTTCCCACCCTTGACCTATTAAAGTGGAACCTGCATTTTCACAAGCATGCTAAAAATCAGAGCAGGACACTTGCCTGGGTAAAGCCTACCCTGTCCGTCTCCTTCTTAGAACTTTCTCAGTTCTCTTTCTCTTCTCTTTCCATTTGACTCAAGAATGTAGGGTTTTGTTTTTTTCTTTTTTTTCATGTTAAGCATTCTCTAGCCAAGGCTTAGTACAACGTGTTCCACAGAATAGGCACTTAAAGATCCTATAAAAGCGGTCAAAGAAAACATGTTATGCATTTGATCCTAAAGGAGAGATGAAAATTAATAAATGGGACTATATCAAACTAAAAATTTTTTACTCAGCAAAAGAAACTGACAACAACAAAAAAGGCAACTGACCGAATAGAAGATAATATTTGCACACGACAGCTCTGACAAGGGATTAATATCCAAAATACACAAAGAACTCATACAACTCAACATCAAGTAAACAAACAATCGAATTATAAAATAAGCCTGAAGATACCTTTCTTAAGAGAATATACAGACGTCACGGAAATGGCGCCGTGAGCAGCGCGTCCAACAGATCTCCCCAAAATCTCAACAAATTTATCAACTAGAAACAGAAAAATTTATCCTCGGAGCATTCCGGAGTTCCACACACACTGAAAGCGAAAGGACTGTTATCACTTGAATCTGAAAGACGGGTCAGAGCTGAGGGTGTGGAGGAAGCTAACTACCGAACGGACGTTCATTCAAGCCGAGGAGGGAGTACGCCTGTGGTGAGTCAACCAACACGTGCAACTGCCCGCCCACAGCCCACACTTGCGGAGCGGCAGCCTGGGCACTGCGAGCAGCCGCAAGCAGCCGCCGGCATGCCGTGAGAAACCGCGTGTGGGCCCCGTGCCGTGGTCCGGTCGCAGAGCGAGCTCCCTTGCACCGCCAGTGTCCCTAGTGGCCCGCGCACTGCGAGTGAGAGTCCCCAGCCACCGGTGCCCAGAGCACCCCATTCGCTCGCATGCCCTGAACGTCCCACTCGCCCACACGCCCAGAGCACCCCACTTGCCCACACACCCAGAGTGCCCCATTCTCCCCTGCGCCCAGTGCACCCCAGCCGCCAGCGACAAGGTGAGTGGGAGGGGCGCCAAGGCTATCTTCCCTACTACGGAGATTCTCTTCATGGGCGGGGCACCTCACCCAGCCATTCAAGCTAACAATCAAGCGTTGGGGTAGGGGTGCGCGGGCAGCCTGAAATACTTTCTGGAGCACAGCTGCGGATCCAATCACTGAAATTAGCTTAACCCACGAAATCTGCGCACCCACGTATGGGGCTCTAATTGATAAGATCTCTCTCAGTTCAGCGATCCAAGACAAGAGGCGTGATATTTTTTAGTGCCTCTCGCTAAAGGGGTGGGGGCAACTTCTGATTGACAGAGCCCCCATATTCAGGGATATACGCTAACAAGAGGGACTTGGCAGATATTAAGATCTATACAGCAAGCAGCGACTAGTGCCTCTTCTTCCCAGCCAAAACAGGCTACAAAGTGTGGAAAGCCTGGGTTGAGTGGTCCAACTGAATGCTAGGTGCTGAACAGTCACCTTGACAACAATTGACTCCCAGCCCCGCCTGATTACGCTGGAGGCTCTGACTGCCAGAGCCTTACCCAGAGCCTTGCGCTGAGTGGGGATAGAATGGGGATTTCCCAGCTCTTTGAGCCTCTTACTCCCCAGGCAGAAGCAGTGGCAGTCTCATAGCTGGATCACCAGGCTGCTAATTCAGGAAGGGGAGACTAGGAGAGAAACTCCAGGAAAGCAAACTCTCTCATTGTTGGACCCTGCAAACGCCAACAAGCCTTGACTACCAGCGAGACTAAAGCCAACTATATGACATTGCCATAGAATCCCATCAACTGCAAATCCCTACCTAAGCATGACACAGGGACAGAGACTGAGGTACAGAGTTACTGACCAGGAAGAGGGAGAGAAAAGAAAAAGGAAGAAGTTAACCTCTCAAAATCAAGAAAAATCCACAGACTTTATAACTTGTTCCACTAATTTTTCATTGTTGTTGTTTGTTTCTTCTATCTTATTGCCTTTATTATTATTATTTCTATTTCCTCCACCTCGGTCATTTTATTCTCTGCCCATCTTATGCTTCCCTTTTCTTGAACTACACTACCCATGAGTGTTACATTCTATTTCTTTTCTTCATCCTTACCCTCTTTTAGGGTTACACTCCAAAACCCTTAACTCTCACTCTCTCCCCTTTTATTTTTTTTCTTTTCCTTTTTTTCTTCCTTCATTTTTCTCTTTTTCTTATTTTTTTCTTTCTATTTGTTTCTTCTTTTCTCCTTTTACTATTCCTCTCATTCAATCTTCAATCACGAACAAATTATTTAATTTGGGACTCAAGTTTTTGGGGTTTTTTGCTTTTGTTATTGGTTTTCGTTTGTTTGTTTGTTTTTGTGGCATTTTGGGTACTTTTTATGTTGCTTTTTAACTCACTAGCATTCCTCCCAACCCAAGGTCTCCATTGTATTTAGTCTTCGCTCCACTTAATACAACAG
The DNA here is from genome assembly GCF_036850765.1 of Saccopteryx bilineata. Lineage (NCBI taxonomy): Eukaryota > Metazoa > Chordata > Mammalia > Chiroptera > Emballonuridae > Saccopteryx > Saccopteryx bilineata. The sequence continues at coordinate 245,389,242 of NC_089490.1, read as the reverse complement.
ATTTTTACTTATTATTTTTATTTATTTTTTTCTCTTCTTTAATTATTATTTTTTTCTTTCTCCTTTTTTTCTGTTTCCCTCTTAT